>NW_028270142.1:63207495-63536870 GCF_037043375.1 Chiloscyllium plagiosum
ACAAAATTCATTTATTAATACTGTAAGTGCTGCACAGCAAAGCTAAATAATTTTCAGACTGCAGGCCTGCCATGAGCGGTGTTCCACAGAGATTGGTGCTGGGTTCTCTTTTGGTCGTTCTTTCTATAAATGATTTGGATGAGACAGAGTTCGGCATGGAAGACTGGCTAGCAAGGTTAGATCTCATGGAATACCAGGAGAACTAGCCATTTGAAACCAGAACTGGAACTAGCTTGAAGACAGAAGACAGAGGGTGCTGGTGGAGGGTTGCTTTTCAGACTTGAAGGCCTGTGACCAGTGGTGTGCCACCAAAGGATCGGTGCTGGGTCCACTGCTTTATGTCATTTATATAAATGATTTGGATGTGAACATAGGAGGTATACTTAGTAATCTTGCAGATGACACCAAAATTGGAGGTGTGATGGACAGCAAAGAAGGTTACCTCAGAGTACAATGGGAACTTGACTAAATAGGCCAATTGGCTGAGAAGATGGAGTTGGGGAGGTCATGTTGCAGCTGTACAAGACATTGGTTCGGCCATATATTGCGTGCAATTCTGGTCACTTCCTAACTGAAGGATGTTGTGAAACTTGAAAGGGTTCAGAAAAGATTTACAAGGATTTGGCAGGGTTGGAAGATTTGAGCTATAGGGAGTGTTTGAATAAGCTGGGGCTGTTTTCCCTGGAGCGTCGGGGGCTGAGAGTTGACCAATGTCCTGTACAGACGCAACATGACCTCCCAACTCCTGTACTCAATATTCTGACCAATAAAGGAAAGCATACAAAACGCCTTATTCACTATCCTATCTACCTACGACTCCACTTTCAAGGAGCTATGAACCTGCACTCCAAGGTCTCTTTGTTCAGCAACACTCCCTAGGACCTTACCATTAAGTGTATAAGTCCTGCTATGATTTGCTTTCCCAAAATGCACACCTTGCATTTATCTGCATTAAACTCCATCTGCCACTTCTCAGCCCATTGGCCCATCTGATCCAGATCCTGTTGTAATCTGTGGTAACCCTCTTCGCTGTCCACTACACCTCCAATTTTGGTGTCATCTGTAAACTTACTAACTGTACCTCTTATGCTCACATCCAACTCATTTATGTAAATGACAAAAAGTAGAGGGCCCAGCACCGATCCTTGTGGCACTCCACTAGTCATAGGCCTCCAGTCTGAAAAACCACCCTCCATCACCACCCTCTGTCTTCTACCTTTGAGCCAGTTCTGTATCCAAATGGTTAGTTCTCCCTGTATTCCATGAAATCTAACCTTGCTAATCAGTCTCCCATGGGGAACCTTGTCGAACACCTTACTGAAGTCCATATAGATCACATCTACTGCTCTGCCCTCATCAATCTTCTTTGTTACTCCTTCAAAAAACTCAATCAAGTTTGTGAGACATGATTTCCCACGCACACAGCCATGTTGACTATCCCTAATCAGTCCTTGCCTTTCCAAATACATGTACATCCTGTCCCTCAGGATTCCCTCCAACAACTTGCCGATCACCGAGGTCAGGCTCACCAGTCTATAGTTCCCTGGCTTGTCTTTACCGCCCTTCATAAACAGTGGCACCTCAAGTCTTGTTTGTCAACCTCCAGTCTTCAGGCACCTCACCTGTGACTATCGATGATACAAATTTCTCAGCAACTGGCTCAGCAATCACTTCTCTAGCTTCCCAGAGAGTTCTCAGGTACACCTGATCAAGTCCTGGGGATTTATCCACGTTAACCGTTCCAAGACATCCAGCACTTCCTCCTCTGTAATCTGGACATTTTGCAAGATGTCACCATCTATTTCCCCCACAGTCCAAATCTTCCATATCCTTTTCCACAGTAAATATTGATGCAAAATATTCATTTAGTATCTCCCCCATTTTCTGTGGCTCCACACAAAGGCCACCTTGCTGATCTTTGAGGGGCCCTATTCCCTAGGACAAAGCGAGGACTGCAAATGCTGGAGATCAAAGCTTAAAAATGTGTTGCTGGAAAAGCGCAGCAGGTCAGGCAGCATCAAAGGAACAGGAGAATTGACGTTTCAGGCATATTCTCTCCCTAGTTACCCTTTTGTCCTTAATATATTTGTAAAACCCCTTTGGATTCTCCTTAATTCTATTTGCCAAAGCTAGCTCATGTCCCCGTTTTGCCCTCCTGATTTCCCTGTTAAGTATACTCCCACTTTCTTGGTACTCTTAGAAGGATTCACTTGATCTATCCTGGCTGTACCTGACATATGCTTCCTTCTTTTTATTAACCAAACCCTCAATTTCTTTAATCATCCAGCATTCCCTATGTCTACCAGCCTTCCCTTTCACCCTGACAGGAATATACTTTCTCTGGATTCTTGTTATCTCATTTCTGAAGGTTTCCCATTTTCCAGCCGTCCCTTTACCTGCGAACATCTGCCTCCAATCAGCTTTTGAAAGTTCTTGCCTAATACCGTCAAAATTGGCCTTTCTCCAATTTAGAACTGCAACTTTGTGATCTGGTCTATCCTTTTCCATCACTATTTTAAAACGAGTAGAATTATGGTCGCTGGCCCCAAAGTGCTCCCCCACTGACACCTCAGTCACCTGCCCTGCCTTATTTCCCAAGAGTAGGTCAAGTTTTGCACCTTCTCTCGTAGGTACATCCACATACTGAATCAGAAAATTGTCTTGTACACACTTAAGAAATTCCTCTCCATCTAAACCTTTAACACTATGGCAGTCCCAGTCGATGTCTGGAAAGTTAAAATCCCCTACCATAACTACCCTATTATTCTCAGAGATAGCTGTTAATACATCTAAAAAAATGCTGTTGGTTCATTCCTTTTTAGTCAAAATCTGGAAGAAAACATCAGCCTGCTTGAACTGATGATTATTTTTTCTCCTGGAAGGACCCATTGGAAATATTAACAATGCACAGACTTTTCCCAGTAGTCACGAAAAAAGTTCAATAACTCTTATAGAAAGCATATCACTCATTGTAGGATTTTACAGCAATTTGAAACAATACAGAATTCTCAAGGTGGCTGCCTCGTTAGTCTCAAGTCCCCTTGCACAAAATCACAATATAAACCTTGATTTTGATCAGTGTACAATTAATCTGATAGATTGGCAGACCTGCATTTAGACTGCCTGGTTTAAAAATTTAACTAGGAAGAGTCAGCCAATATGACACAGGCCTCAATTTATCACTAAAATGCACTGAAGGCATCATGTTGTAATTTTATTCTGCTCTTAGCCTCAGATCAGTGAGCCAATGTTTGGCAGTGGACATTATTTGTTAATACATACACATAATGATACCATGCATAGGTCCTAAATGGTGATGACTGTACTTTGTACAGAGGCATTGTGCAGTCCCAATGTGCTGCAGCAAAGGAATTTCACAGAGGTGAGATTGCTCGAGAATTCTGCACTGTTTCTGGTTCCCACAAAACACATTTTCTGCAGTGAGTGATGTGCCCTCTTCCCAAGAATTACTAAACCTATTTCCTGGGTGTTTTACATGGAAAAATTCTATGGATTTTATTAGTATTTCCAGAGGTTCACTCAAAGAGGAAATTTGAGATTAGCACAAGTAATATTCTGTCCCATATACCAAGACTAAATAGGAATGATAGTTTGTGAAATGCACTCTTTGTGAATCACACCACAAATATGTAATGTCTATAACCCTCAGGGTTGTAGCTCATCAATATTACTTGAAATAAATAGCTTCAAAATTCTCATCAACTAATATTGCCTAGCGCAGCTCATTATTTCTATTGTGTGTTCCAGTGCTTGCATTCATTGCACTTTTAAGTCAGACAGTTTACATGATGAATGGTCAGCTCAGGTGACAATGGTATAAAAGAGGAAGTCATAAATATAGAAAAATGAAAATACACAGGATACAGGATCAATATCTCAATTATTAATATACAGAATAACTACGGCAACCTTCAAACCAACAATACTCGAGAACAGAAAAGCACACATGATGGAAACACAGATCTCATTTGACACAAAGTCCAGTTTTTTTAATGTACTGTAAGTAACAGCTAATCTTTGCCTATAACAACCGCGAATGTTCAATAAAATGTATAAAATCATGTTCTCACCTTCTCCACCGGGAGAATTATTTGTAGCAGGCGTATAGTTAATAATGCAATGCTGATAAATGCTAATCGGTGGTACACTATAGCAGTCTCTGACTCCACTGTAGTAATGCTCATATGGTGATAGTTAAGAGTTTCCCCTAGAGCTTCCAAACTTGCCATCAGGCTGTCCATCTATAAACAGCAGGGATGAAAAATATTATGGCTTCTCATACATCAGTGACATTGATTAACTACTTGCTGCAACAGGTGAACCAGGGTCTAATGATTTTCTTAAACAAAATTCAAAAATGCATGGATATCAGCGTGAGGTGGATGAGAAAGGGCCAAATATAAATGTATTAAAAGAAGTAACAATTAAAGCAACTGTTCAAAAACATAGGTCCTTAGATTCAGACAAATCAAAGAGCCATAGACCATTTGGTGCCATGAACTTGAATTGCTCAATTTCAATACACTCTTGGACTATTGTGTTATCTGATAGGTTCTATAAACTTGAATATTGGTTTCAGGCGCGATCTAATCAAATGTTAAAGCTATTTAATAGAGTAGTTATGACAAACTATTTATTCTGGTCAGAGAATGCTGAAGAACAAGGAAACAATCTGAGAATTAGAGCTATTCAGGAACAAAATCAGAAGGGACTTCTTCAAAGAAATGGTTACTCTTTTACTTTCCTTCAAAAATTCTCATCCAAAATGTTGCTAATTCTAGGACAAATGAGGATTTTAAGACTGAACTAGATAGATTTGGTTAGAATAGGATATTGATGGATATGGAGAAAAGGTGGAAAAATGGAGTAAAGATGCAAATTAGCCATAATTTTATTGGAACGAGGGAACAGGCTGAATAGACTATTCCTGTTCTTATGACCCACTCCTAAATCCTGCACCGGGGTCAGGCTCTTTTCACTCAGATCCTTACTGAATTTTCAGTTTCCCCCAAATCCTCAGATTTAAAACTCTCAGCTTTCTCACCTCATTATTGTGCCATTCCTCTTTCACCAACAGCCTTCAGTCCTAAAACCACCTATGCTCCTACACCACAGGCCAAACTTGTATTCCTCCCTTTGCTGCACTATGAAAAGCTATGCATTTAGCCTGTAAAATATATAATATTCTCATTAAGACCTCACTCTCTTTTACTGAATCTCTCTCTCCCCCAACCTGGGTCAAAATTGTGGAACTCTCTACCTAACAGCAGTGGGTGCATACTATACACATCCACTGCAACTTCCAAAGGACGGTTCAAGATAGTACAAACAATAAGGCAGTTCACTGATACCTTCCCAAGGGAAAATAGGTGTGGTTAATAAATGCTGGCATCGCGAGGATGCCCACATCCTATATACAAATGAAAAAAGATGCTCTTTATGATGCATTTCCTTGACCAAGCCTTCGATCATCCTTCCTAGTATTTCCCTCTTTAACTGACTAAACTCATTTAAAATACCTTACTGAATTTTTCCTTGTAAATTCAAATTGCTGTCACTATAATTCTAGTACACCTGTGTTTTTGAATCCTCTTAGCATGGTGCACTTTGAACCGAACAAAACAAACTAATTCAAATATATGAGCACCACCAGTTGTCCACACTTTCCCTTCTATGCAATTTCTAAATTTTATATATATTATCTGGAAGCAAATATATACTGAATATTAACCATATTTCATCTGGTGCTTATAAAATGGCATATTCAAGTACTAAGTATCTAACACCTGATTTTGTGCTCAAGGCAGTCAAAACCTATGCTGTGCAAGACATTACTCTGAAATATACCTGTTCTCCTTCCCAAAACAGATCATTTTGGAAAAACAGTAAGTAATTACTTTGTATGCCTATGTAAATCTTTCCTTTACCTGCATAATGAACTGGTAATACAACATACAACAATAACCTGACTTGCTGATATTTGGCAGTTCTGTGTTAAGCAGAGGCTTTTCTTCCAGAAATGACTGAGACCAGATTTCTAACCAAGCACTGTTCAGGCGCTTATCTGCCAAGATATTTATTAATACAACTGGAAATTGTTTCAGGCACTGAGGAGATATCTTAACATAGCCAGAAAACAGTACAGATTTTTGGTCAGAATTGATGTCTCCATAGCATAGATTTATTCCTGATTTACTACTGCCCTCCACTGGTTAGAGCCAGAATATTCATCAACAGAAAGGGAAGCCGTGAACTAAAAGCTCAATTTGTCCAAGTACAGAGGAACCTCGATTGTCCAAATCTCGATTATCTGAAGATTTCAAGGTGCCACATCAAAGAGGTAAGTGTACTGTTTTCAATTGACCTGTACTGAAGAAGTTGTGAAAATGCAGGCAAAAACAAAGAAACACAAGCATCAATGACTGGATATTTTTAAGGAAAGGGTTCTTACACAACCCATTTGCTAAAGTAAGTGTTTGACAGCATTTCCGGCACTTTACCAGGCCGTTCATTTAAAAAAAAGGGCCGAGAACGCAAACACATTCACGAGGCTGGGCTTCCGTCTTTCTATCGCGAGACCGAGTTCCCAGAAACGGACACTGGAAATGGTCTTGCGATTGTAGCAACTGTTTGGGACTTTGTTTAATGATGGGATTTCATGGGAAGGGTTTAGTTCTTCTCACTTTAACCTGTAATTTGCAGACTGCAAAGATTAGTTTATTTAAATTGCAGACTTGTTAAAATTATAGATTTAAACAAATTCTCCAGTAAAACACAATGCTAAATCAATATAGCTCCCCCTGTTCAAGCTAAAATCAATTATCCGAATAATCAATTATCAGAACAAAATAGTGCCTGCCTATCTCGTTCGGATAATCGAGGTTCCTCTGTAACTGGCTCATAACTATTGTCAGCAAGATTTGCAAATCTTAGACAGAATTTGTACTCGGAGAAAAGGACTAAATTTTAGATTTACCATGCCCCATGGTAAAACAAAACCCTGCAAAATACTAAACATTGGGAAGAATACCATTTTTATTCAACTTTACTTTATTTTGACTGTGAACAGAATTGAGAAAAAGACTGTTTTACAGTGAAGGCTGAGGAAGGAATTGCTGTATTTTGAAAAAGTAAGCTACTGAAACTTATTGTGCATGGCATTTACACTGTTGCTTTATTCAAGCAGTCGTGAAAGGTCTGTAGATGGACCAGCTCTGGAGCTCTGTCTACAAAGTAAGATTTAGCTGGCAACACGTTCCTAATTCGTTTGTGGAGTTGTGATCAGCCTGGATGCCAATGACTATCGCCTGACAACAACCCATTTGATTGGTTCCTGGGGTAGCTAAACACCCTGCGGGTATGAACAATAGTAGCAGGAGACTTCAGACTGGTGAAAAGGCAGATGTTATGATTCTCTCTAATAAAATTTAGCCAATTTATTTTCTTCCAGAAGTTGCTGAAAGCTGTTGTTTTTAAATGAACCAGTCCCTCTAGGCCTTCAACAAAGATGTAATGTGGTCATTTGTTTTATTTATTTGCGCCACAAGGGCAAGGAAAACTGATAAGTTATCATTGATAAATAAAAACAGAAATTGCTGGAGAAACACAGCAGGTCTGGGAGCATCTGAGGAGAGATATATAGATAATGTTACAAGTGACCCTTCTCATTCTGAAAAGGGTCACCTGACTCAAATGTTAAATCCGTTTCCTCATCACAGATCCTGCCAGACCTGCTATGTTTCTCCAACAATCTGTTTTTCTTTCAGATCTTCAATATCCCGAGCTCTTTGTGTTATTTGAGTAACTTAGATCAGTCACTCAGATTGTCTATGGAAAAGAAATTAAGACTATACCCAATCTCAGAGAAACAGTAAGAACGAGGGTAGGTGGCTGGGGGGGCCTGGTCTGAGTTATGCAGTTTCAACTTATTTGTCATATCGGACTCTGTTTATAGACTTAGCCAATAAATTTGATTTATTCAGTTCAAAATCTGATGCAAACAAGCTTAAAAATACAAGAAACAGATAACAACATGCATACAAGTGTACCATGGTCAACTAGCTGAGACATAAGTCACAGTACATAATGAATAGACTTACTAGCCCTTGTCCCACTAGACGAGCATTATTCCAGAGATCTTGACAGGTTGGTTCGTCAAGGAGAAATATCATTTGAAACAACAGTTCCAAAGCACACATCATCATCTTCTGATGACCTGCAAAAAGGATTACTACCAACTTAATGTTTGAAAATACAGTATTCAACAGCACAAAAGATCTGTAAACTGAATATATTAAAAGAGATAGATGGCAAAAAGTTGATTGCACCAGAAAATAACAATTCAAGGAACCAGTTTAAGTTTTTTTTTCTACAATCTGTCCACAAAATATTTAGATACAATAAGAAAAGAAACAGAAAGCGAAAAGTAGTACAAAGGAACTAGATTTTGGTCAAAACTTAAAATACATCACCACCTCCTGTAGTACATTACCATCACTTGTGTTTTCTGTAGAAATAACAATATCACTGCATCATATTCTTAAATGACAGTACATTAGACCTTTCACAGAAAGTAGCCCCAGTAATTGGCATACTCCACAGGAAACCAGTCTCAATAAACAGAAATCCTTGCAAATCAAAGTGCTAACTCCAGATGTAAAAATCTAACGTGTAGCATACTTGGGGTTGGACTGAGCTAAGAATATTTATGTTCTTGATATCACCAATTGTTTATTTTTAAATCACTGGCAAACAAATGAGTGTTGGCACAACTATGCTATCATTGAGAGAGGTCTGGCAATGGAAACACCTGACAAAGGGGCTCCCCAGGCATAATAATGGACCATGCTGAACAAGAACTACTTCCCTATATTTCTTCACTTTTCAGAAAGTAAAAGATAATAATCTCTGCCTCGGTGCCAGCAAAACTAAAGAGCCGATCATTGACGACAGAAGGAAAGGAGGACACACCCTTATTGACACCAACAGAGCTGAAGTAGAGGGGATCGACAGTGTCAAGTTCCTGGGAGTGACAACAACCAACAATCTGTCCTGGACCGTCCATGTAGATGCAACAGTCAAGAAGACACAACAATGCCACTTCTTCCTTAGGAAGCTAAGGAACTTCAGCATGTCCACAAGGACCCTCACCAGCTTTTATAGATGCATCAGAGAAAGCATTCTACCTGGATGCACCACGGTTTGATACAGCGACTGCACTGCCTAGGACTGTAAGAAACTACAGAAAGTTGTGAACACAGCCCAGACCACCAGGCAATCCAACCTCTAATCCATTGACTCCATTCACACTTTTCTCTACTGAGATATCATGTAAGACCCTCCCAGCTTGATGATAATTGCTTCTAACCTCTTCAGTCAAGCAGCAGGTATAAAAGCTCAAACACGCATAGCTAGAGGTCCAAGAACTGCCTCAGATGTAATTACCTCGCTAAGATTAGTTTTCCACGAAGAGAAAGAATATGGATGCTAATCCAGATAAAATCACGGTAGCAAATTGACCCGAAATTGAGATTGACTTTCCCTATTTAGGCTGTACCCTACAGTCAGCAACGATCCTGAAGGGACTGAAGCACATTTGCCACTCAAGGCCTTAAATATACACAAATTACCTATATAAAGCATCATAATTTCTATTAAGAAACAAAACTAATGGCTACATCTAGGTAAGTCACGATCATAATGGATCACGAAAAAACTAACTACAAATCAAATTGACCAATATGGAGGTTGTCACTGCCATGAAGCATTTTGCTTTTTTTGTTCCATCAATGCCACAAATGCAAGTCATGCATTTGTGTAATTATACTCAACTTTCAAATGGTATCAACTCACAATTTGAAGCGCATTGTTGTATTATTAAATACAGAAATCAACTGCTATTCCATCACAACAATATAACTCAACCCTAATCTCAAAGAGTAATTCCCACACCAGTAATTGGCATTTTCAGATTTCATTGGTCCATATGAGCTTTTAACTGGCCACAGGGAAAGGAATTCCATCAATTCTCAGCTGAATTTAAATCCAGAATCAAACAACAGAATTTTTCATCTCCTTTTTACATCTTCCATTTTACTTTGTGGTGGTTCACCACAAGCTGGTTGATCACGTTTTCCCCATCTCCTCCAATCGGTCAGCCATTTTACATCGATATCAATTCGGTGTCACCCCACTGGACCTTTCCATATGGTCTCAGACCATTCTCCTTTTGGCATGGTCTGCAAGCAAGCCCTGGTGCCACAGCAATACGTTGGAGGTCTGTTGTTCTGAACTTGTTCTTTTTCTTCATTTTATAACTTATTCCAAAAATCTGCCATTCTGAACCTTTTGCTTCTCTATTTTTTGAAGAACTGGAACTTAAGAAGCTGCAGCCAGGACCTTTGTCCCTAAGATGTCACTCTAAGTGGTGATTTGTACAATTTCCATTATGCTCATTTGAGTATGTGACAATAAAGCTCATCCTAGTTCTAGTTCTAACTCTTCCTTCTATCTGCCAGGCCAATTACCACTCATCTCACCACATTTTCTCTGTCTCTCTCTCTCTCACTCATACACACTGTCTGTCTATGTGTGTGTGTCTCTCTCTCTCACACACACACATACACATACACAGTCTGTCTCTCTCTCACACACATACACTCCCCCCATATATCTCTCTCTGTCTCTCCACCTCTCTGTCACTCCCTCTCTCTCTCTCTCTCGGTCTGTCCATCTATCTCTCTCTGTCTCCGTCTCTCTCTCACAGTCTGTCTCCCCGTGTCTCTCTCTCTCTGTCTGTCTCTCCACCTCTCTCTGTCTCTCTCTCTCTCTCTCTCAATATGTCTGTCCGTCGTCCGTCCGTCTGTCTGTCTGTCTTCCTCACAGTCTGTTTCCGTCTCTGTCTCCCTCTCTGTCGGTCTCTCTCTCTCCCCTTCTCCCCTCGTCTGTCAGTCTCTCTCTCTGCCTCTCTCTCTGTCTCTCCCCGTCTCTCTCTCTCTGTCTGTCTGTCTGTCTCTCTCTCTCTCTCTCACACACACACACACACTCTCTCATTATCTCTCTTCCCGTCTCTGTCTCTGTCTGTCTCTCCACTTCTCTGTTTCTGTCATCCTCTCTCTCTCTATCTCTCTATCACACGGTCTCTGGATCTCTCGTTCTCTCTCTCACACTGTCTCTGCCTCGCTCTCTCTCACACACACACACGCTCTCTCTCGCTCACTCACTGTCTCTTTCTCTCTGACTCTCACACTGTCTGCCTGTTTGTCTCTCTCTCTCTCACACACTGTCTCTGTCTCTCTTTCTGTGTCTTTCTCTCTCTCTCTCTCTCACACTGTCTTTGTCTCTCTCTCTCTCTCACACAGTCTCGGTCTCTCTTTCTGTGTCACACACACACACACACACACACACACACACACACACACACACAGTCTCTGTCTCTCTTGCTGTCTCTCTCTCTCACACACACACACACTGTCTCGGTCTCTCGGTCTGTCTGTCTGTCGGTTTCGGTCTCTTGGTCTGTCTGTCTCTGTCTCCCTCTGTTAGTCTCTAACTGTCTGTTTCTCTCTGTCAGTCAGTCTCTCTCTCTCTCTCTCTCACACACACACTGTCTCTCTCTCTTTCTGTCTGTCTCATTCTGTCTGTCTGTCTCTCACTGTCTCTGTCTTACTCTGTCTCACACACCATTTCTCTTGCTGTTTCTCACTCCCGCACACCGTCTCTCTCTCTCTCTCACACACACTGTCTCTCTTTCTGTCTCTCTCTCACACTGTTTCTGTCCCTCTTTCTGTCTGTCTCTCTCTCACACACACTGTTTCTGTCTCTCTTTCTCTCACACTGTCTCTCCATCTCACACTCACTCTATGTCTCTCTCTCTCTCTCTCTTTCTATCTATCTCTCTCACATTGTCTCTGTCTCTCTTTCTGTCTCTCTCATGGTCTCTGTCTCTCTTTCGCTCTCTCTCTATCACTGTCTCCCTTTCTCTCTGTTTCTCTCTCTCTTTCTCACTGCCTCTGTCGCTCTCTCTCACTGTCTCTGTCTCTTTGTCTGTCTCTCTCTCTCTTACTGTCTATCTCTCTCTCACACTGTCTCTGTTTCTCTTTCCGTCACTCTCTCACACACACACACTGTCTCTGTATCTCTCTCTCTCCCACTGTCCCTGTATCTCTCACACTGTCTCTGGATCTCTCTGTCCATCTGTCTCGCTCTGTCTCTGTCCTTCTCTGTCTGTCTGTCCCCCCCCTCTCTCTCTCTCTCTCTCTCTCTGTCTCACTGTGTCTCTGTCTTATCTCTGTCTGTCTGTCTGTCTCTTTCTCTCAGTCTGTCTGTCTGTCTGTCGGTTTCGGTCTCTGTCTGTCTGTTTGTCTCTGTTACTCTCTGTTAGTCTCTGACTGTCTGTTTCTCTCTGTCAGTCAGTCTCTCTCTCTGTCTCTCTCTCTCTCTCTCACACTGTCTCTGTCTCTCTCTCTCACACACACCATCTCTCTGTCTCTCATACGGTCTCTCTCTCTCTTTCTGTCTCTGTCTCACACACTCTGTCTCTGTCTCTCTCTCACACTGTCTCTCTTTCAGTTCTCTCTCACACAGTCTCGGTCTCTCTTTGTCTCTGTCTCTTTCTCTCTCTCTCTCTCTCACATACTGTCTCTGTTTCTCTCTGTCTCTCTCATACACTGTCTCTATCTCTCATTCTGTCTCTCTCTCTCTCTCTCACTGTCTTTGTCTTACTCTCCCTCACACACCATCTCTGTTGCTGTCTCTCACTCTCGCACATCGTCTCTCTCATACCGTCTCTCTCTCTCTCTCTCTGTCTCTCTCACATTGTCTCAGTCTCTCTTTCTGTCTGCCTGTCTCTCTCTCACACTGTCTCGGTCTCTCTCTCTCAGTCTCGGTCTCTCTTTCTGTCTGTCTCTCTCTCTCTCTCTCTCTCTCTCTCACACATACTGTTTCTGTCTCTCTTTCTGAATCTGTCTTTGTCTCGCTCTCTCTCACACTGTCTCTCCAACTCACACTCACTATTTCTCTCTCTCTCTCACACACAGTCTCTGTCTCTTTCTATCCCTCTCTTGCGCGGTCTCTGTCTTTCTGTCTCTCTCTTTCGCTCTCTCTCTCACTGTCTGTCTCATTTTCTCTCAGTCTCTGTGTCTCTTTCTGTCTCTCTCTCTCTCTCTCTCTCTCCCCGTGTCTCTCTCTCTATCACATGGTCTCTGGATCTCTCGCTCTCTCTCTCACACTGTCTCTGTCTCTCTTTCTGTCTCTGTCGCGCTCTCTCTCTCTCTCTCACACACACACACACACACTCTCACTCACTGTCTCTGTCTCTCTCTCTCTCTCTCACACACTTTGTCTCTTTCTCTCTCTGTCTCTCATACTGTCTGTCTGTTTATCTTTCTCACTGTGACGCTCTCTCTGCCTGTGTGTCTGTCTCTCTGTCTCACTGTCTCTTTTTCTCACACTGTCTGTCTCGCTTTCTGACTCTCACTCTCTCACACTGTCTCTGTCTCTTTCTGTCTCTCTTGCTCACATTGTCTGTCTATCTCGCTCTCTCTCACACTGTCGCTGTCTCTCTCTCTCTCTCTCACACACTGTCTCTGTCTCTTTCTGTCTCTCTTACACTGCCTCTGTCTTCTTTCTGTCTCTCTCACTCTGTCTCAGTAGCTCTCTCTCTGTCACACTGTCTCTGGATCTCTCTCTCCCTGTCTGTCTCTAGAACATAGAACAATACAGCACAGAACAGGCCCTTCGGCCCACGATGTTGTGCCGAACATTTGTCCTAGCTTAAGCACCTATCCATGTACCTATCCAATTGCCGCTTAAAGGTCACCAATGATTCTGACTCTGCCACTCCCACAGGCAGCGCATTTCATGCCCCCACCACTCTCTGGATAAAGAACATACCCCTGACATCCCCCCTATACCTTCCACCCTTCACCTTAAATTTATGTCCCCTTGTAACACTCTGTTGTACCCGGGGAAAAAGTCTCTGACTGTCTACTCTATCTATTCCTCTGATCATCTTATAAACCTCTATCAAGTCACCCCTCATCCTTCGTCGTTCCAAGGAGAAAAGGCCTAGCACTCTCAACCTATCCTCGTACGACCTATTCTCCATTCCAGGCAATATCCTGGTAAATCTTCTCTGCACCCTCTCCAAAGCTTCCACATCTTTCCTAAAGTGAGGCGACCAGAACTGCACACAGTACTCCAAATGTGGCCTTACAAAGGTCCTATACAGCTGCAACATCACCTCACGACTCTTGAATTCAATCCCTCTGCTAATCAATCATAAAACCCCACAGGCCTTCTTACAAGCTCTATTCACTTGAGTGGCAACTTTCAAAGATCTATGAACATAGACCCCAAGATCCCTCTGCTCCTTCACCTTACTAAGAACCCTACCATTAATCCTGTATTCCGCATTCTTATTTGTCCTTCCAAAATGGACAACCTCACACTTGACAGGGTTGAACTCCATCTGCCACTCCTCAGCCCAGCTCTGCATCATATCTAAGTCCCTTTGCAGATGACAACAGCCCTCCTCACTATCCACAACTCCACCAATCTTCGTATCGTCTGCAAATTTACTGACCCACCCTTCGACTCTCTCTTCCAAGTCATTACTAAAAATTACAAACAGCAGAGGACCCAGAACTGATCCCTGCGGAACTCCACTTGTAACTGGGCTCCAGGCTGAATATTTACCATCTACCACCACTCTCTGACTTCGACCGGTTAGCCAGTTCTCTATCCAACTGGCCAAACTTCCCACTATCCCACGCCTCCTGACTTTCCACATAAGCCTACCATGGGGAACCTTATCAAATGCCTTACTAAAATCCATGTACACTACATCCACTGCTCTACCCTCATCCACATGCTTGGTCACCTCCTCAAAGAATTCAATAAGACTTGTAAGGCAAGACCTACCCCTCACAAATCCGTGCTGGCTGTCCCTAATCAAGCAGTGTCTTTCCAGATACTCATAAATCCTATCCCTCAGTACCCTTTCCATTACTTTGCCTACCACCGAAGTAAGACTTACTGGCCTATAATTCCCAGGGTTATCCCTATTCCCTTTTTTTGCACAGGGGCACAACATTCGCCACTCTCTAGTCCCCTGGCACCACCCCTATTGACAGTGAAGACGAAAAGATCATTGCCAACAGTTCTGCAATTTCCTCTCTTGCTTCCCACATAATTCTAGGATATATCCCGTCAGGCCCGAGGGACTTGTCTATCCTCAAGTTTTTCAAAATGCACAACACATCTTCCTTCCTAACAAGTATCTCCTCTAGCTTACCAGTCTGTTTCATACTCTCCTCTTCAACAATACGGTCCCTCTCTGTCTCTTTCCCTCACGCTCTGTCTGTCTCTGTCTTTCTCTGTCTGTCTGTCCCTCTCCGTCTGTCTCCCTCTCACTGTGTGTCTGCCTTTCTCTCTCTCTCTGTCTGTCGGTATTGGTCTCTGTGTGTCTGTCTCTCTCTCTCTCTCTCTCTGTTAGTGTCTGACTGTCTGTCTGTTTCACTGTCAGTCTCTCTCTCTCTCTCACACGCCGTCTCTCTCTTGCGCGTGCACACACACACACACACACTCTGTATCTCTTTCCCCACATTGTCTGTGTCTCGGTCTCTCTCTCTCTCACACACTGTCTCTGTCTCTCTTGCTGTCTCTCTCTCACACACACTCTCTGTCTCTCGGTCTGTCAGTCAGTCAGTTTCGGTCTCTGTCTGTCTCTGACTCTCTCTGTTAGTCTCTGAGTGTCTGTTTCTCTCAGTCAGTCTCTCTCTCTCTCACACACCATCTCGGTCTGTCTGTCTCTCTCTCACACTGTCTCTCTCTCTCTCTCTCTCTCTCTCTTTCTGTCTCTCTCACACACTGTCTCTGTTTCTTTCTGTCTCTCTGACTCTCTCACACGGTCTCTGTCTCTCTCTCACTCACAGTCTCTGCCTCTCTTTCTGTCTCTTTCTCACACACTGTTGCTGTCTGTCTTTCTGTCTCTCTCTCTCAGTCTCTCTTTCGGTCTCTTGGTCTGTCTGTCTGTCGGTTTCGGTCTCTCTGTCTGTCTGTCTCTGTTAGTCTCTGACTGTCTGTTTCTCTCTGTCAGTCAGTCTCTCTCTCTCACACCATCTCTCTGTCTCTCACACTGTCTGCCTCTCTCTCTGTCTCAGTCTCACACAACGTCTTTGTTTCTTTCTGTCTCTCTCTCTCTCACGGTCTCTGTCTGGCTTTCTCTCTCTCTTTTTCTCTCTCTCTCTCACGGTCTCTTTTTCTGTCTCTCTCTCTCACTGTCTTTCTACCTCTCTCTCTCTCTCTCACACACTGTCTCTTTCTCTCTGTCTCTGTATCTCTCACTCTCTGTCACACTGTCTCTGGATCTCTCTGTCACACTGTCTCTGTCCCTCTCGCTCGGTCTCTCTCTGTCCGTCTGTCTCACTCCCTGTCTCTGTCCGTCTGTCCCCCCCCTCTCTCTCTCTCTGTCTCACTGTGTCTCTGTCTTATCTCTGTCGGTCTGTCTCTTTCTCCCGGTCTGTCTGTCGGTTTTGGTCTCTCTGCCGGTCTCTGTCTCTCTCTATTAGTCTCTGACTGTCTGTCTGTTTCTCTCTGTCAGTCTCTCTCTCTCTCACACACACACACTGTCTTTGTCTCTCTCTCTCTCTCTCACACACAGTCTCTCTCTCTCTCTCTTCCTGTCTCTCCCTCACCCAGTCTCTGTCTCTCTTTCTGTCTCTCTCTCTCTCTCACTGTCTCTGTCTCTCTTTCTCTCTGTCTCTCTCTCTCTCTCTCACACACAGTTTCTATCTCTCTTACTGTCTCTTTGTCTCTGCCCCTCTCTCGGTTTCTCTCTCACTCTCTCTGTCCTTCTGTCTTTCTCTCTCTCTCTCTCTGTGTCTCTGTCTTTCTCTCTCACTGCCTGTCCGTCTCTGTCTCTATTAGTCTCTGACTGTCTGTCTGTTTCTCTCTGTCAGTCTCTCTCTCACACACACACAGTCTGTCTCTCTTTCTCTCTCTCTCACACTGTCTCTCTTTTTCTCTCTTTCCCTTACACTGTCTCTCCCTCTCTCACACTATTTGTCTGTCTCTTTCACACTGTCTCTCTCACAATCTGTCTCTCTCTCTCCGTTTCTATCTGTCTCTCTCTCACTGTCTCTGTCTCTTTCTCACCGTCTCTCTTTCTGTCTCTCTCTCTCACACACACACACACACACAGTCTCCCTTTCTGTCTCTCTCTCTCACACTGTCTCTCTCTCTCTATCACACTGTCTCTCTCTCTCTTTGTCTCTGTCCCTGTCTCTCTTTTTCTCTGTCTCTCTCACACACACAGTCTTTGTCCCTTTCTCTCTCACTCACTGTCTCTCTTTCTCCCTCACACTGTCTCTGTCTCACTTTCTGCCTCTTTCTCTCTCTCTCACACGGTCTCAGTCTCTCTTTCTGTGTCTCTCTCTCTCTCTCTCTCTCTCTCTCTCTCTCTCTCTCTCTCTCTCTCTCTCTCTCACACACAGTCGCGGTCTCTCTTTCTGTCTCTCTCACTGTCTGTCTCTATATCGCTCACACAGTCTGTCTCTCTTTCTGTCTCTCTCTCACACTGTTTCTCTTTCAGTTCTCTCTCACACACAGTCTCGGTCTCTCTTTCTCTCTCACACTGTCTCTGTCTCACTTTCTGCCTCTCTCTCACACGGTCTCTGTCTCTCTTTCTGTGTCTCTCTCTCGCACACTGTCTCTGTCTCTCTTTCGCTCTCTCACACAGTCGCGGTCTCTCTTTCTGTCTCTCTCTCACTGTCTCTCTATCTCTCACACAGTCTGACTCTCTTTCTGTCATTCTCTCTCACACACTGTCTGTCTCTCACACACACTACCTGTCTCTCTCTCACACTGTCTCTCTCACACACAGTCTCTGTCTCTTTCTGTCTCTCTCTCACACTGTCTCAACCTCGGTCTCTCACACACACTCACAGTCTCTCTCTCTCTATCTCTCCCCCTCTCTCTCTCTCACAGTCTCTATCTCTCTTTCTGTCTCTCTTTCTGACTCTCTTCCACA
Organism: Chiloscyllium plagiosum; assembly: GCF_037043375.1. Taxonomy (NCBI): domain Eukaryota; kingdom Metazoa; phylum Chordata; class Chondrichthyes; order Orectolobiformes; family Hemiscylliidae; genus Chiloscyllium; species Chiloscyllium plagiosum. Next base: position 63,225,548 of record NW_028270142.1, read on the forward strand.
CTGTCTCTGTCTCTCTCTCACACACACACACAGTCGGTCTCTGCCTCTCTCACACTATCTCTGTCTCTCTCTCACACACTGCCTCTGTCTCTCTCTCTCACTCTCTCTCTCATACTGTCTGTCTCTCTCTCTCACTCTCTCTCTCATACTGTCTGTCTCTCTTTTTCACACACACACACACAGTCCCTGTCTCTTTTTCTCTCACTCACAGTCTGTCTCTCTTTCACACACTGTTTCTGTCTCTTTCTGTCTCTCTCTCTCTCACACGGCTTCTGTCTCTCTCTCTCTCTCTCTCTCTCTCTATAACACAGTCTCTGTCTCTCGCTCAATCACACTGTCTCTGTCTCACTCTCTGTCTGCCTGTCTCTCTCTCTCTGTGTCTCGGTCTCTCTTTCTGTCTGCCTGTCTCTCTCTGTCAGTCAGTCAGTCTCTCTCTCACACAGTCTCTCTCTCTCTTGCTGTCTGTCTCACTCTCTCTCTCACACACACTCTCTGTCTCTCCCTCTCACACGGTCTCTGCCTCGCTTTCTAACACGGTCTCTGCCTCTCTTTCTGTCTCTCTCTCTCTCTGTCGCTCTCACTGTCTGTCTCTCTCACACACACACACACACACAGTCTGTCTGTCTCTCTCACACAGTTTCTATCTCTCTTACTGTCTCTGCCCCTCTCGCTCTGTCTCTCTCTCTGTCTTTCTCTGTCTGTCCCTCTGCCCGTCTCCCTCTCTCACTGTGTCTCACTTGTCTCACTGTGTCTCAGCCTTTCTCTCTCTCTGTCTGTCTGTCTCTGTCTCTATTTGTCTCTGACTGTCTGTCTGTTTCTCTCTGTCAGTCTCTCTCTCTCTCTCTCACACACACACACACACAGTCTGTCTCTCTTTCTCTCTCACAGTCTGTCTCTTTCTCTCTCTCCCTCACATTGTCTCTGTTTCTTTCTCTCTCCCTCACACAGTCTCTGTCTTTCTCTCTCACACACACTGTCTCCGTCTCTCTTTGTCTCTCTCTCTCTGTCGCTCTCACTGTCAGTCTCTCTCACTCTCACACACACACACACACACACACACACACACACACACACACACACACACACACACACACACACACACACACACACACACACACACAGTCTGTCTCTCTTTTTGTCTCTCTCTCGCTCTCACATACAGTCTCTGTCTCTCTTACTGTCGCTATCTGTCTCTCTCTCTCTCCATCACACAGTCTCGGTCTCTCTTTATCTCTCTCTCACAGTGTCTCAGTCTCTGTCTCTCTTTTTCACTCTCTCTCTCACACACAGTCTCTGTCTCTCACTCACTGTCTCTTTCTCTCTCACACGGTCTCTGTCTCTCTTTCTGTGTGTGTTTCTCTCTCTGTCTCTGTCTCTCTCTCTCGCTCTCTCTCACAGTCGCAGTCTCTCTTTCTGTCTCTCTCTCACTGTCTCTGTCTCTCTCTCTCACACACACTGTCTCTCTCTCTCTCTCCATCTCTCTTTCTGTCTCTCTCTCACACACAGTCTGTGTCACTCTTTGTGTCTCTCTCTCTCACACTGTCTCAGTCTCTGTCTCTCTTTCTCTCTCTCTCTCTCTCTCAGACACAGTCTTTGTCCCTTACTCTCTCATTCACTGTCTCTCTCTCGCTCCCTCACACTGTCTCTGTCTCACTTTCTGCCTCTCTCTCTCTCACACGGTCTCTGTCTCTTTTTCTCTCTCTTGCTCTCTCACACAGTTGCAGTCTCTCTTTCTGTCTCTCTCTCAGTCTCCGTCTCTCTCTCACTGTATGTCTCGCTTTCCGTCTCTCTATCTCTCACACAGTCTGACTCTTTCTGTCATTCGCTCTCACACACAGTCTGTCTCTCCTTCTGTCTCTCTCTCTCTCTCACACTGTCTCTCTTTCAGTTTTCTCTCACACACAGTCTCTGTCTCTTTCTGTCTCAATCTTGGTCTCTCTCACACACACTCAGTCTCTGTCTCTCTCTCACTATCTGTCTCTCTCTCTCTGTCTCACACATTCTCTTTTTCTGTCTGTCTCTCTCTCTCTCACACACACACACACACACACACCCACACAGTCTGTCTCTCTTTCTCTCTCTCTCACACACAGACTGTCTCTCTCTCTCTCTCTCTCACACACAACCTCTGTCTCTTTCTCTCTCTCCCTCACACTGTCTCTGTCTCTTTCTTTCTCACACTGTCTCTCTCTCTCTTTGTCTGTCTCTCTCTCACACTGTCTCTGTCTCTTCCTGTCTGTCTCTCTCTCACTGCCTGTCTCCCTCTCTCTCTCACTGCCTGTCTCTCTTTCTGTCTCTCTCTCTCACACACACACACACACACACACACACACACACAGTCTCCGTCTCTCTTACACACACTCACAGTCTGTCTCTCTTTCTGTCTCTCTCTCTCTCACATACAGTCTCTGTCTCTAGCTGTCTCTCTCTCACACTGTCTCTCTTTCTGTCTCTCTCTCTCTCTCTCTCTCTCTCTCTCACATACAGTCTCTGTCTCTAGCTGTCTCTCTCTCACACTGTCTCTCTTTCTGTCTCTCTCTCTATCACACAATCTGTCTCTCTCACAGACGGTCTCTGTCTCTTTCTGTCTCTCTCTCTCTCACACTGTTTCAGTCTGTCTCTCTTTTTCACTCTCTCTCTCACACACAGTCTCTGTCTCTTTCTCTCTCCCTCACTGTCTCTCTCTCTCTCCCTCACACTGTCTCTGTTTCACTTTCTGTCTCTCTTTCTCTCACACGGTCTCTGTCTCTCTTTCTGTGTATGTCTCTCTCTCTCACTGTCTCTCTCTTTCTCTCTCTCGCTCTCTCACACAGTCGCGGTCTCTCTTTCGGTCTCTCCTTCTGTCTCTCTCTCACACTCTCTCTTTCAGTTCTCTCACACACAGTCTCGGTCTCTCTTTCACACTGTCTCTGTCTCTTTCTGTCTCTCTCTCTCACACAGTCTCAATCTCGGTCTCTCTCTCTCACGGTCTCTCTTTCCCTCTCACACACACTGTCTCTCTCTCTCATTCAGTCTCTATCTCTCTTTCTTTCTCTCTCACAGTCTCTGACATACACACACACACACACACACACACACACACAGTCTCTGTCTCTCACTTTCTCACACTGTCTCTGTCTCACTCTCTGTCTGCCAGTCTCTCTCTCTCACACACTGTCTCTGTCTCACACACACACACACACACACACACACACACACACACACACACACACAGTCTCTGTCTCTCTTTCTGTCTCTCTGTCTCTCACACGGTCTCAATCTCGGTCTCTCTCTCTCACACTGTCTCTGTCTCTCTTTCCCTCTCACACACACTGTCTCTCTCTCTCATTCATTCAGTCTCTATCTCTCTTTCTTTCTCTCTCTCACACAGTCTCTGTCTCTCTCTCTCTCTCACACACACACACACACATACACACACACACACACAGTCTGTCTCTCACTCTCTCACACTGTCTCTGTCTCACTCTCTGTCTGCCTCTCTCTCTCACACACTGTCGCTGCCCCTCTTTCTGTCTCTCTTTCTAACACGGTCTCTGTCTCTCTCTTTCTCTCTCACACACACCTTCTCTGCCTTTGTCGCTCTTTCTGTCTCTGTCTCACTGTCTCTGTCTCTTTCTGTCTCTGTCTCTCTCTCTCTCACACTGTCTCTGTCTCTCTTTCCCTCTCACACACACTGTCTCTCTCTCTCATTCAGTCTCTATCTCTCTTTCTTTCTCTCTCTCACACAGTCTCTGTCTCTCTCTCTCTCTCACACACACATACACACACACAGTCTCTGTCTCACACTCCCTCTCTCCCTCACACACACACACACAGTCTCTGTCTCTCGCTCTCTCACTGTCTCTGTCTCACTCTCTGTCTGCCTCTCTCTCTCACACACTGTCACTGCCCCTCTTTCTGTCTCTCTTTCTAACACGGTCTCTGTCTCTCTCTTTCTCTCTCACACATACCTTCTCTGCCTTTGTCGCTCTTTCTGTCTCTGTCTCACTGTCTCTGTCTCTTTCTGTCTCTCTCTCTCTCTCTCACACACACAGTCTCTGTCTCTCGCTCTCTCACAGTCTCTGTCTCACTCTCTGTCTGCCTGTCTCTCTCTCTCTCTGTTTCTGTAACTCACTCTCACACACTGTCTCTGCCTCTCTTTCTGTCTCCCTTTCCATCATAGTCTATATCTCTGTCTCTCTCTCTCTGTTTGCCTCTCTCTCTCTCTTTCTGTCTCTCTCTCTCTCTCTCTCACACACTGTCTCTGCCTCTCTTTCTGTCTCCCTTTCTAACACGGTCTCTGTCTCACTCTCTGTATCTCTCTGTCTCTCTTTCTAAAAGGGTCTCTGTCTGTATCTCTCTGTCTCCCTGTCTCTCTCTGCCTGTCAGTCTCTCTCTCACACTGTCTCTCTTTCTATCTCTCTCACTCACACTGTCACTCTCACTCATTGTCTCTGTCTCAATCTCTCTCTCTATCTGTCTCTGTCTCTCTCTCACATACACTGTGTCTCTTTCTGTCTCTCTATCTCTCACAGTCTGACTCTTTCTGACACACACACACACACACACACACCACACACACACACACACACACACACACACACACCAATAGGTGCAGGAGTAGGCCATTCTGCCCTTCGAGCCTGCACCACCATTCAATATGATCATGACTGATCATCCTTAATCAGTATCCCATTCCTGCCTGATCTCCATAACCCTTGATTCCACTATCTTTGAGAGCTCTATCCAACTCTTTCTTAAATGAATCCAGAGACTGGGCCTCCACTGCCCCCTGTGGCAGAGCATTCCACACAGCCACCACTCTCTGGGTGAAGAAGTCTCTCCTCATCTCTATCCTAAATGGTATTTTTAAGCTATGTCCTCTGGTTCGGCACTCACCCATCAGCGGAAACATGTTTCCTGCCTCCATATTATCCAATCCTTTCATAATCTTATATGTCTCAATCAGATCCCCTCTCAGTCTTCTAAACTCAAGGGTATACAAGCCCAGTCGCTCCAGTCTTGGAGTATAAGGTAATCCCGCCATTCCAGGAATTGACTTCATGAACCTACACTGCATTCCCTCAATAGCCAGAATGTCTTTCCTCAAATTTGGAGACCAGAACTGCACACAGTACTCCAGGTGTGGTCTCACCAGGGCCCTATACAGCTGCAGAAGAACCTCTTTGCTTCTATACTCAATACCTCTTGTTACGAAGGCCAGCATGCTATCAGCCTTCTTCACTACCTGCTGTACCTGCATGCTTACCTTCATTGACTGGTGTACAAGAACACCCAGATCTCTCTGCACTGCCCCTTTACCTAAATTGATTCCATTTAGGTAGTAATCTGCCTTCCTGTTCTTGCCATCAAAGTGGATAACCACATTAAACTGCATCTGCCATGCATCTGACCACTCACCTAACTTGTCCAGGTCACCCTGTAATCTCCTAACATCCTCATCACATTTCACCCTGCCACCCAGCTTAATATCATCAGCAAATTTGCTAATGTTATTACTACTACCATCTTCTATATCATTAACATATATTGTAAAAAGCTGCGGTCCCAGCACTGATCCCTGCGGTACCCCACTGGTCACTGCCTACCATTCCAAAATGGAGCCGTTTATCACTACTCTTTGTTTCCTATCAGCCAACCAACTTTCAATCCAAGTTAGTACTTTGCCCCCAATACCATGCGCCCTAATTTTCCTCACTAACCTCCTATGTGGGACTTTATCAAAAGCTTTCTGAAAGTCCAGGTATACTACATCTACTGGATCTCCCTCGTCCATCTTCAGAGTTACATCCTCAAAAACTTCCAGAAGATTAGTCAAGCATTATTTCCTTTCATAAACCCATGCTGACTCTGACCTATCCTGTTACTACTATCCAGATGTGTCCTAATTTCATCTTTTATCATTGACTCCAGCATCTTTCCCAAAACTGAGGTCAGACTAACTGGTCTATAATTTCCTGCTTTCTCTCTCCCACCTTTCTTAAAAAATTAGCCACCCTCCAATCCTCAGGAACTGATCCCGGATCTATCAAACTCTGGAAAATAATCACCAACGCATCCACAATTTCTCGAGCCACCTCCTTCAGTACCCTGGGAAGTAGACAATCAGGCCCCGGGGACTTAGCAACCTTCAGACCTAACAGTCTCTCCAACACCAATTCCTGGCAAATATAAATTCCCTTAAGTACAGGTCCTTCAGCCATTGTTACCTCAGGGAGATTGCTTGTGTCTTCCCCAGTGAACACAGATCTGAAGTACCAATTCAATTCTTCTGCCATTTCTTTGTTCCCCATAATATATTCCCCTGTTTCTGTCTTCAAGGGCCCAATTTTAGTCTTCACCATTTTTTTGCCTTTCACATACCTAAAAAAACTTTTACTATCCTCCTTTATATTATTGGCCAGTTTACCTTTGTACCTCATTTTTTCTCTGCATATTTCCTTCTTAGTAATCCTCTGTTGTTCTTTAAAAGCTTTGTTTTCCCACTTATCTTTGCTATGTTATACTTTTCTCTTTTAACTTTATATGTTTCCTAACTTCCCTCGTCAGCCACGGCCACCCATGCCTCCTCCTAGGATCTTTCTTCCTCTTTGGAATGAACTGATCCTGCAACTTCTGCATTATACTCAGAAATATCCGCCATTGTTCCTCCACTGTCATCCCTGCTAAGGTATTGCACCATTGACCTTTGGCCAGCTCCTCCCTCATAGCTCCATAGTTCCCTTTATTCAACTGAAATATTGTCACTACTGATTGTACCCTCTCCCTTTCAAATTGCAGATTGAAGCTTATTGTATTATGGTCACTACTTCCCAATGGCTCCTTCATTTTGAGGTCCCTGACCAATTCTGGTTCGTTGCACAATACCAGATCCAGAATTGTCTTCTCCCTAGTCGGCTCCAGCACCAGCTGTTCTAAGAATCAATCTCGGAGGCTCTCCACAAAGTCTCTTTCTTGAAGTCCAATACCATCCTGATTCTCCCAGTCTACCTGCATGTTGAAATCCCCCATAACAACTGTAGTAACATCTTTGCAACAGGCCAATTTCAGCTCCTGATTTAACTTATATCCGACATCCAGACTACTGTTTGGGGGCCTGTAGATAACTCCCAAGAGGGTCTTTTTACCCTTCGTATTTCTCAACTCTATCCACACTGACTCTACATCCCATGATTCTAGGTCCCCCCGCCCAAGGGACTGAATATCATCCCTTACCAACATGGCCACCCCACCCCCTCTGCCCGTCAGTCTGTCCTTACGATAGCACGTGTAGCCACTCTGTGCCTCTCTCACACTGTCTCTGTCTCTTTCTGTCTCGCTCTGTCTGTCTGTCTCTGTCTCTCTATCTCCGTCTCTGTCTTACTGTGTGTCTCTGGTCTGTCTCTCTCTCGCTCACACTGCATGTCTGTCTCTTATGTTTCACTATCTTTCTCTTTCACTGTCTCGCTCTCTCTGTCTGTCAGTCTCTCTCTCTCTCTCACTGTCTCACTATGTCTCTATCTGTCTCTCACTCACACTGTCTGTGTCTGTCTCTCTCTCTCTGTCGCGCTCTCTGTTTGTCTATCTGCCTGTCTGTCTTTCTCACACTGTCTCAATCTCGGTCTCTCTTTCTGTCTCTCTCTATCACACACACAGTCTCTGTGTCTCACTCTCTCACACTGTCTGTCTCACTCTCTGTCTGCCTGTCTCTCTCTCTCACACTGTGTGTGTGTGTGTGTGTGTGTGTGTGTGTGTGTGTGTGTGTTTGTGTCTGTCTCTCTCTCCCTGTCTCACGGTGTGTCTCTCTCACTCTCTCGGTCTCTGTCTGTCTGTCTCTCTCTCTTTCTCTGCCTGTCAGTCTCTATCACACGCTCTCTGTCTGCCTGTTTCTCTCTCTCTGTCTCACACAATGTCTCTGTCTCTCTCTCACACTGCCTCTCTTTCTGTCTCTCTCACACACACAGTCTCTGTGTCTCGTTGTCTCTCCCCCTCTCACACAGTCTCTGTCTCTATCTCTCTCTCTCACACAGTCTGTCTCTCTTTCTCTCCCTCTCTTACAGTCTCTGTCTCTTTCTGTCTCTCGCTCTCTCACACTGTCTATGTCTCTCTTTCTGTCTCTCTCTCACACACACACACAATCTCTGTCTCTCTCTCTCTCACACACACTGTCTCTGTCTCTCTTTCTGTCTGTCTCTCACTCACACTGTCACTCTCACTCACTGTCTCTGTCTCACTCTCTATCGGTCTGTCAGTGTCTCCCTCTGTCAGTCTCTCCCTCACTGTCTCACTGCGTGTCTCTGGTCTGTCTCTCTCTCGCTCACACTGTCTGTCTGTCTGTCTCTGTATGTTTCACTGTCTTTCTCTTTCACTGTCTTGCTCTCTCTGTCTGCCTGTCTCTCTCCCTCGGTCTCTCTCTGGCTGTCTCTGTCTGAATCTCTCTCTCTCTCACTGTGTGTCTCTCTCTCTCTCTCTCTCACTGTCTCTCACTCACACTGTCTCTGTCTCTCTCACTCACATTGTCACTCTCACTCACTGTCTCTGTCTCACTCTCTGTCTGTCTGTCAGTGTCTCCCTCACTGTCTCACTGCATGTCTCTGGTCTGTCTCTCTCTCGCTCACACGGTCTGTCTGTCTCTGTATGTTTCACAGTCTTTCTCTTTCACTGTCTCGTTCTGTCTGTCAGTCTGCCTGTCTCTCTCCCTCACTCACTGTCTCTCTCTCTCTCTCTCTCTCATTAGGTGTCTCTCACTCACACTGTCTCTCTCTCTCTCTGTCGCGCCCCATCTGTCTCTCTCTCTCACGGTCTCTCTCTCTCTCTTTCTGTGTCTGTCTGTCTCTCTCTCTCTCTCTCTCTGTCTTTCTATCTGTCTCTCTCTCTCTGTATGTCAGTCTCACTCTTTCTCTCTCTCTCTGTCTGTCTCTTTCTCTCTCTCTCACTGTGTCTCTCTCTCTCGCTCTCTCTCTCGCTCTCTGTCTCCCTCACACTCTCACTGTGTATCTCTCTCTGTTTCACTGTGTCGCGCTCTCTCTCCGTCTGTCTATCTCCCTCTCTCACAGTGTATGTTTCTCTCTCTATACCAAAATCTTTACTCTCATCAATGCTACTAAAATCTTCAATAGCCGCATGATTTGCTGTTTCCTGATTTTATCTTTCCTGATTTTCTCACATATCTATCATCCATATCTGTCGGTCTGTCTTTTTCTGTCTGTCTTGCTCTTTGTCTCTCTCTCTGTCTGTCTGTCTCTCTCTTTCTCTGTGTCTGTCTCTCTCTCTCTCTCTCCGCCTGTCTCTCTCTCTGTCAGTCTCTATCTCGCTTTCTGTCTGCCTGTCTCTCTTTCTGACACGCTCTCTCTCTCACACACATTGTCTCTGTCTCTCTCACACAGTCTGTCTCTATTTCTGTCTCTCTCTCACACACACTGTCTCACTCAGTCTATCTGCCTGCCTCTCTCTCACTGCGTGTCTCTGGTCTGTCTCTCTCTCGCTCACACTGTTTGTCTCTGTATGTTTCACTGCCTTTCTCTTTCACTGTCTCGCTCTCTCTCTCTGCCGGTCTCTCTCTCTCTGTCTCTCACACACTGTCTCGGTCTCTCTCACTCACATGGTCTGTCTGTCTGTCTGTCTCTCTCTCTCTCTTTCATTGTCTCACTCTCTGTCTCTCTCTGCCTGTCAGTCTCTCTCTCGCTCACACTGTCTGTCTCTCTCTCTCTGCCTGTCTCTCACTAACACTCTGTATCGGTCTGTCTGTCTCTCCCTCTGTGCCCCTCTCTCTCTCTCACACTGTCTCACTGTGTGTCTCTCTGTCTGTCTCTTTCTCTCGTTCACACCGTCTGTCTGTCTGTCTCTCTCTGTCTCTCTCTCTCTCTCTGTGTGTCAGTCTCTCTCTCTCTCTCTCTCTGTGTGTCAGTCTCTCTCTCTCACTCTCTCTCTCTCTGTCAGTCTCTCTCACACACACACACACACACAGTCTTTCTCTCTCTGCCTCTGCCTGTCTGTCTCTCTCGTGTCTCGCTCTCTCACTGACTCACTGTGTCTGTCTCTCGCTCTGTCTGTCTAATCTGTCTATCCATCTCTCTCACTGTCTCTCTCTCTCTCTCACTGTGTGTGTCTCTCTCTGTCTATCTGTCTCTGTCGCTCGCTCGCTCTCTCTCTCTCTCATCATTCTACTAAAATCTTCAATAACCGCATGATTTGCTGTTTCCTGATTTTATCCTTCCTGATTTTCTCACATATCTATCATCCATATCTGTCGGTCTGTCTTTTTCTGTCTGTCTCGCTCTGTCTATCACACACAGTGTGTGTGTGTCCCTCTCTGTGTATCTCTCTCTCTCTCTCTGTCAGTCTCTATTTGTCTCTCTGTTTGTCTGTCTGTCTGTCTCTCTCTCTCTCTCTCTCTCACCTGTGTGTGTATGTTTCTCTCTCTCACCTGTGTGTATGTCTCTCTCTCTATCTCACTGTGTGTCCGTCTCTCTGATTGTCTTTCTGCCTCTCTCTCTCTCTCTCACTGTCTCTGTCTGTCTCCGTCTCGGTGTCTCTCTCTCTCTCACTGTCTCATTGTGTCTCTCTCTCTCTGTGTCTCGCTCTCTGTCTGTCTCACGGTCTGTGTCTTTATCTCTGTCTTGCGTGTCTCTCTCTATATTTGTCTGTCAGTCTCTCACTCACTCTCTCTGTACCAAAACTCTTTGTTCTCATTAATGCTCACAAAATCTTCAATAACCACATGATTTACTGTTTCCTGATTTTATCCTTCCTGATTTTCTCACATATCTATCATCCATACCTCAGTGGCATCCATTCACTATTCTTCCATTCTTAATATTCCTCAAGTTTCTGAACTATACATCAAAGCAAGTCTCAGAACAATCTGTAGATTCTTTAATTTTCCGATTTTTTTTTAAAACAGCACTACTTCACTTCTTCCAATTACTTGAACCAGATCTTCTAATTACTTAATGTCCATTTGATACTTCTGCCAGCACTGATCCCAGGTCCTTGAAAATATTAAACTGCCTCCAATCTCACATGTAATCTTTCATTTTCACTCTGATCCTCTTTTCCAGACTCAAACTTACAGTCTATGATCCGTTTTTGGTCTACTGCTTTTCATATCCCAGTCACCCAGGGCTTTCTGCCAGGTACTCCATCACGCCTCATTCCCAACACATAGCTTTAACTTCATCTGCAAATGTCACCATCCATGGCACTTCCTTGCTTACCTGCTCAGTAATACAATACAAAATCCTGAAAATATAGTTCACCTTTAAAAACATACTGAGGCAGTTGCTCTCTATCTCCCTGATCATGCATTCCAAACGTAAACTTACGAGGCTGAACTTGCAACACTTTTGACTTGGGCCATGTGATATGTCCAGAAGGACAAGAGCAAGAGATACATGGGAACACAATCACTTACATGCTCCCCTTCAAATCACTCAGTATCCTGGCTTGGAACTATTTCCTGTTCCTTAACTGTCATTGGTCAAACCCTGAAGCTTCCTCCAGATCACACTATACAGTGTAAATATCCCTACATACCAGGAACTGCACTTGTTCAAGAAAACAGCTCACCGCCATCTTCTCGACGGCAATAAATGCTGGCTTAGTCATGAACAAATAAAAACGTTACTTAGAAGACAAATTTCCACAAGATTCATTACCTGTTCTGAGCAGTGGCACACCATGTTCCAGTACAGCCACACAGAACTGTGGAAGAGTAAGCTGCTGGAACTGAAGCTCCAAGGATTCCTCACTTTCCATCTCAGGCAGCTCCAAGTTGGCCAAGTCGACAATTGAATGGTTAGACAGTGGACTTCCAGAGTTAGTAAACCTCTGAGAACTGCTTGCACTAAAATATACAAAGAGTATTTAGAAACATAAAATATATTTGAAGCATCCAATTACTTTCACTCACCAATCCTTCAATAGACAACAGGTAAGGATGATTAGACTGTAAATCACCAATTGCATAACTTTTTTGACAAAGTAACATTCAAAGTGGGTATTAGTAGATGCGACCTGAATTTCCAAAAGAAATCTGATAAAGTACTATGTCAAAAGTTGCTGTACAAGTTAAAAGTACATGTTGTAGGATGTAACATATTGGGTTGCATTTATTGCTAACAATACCACTAGGTGGCAGTGACCACACAAAACATAGCTTTAAAATTCACTGTACATAAAAGCTACAATGCAAGATGTGTTCCTGCAATACATCAGAAACTCTTGACTCTCAGCTATGTTCAGAAAGTACACTAAGCGTCACACATCTTGAATGTAAGTGGCAAACCATGCAGCAAGGGAAGTAGGTGGGGTAGCCCCAGAAACAGGGAATAACAGCAAGGCAGAAACCAGCAGCAAGGCAACAGGGATATGGCAACCAGCAGCAGGGAGGTGGGATGGCCAATAGCAGAACAGCGAATGGTACAGGAGGGCGGCCAACAGGCTGTGTTATGAGGGAAATGGTTAGGCTGTTGCATGTCACCATTGTTATTTGCACATGTGTTAGCGTTGGTAGCTATCTTGGCACTGGTAACATACACTCCAAATATATTAGCTTACCAATCCATTATCCAGGCTAACAAAACAGGACATTTTCGGGCTGGCAAGTTGTAACTAGTGGAGTGATTTCAATTATAAAGAAAAGCTGGTTAGGCTGGGAAATTTTACTCTAGAGTGTAGGAGGTTGAGAGGGGATCTTTGGAAGTTTAGAAAATGATGAGGGGTATACATAGAGTTACTAGTAGTTGTCTTTTCACTAGGACGGGGGATTAAAAGTCCGGGGGGTCACATATTTAAGGTGAGACAACAGTAGTGGGTGGCACGATGTGCAGGTTAGGTGAATTGGCCATGCTAAATTGCCCGTAGTGTTAGGTAAGGGGTAAATGTAGGGTATGGGTGGGTTGCGCTTCGGTGGGTCGGTGTGGACTTGTTGGGCCGAAGGGCCTGTTTTCACACTGTAATGTAATCTAAAATCTAATCTAGAAAATCATTTTACAGAGGATGTTCACGTGTGGAATAAACTTCCTGAAGAAGTGGTGGATGTGGGTAAATTAATAAGATATTTGGATAAGATCATGAATAGGACAGATTTGGACCAAGAGCAGGCAGGTGGGACAAGTTTAGTTTGGAAACATGGTCAGCATGGACATGTTGGACTGAAGGGTCTGTTTCCATGCTATATCACTCTATGACTCTGAGTGACTGCAGAGATCAGTATGGAGTCTTTAAATATTTCCAATCTATATCAATGATTTGGATATGGGACCCAGTTTGCTGGGTTTGCTGATGACAAGATTGGTAGGAAAGGAAATTGTCAAGACTGAGAGAGAGCCTGGAAAGAGATTGGTTGAATGAGTGGTTGCGTAAATAGGCAAATGTTTGACAGATGGCCTAACAGGCCGGTAAATGTGAATTGTCTTTTTTTTTTTAAAATCAAGAATAGAAACGCAATACATTATCTAAATGGAAAAAGACTTCAGGACTCAGGATTGGTGGGGATTTGCGGACATTCACATGTTCCTGAAAGTTAGAGTGCTAATAATTAGGCCTAACTAATAATTAGGAAGGAAATGGAGTATTAGGGTTTACTGCAAGGGGAAGGAATATAGGAGAGTAGAAAAATTTTACTGTAGCTGTGCAGAGCACTGGTGAGACAACATCAAGATAGGTTTCCCTTGTGAAGGAAGACTATAACTCGGGGACAAATTTAAGAACAAGGTCTCATTTTTAAGACAGGTTTTTTTCTTTCTTTCAGACAGTTGTTCTCTTCCCCAAAAGAGTGCAAGTTATGTCTGAAATTTATTCAAGGTTGAATTACATAGATTTTTGCTAGACAATGAAGTCATGGGTCATTGCAGGGATAGGGGCAAGCAAGAGACAGAAAAGTGGAGCGGACACCATAACCAGAAAAACCATGATCTTATTGAATAGTAGAAGGGACTCGGATGGCCAAATGGCCTACTCCTATTCCTATGTTGCTAAAGATCTCCTAGATTTCATTACAACACCAGGCGAACTGGGCTTCAACGATTTGAAATTCCATGAGATCACGGGTGCAAACATCATCAAAAGGGAAAAGAGAAGATCTTTTGTGAACAGCAAAGACAATTACTAGCCCAAAACATGTAGTATAGTTTGTGTACGAGGAAGTCAAAAACCTATATCCTGTCAAAACTAAAGTTACAGTCCAACTAGCATAACATCACTAAATTGAAGTGTTTTCCAAGGAATTAGACTTAGTTTTAGCTTTCCAGAAGAAACATTTAATGAGATTTGCTTTAGCTGGACTTGCTCTTGTATCCTTTGGTTCAAGTAATTGTACCCACAAAGTAACAAAGTTCAAGCTGGTAAAGTTCAAGCTGGTAACAATGAAGTGAGGGAAATGGGGCTTCTGCAACCTCAGTGAACAAAGCAAAACAAAAGTGTTTCTCTTGAAACATGTGAAAGAATTGTGAAATAATTGGAAAGATTGAGAACAAATGCAAGTTAAAAAACAACAAATTCAATGTCAAATCAAGTGCAGGAAAAACAGTGAAAGAAAGATTTCTATTTCTAGTTTTCACAATTAGCTGTGATGGGAAACCAATAATGTAATCAAAGATCATCATCTCAACTGGGATTCAGGCAGTTTAAAATTGTGTGTTTAATGGTAAATCCACAAAACAAACTCAATCATTATCTTCAACTCTGCTTGTTTGTGTTTATTAAGAAAATAAATTATGGCACTTCCTCCAAAGCAGGTATTTTCAACTTGAACTCAAATATTTGTTGGAGGACTGCAGATGGTGAAGATTAGAGTTAAAAGGTGTGGTGCTGGAAAAGCACAGCTGATCAGGCAGCATCCAAGGAGCAGGAGAGTCGACATTTCGAGCAGAAGCTCTTCATCAGGAATGTAGACACAACACGCCCAGAAACTCTAGCCACACTACCATACACCAAAGACATCTCGGAGATGACTACCAGACTACTCTGATCCCTTGGAATCATGGTAGCCCACAAACTTACCAACACATTGAAAGAGCTACTGATGAACCTAAAGGATCCTATACCAACAATTTACAAATTACCATGCAAGGACTGTAGCAAACACTACATTGGACAGACATGCAGTAAACTAACCACCAGGAAACATGAACACCAACTAGCCACCAAAATATATAACCCAGTATCACTAATATCCTCACATACAGACGAAGAAGGACACTATTGCAACTGGGACAACACATCCATCCTAGGATAAGATAAACAGAGACATGCATGGGAATTCCTAGAGGCCCGGTATTCAAACTGGAACTCCACCAATAAACACATTGATTTGGACCCTATTTACCATCCTCTGAGAAAAAGACCGTTAATGATATCATTCACCTTAACAGACCAAGACACAAACTGAAAGCGAGACAGAACACCAGTGCTTCACCGGAGGCTCACTGATGATGTTACCTAGCATGGTGAAGAAACGTCTGAGAACAGCCTTCCACCTCACCAAGCAAACTTACAACCTGAACCTCAACCTGAGCTACAAATCTTCTCAAAAATCGCAAAATAGTTTCACCAGTATACACAGAGCAATGAAACATCCAACAGCTAAGAGTAAAATCAAAGCTAGCTTTGGCATCTGAGGACAGCACATATCTGCGTTCAACTTTTTAAAATGGGTGTTGGCTAAATGTCTACAGCCATGACATAACGATTGACAAAACAGACTATTAATATGAGAGAAATGAAGTGCTATAATAGCAAATCCACTTCCATCCCTCATTTACTCTCAAAAAATGCTTCTGGGCTGTAACTTTGTATCAAAGCAGGAAAGAAAATGTCAATTCTTCTTCAGAGATAGCACTTCTCTGCTATTGATCAATCTCTTACATTCCATTATCGCAAAGAACTAAATAAACAGGTATACAGCTTTTCCTAACAAAGCAGTTGCCTGTAACCTCTTCCCAAATGAAGAAAGATGTTAACATTAAAGGCACAGAATTGATTCTACTCGCCTTATTAAATGAACCAAAATTAACAATCAATCTTTACTTCTGAGATATTTCCACTGCAATTTTGTGTAAAGGGCCACAATACAGAATTAGTATTAACATATTACAGCACCCACTTTAAATTTCTCTTTAAAATGGACACTTCACAACTTGTCAAATGGCATTTTAGCTTGCTCCAGAACTGTGATCTTATTAAATTATTAACCAAATTACATAACCATATTCACAACAAACATATTCTACCCATTATAGATATACACACCCGTCCCAGAGTGAGTTGTTCCAGAACAATTACAACACTGACATCTGCCCAACTTTCAGGAAAATTGCCCAGGTATCTTGTTCATAAGAAGCAAGACAAAGGGAACTTGGCCAACTACTTTGCTACTCATTCCAGAAATGCTAACTCCATTCTTCCCAAATGCCAAATTGAGACCCATCTGCCCTCTTGAATAGGCTAAAAGATTACATGATATTATTTCAAAGAAAAACAAGCTAATTCTCCCCAGTGTCCCGATCAATGTTCACCTCTCAGTTTACTTACTTATAAACTTGACAACATCGCTGTCTGTGGAATGTGAGTGCCAGTTAGCTGCCACATTTCTTCAGTCACAACAGTGACTACACTTTATAAGTACTTCATTGGCTGTGAATTTCTTTGAAACACTCTGAGCTAGTGAATGTGAGTAAAAATGCCAGCTAAATTCGCTATCCTGCACCCCAAATACCTGATAATCTCAACTTCAATTTCACACCCGTTGTATTGTGGTCTGTAGGATAGAGACTGCCAACCAGAGTGAGCTTTCTAATGATTTTGCATCCATCTTTGGAAAACCTCCATCCAATCAGCCAAGGCTAGTTCTAAGAGTGGAAAGACCATTGCATAATGTAATTTCCAATGAGGGGTACCCTGACAACTATCAAATGGCAGCTACCAACAACGTTCGGATAAAATAAAGATGATGATATAATGGCAAAATTTTGTTCGGATTTCAACTTGTCTGACACAGTTCCTCCCTTAACCATGGATAAAGAGTAATTTGTGTAACAGTGCTGCACAGCGTTGGGGAACAAAATGTTCCAACGAATTTCGCTTCGCACTCTTAACTCAGCATAGCCTGGCATTAAAACAAAGTGGCAAATTAATCTTGATGACATTGAAAAGTTAAATTGGGCCACTAAGTTCTATTTCAAAAAGAAAATCCATTCTGTTAACCTTGTCATGTAACTTAAATTCCTGATATCCTGAATCTAAAACTTTGCTCATCATTTATTTTCAAACTACCTCACAATCGGGTGACAATTGCAGATGGGATGATACAGCAGCATTAAGCCTCTACAGACTTATACTCAATCTTTTTGTTAATATCCAATTTAGTTTCTCATTTTTCTTTTTAAAGTCATCTCACAATTTATAGATCAATCTACTCTTCCTGTGTCTCGTTTCAAGATATATGTCCTGGTAGTGTTTAAATCTACAGCCCTTTACCAATTTTGCAAGCTGTCACTTGGACCTGGACTGGAGTGTAAACTGGTGAGTTGAATGAACTGCTTACTTTTCCAATGCTAACCCAAACATTAAAAAACACATTTTTTCCTTTCACACAAGATCATAAATCAATGAGGTTAGCTCTAGATTTCAAAACTTTCTGTAATTAATTTTCTTCACATTTCAAGGAATGTAGACATCACTCTCTTTCCATCATCACTGGAAATTACAATGAAAAATTAAAACAGCCTCTGTTTAAATACTATACAATGCGAGTTTGAAATGTTCAAACATGAAAAAGCTTTGAATTCAACTCAGTAATGAAGAGCATGCTCATTAACAAACTTCATACAAGTAGTAATGGATATTCAAGATAGATGTAATCTTCAACGCTTCATCAAACAAAGGTGAAAACGTGTTGGAAAGTGTAGAAATGGAAACTAATAACTCAATAGAACTATTCAGCATGTCTTTCCACAACCAGCAGAGAAAAGATTCAGATGCAGATCCTCCACGAACTTATGGAAGGCTCTGAAGTGATAACTTAGATTCTCTGTCTACATTTCCGTTATTTTCTGGTTTAATGCAGGTCCAGTTGAAGACAATGCAGAAATTTTCATTTTCTAACGAAGATCTGGCATATTAATTAGGAAATTCTGAATTAAATTTCCTGAGACTCCAATAAAATTAAGTGCTGTGCATTCCAAACAAATATAAGCCCTAGAAAAAAGTGCAAGCATACACTAGGCATTGCATATTAACAGAACCAAGTTACATTTGTTGAAGAAATTTCCATGAAAACTGTTCTAGGTAGTATGTCCAAGCAGGATCTCACTTACCTTGACGATACTGCATCACCATCTTGGCCATCTCCTCTGGGACGCTGAACAGTTCGTCCAATGACAGATGGTCTCGGACTGGTACTTCTAAAAGAGGGATTTTGGGAAATGTGTGTCCCCCTTGTTTCCTGAGAATAGGCCACAGAAGACTGCTGTGAAAGTAAATCTGGGGGGGGGTAGAAAGCAAAAACAAATTTACAAATCAATTTCTGAATGCTAACCTAACATAGGGATTACATGTTCACACTTATATAATAACATTTATAAAATTATATCTTGGATTAATTAAGGACTAGCCATGTATTTGTAAAAGATAAATTCTCTCTCAATTCTATTCTTACTTAACCATACAAATGTTCCCTCTGATATAACTATTTGAAATTCAGAGCGAGAGCTTAAATTAGGACTCATAATTGTTCCTTCTCAGACAAATCGAATTTGCACTTTCTGGATCTTCTTGATGGTCCCATTCTATACTAAATATCATCATCATCATCATGCTTGCCTGAAGTAGATTCAATTATCTAGCTGAAAGCCAATTAATTAATTAATCACTCTTAACTGTCAAAGATAAGAATAAGCAGACATGTATTAGAACCCTGATGTAACTGAGGAATGAGGTATTTGCTTGTAGTTTTTAGATCTGCAAATGAATGTAAGAAAAAGTAAACAGTGTTTCTATATAATTCAAAAATGAAGAGATATAAAACTGAACATTGGATCTGTTAACTTAATAATAAAAATAAGAAGTTAACAAATGAACTAAACAGAGATATTGCAATGGTCTTCACTTTACAGTAAAATGAAGGAAAATCCAAAGGTGATTTTGCAGTGATTTAAGGTCAAGATGATGACAAAGGAAAGCGTTATCCCCTGGATCTACAGCTGAAGCACAATTCACTGTAAGGCTATAGACCAGATATTGTGCCACAGGGATCAGTGCTGGGTCCTCAACTTTTACAAGTAATCTGACAAGACTTGGATGAAGGAACTAAAAATATGGCTGCCACATTTTGAGGACAAAGGTAGAAAAGTAAGTTGTGAACTAGACCTGAAGAAGATACAAGGAGATATAGATGGGTTACATGAGGGAGCAAAAATGGAGTATATGCAGATACAGTATGTAATTAGGAAAGCTAATGGACTATTTTTGTTTTTGTTAGTGGAATTGATTACGTCAAGTGGTCATATTATTCTTCAGTTATACAGGGCACTGGTGAGACCACATCTCTGTGCAGTTTTGGTCAGCTTATTTAAGGAATGATGCAAATACATTGGAAGTAGTTCAGTGAAGGACTGCTACATTAACATCTGGTAGGTTTGCATTATGAGAAAGGATTGAACAGGTTAAGTTTGCATCAACTGGAACAGTGAGTGGTAGCTTAATGGAAATGTATGTGATCTTTCGAGTCCACATGGAATGGATTTTCCTGTTGTGGAACAATGTAGAATGAGAGGCTACTGGTTCAGAGTAATGACTACCCATTTATGACAGAAATAGGCAGAATTTGTTTCTCACATTTCTCAATGAGATTAGACATGTTACTGAATGGCAGAATCCTCCAAATTCTTCTGTTTGTATCTTCATACAAACATTCACAGATTCCTGCTCAATAGCTAGTTAGATTCTCAACATGGGAGGTGGATTTCAAGAAATTATGGGTAACATTTCAGAACCACAAAAGTGTTATGGCAAGGAGGAAGTCATTCAGTCCACTGTGTCCACTGCATCTGCATTTCCTTTCGCTCCTTTTCTCCCCCCCCCCCCCCCCAAGATTTCCCAGCCACTAGAGCTCCTTCCACTCTCTCTCCCCCAATAATTAAGTTGAAATAAGTAGTTCACCTTACCTTGTTTTGCAGAAAAGAAGCTGGGATCCCTGTGGAAGTTTAGTCTTCTTTGTAGATAGACAGACAGTTGGGTCAAACAACCTACAGCTTGTTTTGCTAAATATTGTGTTCCATCTCCACCAAATGCCAATTTTGTCATCAAAAGAAGGTTCTGAAAATGGATATCAGGGAAGTGAAAAATTAAAATATGAATTATTATTGTCAAAGCATTGAAAAAAAAGGAGAAAAAGATTGATTAATTGTGT
Source organism: Chiloscyllium plagiosum (assembly GCF_037043375.1). Taxonomy (NCBI): domain Eukaryota; kingdom Metazoa; phylum Chordata; class Chondrichthyes; order Orectolobiformes; family Hemiscylliidae; genus Chiloscyllium; species Chiloscyllium plagiosum. Next base: position 63,245,937 of record NW_028270142.1, read on the forward strand.
GTAAATCAATGAATGCTAAATCCCTAGGGCTTGATAATCTACATCTCAGAGTACTTAAGGAAGTGACCCTAGAAATAGTGGATGTTTCACAATTTTGTAGATTCTGGAACAGTTCCTACGCATAGCTAATGTAACCCCACTATTTTTTTTTTAAAGGCAGTCAAGAGAAAACAGCAAATTATAAACCCATTAGCCTGACATTAGATTAGATTCTCTACAGTGTGGAAACAGGCCCTTTGGCCCAACCAGTCCACACCAACCGTCCGAAGAGCAAACCATCCAGACCCATTTCCCTCTGACTAATGCACCTAACACTATAGGCAATTTAGCATGGCCAGTTCACAGTGTTCAGTGCATTAGTCAGAGGGGGTGAGGGGGTGGGGGGGTGGGGGGGGGGGGGGTGGGGGGGTGGGGGGGGGGGGGGGGGGCGTGGGTTGCTCTTCGGAGAGTTGGTGTGGACTTGTTGGGCCGAATGGCTGTTTCCACACTGTGGGGAATCTAATCTAATCCAATCTAATCTAAAGACCTCGGGAGGAAACCGGGGCACCCTGAGGAAATTTATGCAGACATGGGGAGAATGTGCAAACTCCACACAAACAAACAGTCACAAGAGGCAGGAATCGAACCCGGGACTCCGGTGCTGTGAGGCAGCAGTGCTAACCACTGAGCCACTGTGCCTAGTACTTGGAGAAAATACTAGAATTAGTTATAAAAGATATAAACTGAAGTTCTTGGAAAACAGTGATCGGACAAAGTCACCATGGATTTAGGATAGGGAAATCATTCTTGACAAGTTTACTGGAGTTTTGAGAGAATTAATGAAGGGAAGCCAATGGATGAAGTATATTTGGACTTTCATAAGGCTTTTGATTAGCATGTAGGATCAAAGTGTGTGGGACTGGTGGTAGCATGCTGAAATGGATAAAAGAACCGGTTAGCAGATAGAAACAAATAGTAATAAACAGGTCTTTTTCTAACTGGCTGGCAGTGACTACTGAGAAACTGCAAGGAATCAGTACTTGCATCCCAACTAATCACAATACATATGAATGATAAATGATATAGAACTAAATACAATCTCTCCAAGTTTACAAACGCCAAAACTGAATGGGAGGGTGAGCAGAAAGGAGGATGAAGACACTTCAGTATGATTTCAACAAGTTGAGCGAGAAGGCAAATGCATGCCAGATAAAGTATATCTGGACAAATAGAAGGTTATCCATTTTGGTAGCAAAAACAGGAAGGCAGACTATCTAAATGGCGATAGGAGATAGGGAAAGGTACAACAAGACTTGGACACCAGTCATGCAAAATATGCAAGCACATGCAGCAGACAGTAAAAACGACAAAGGGTATATTGGCCTTCATGGCAAGAGGTTGAGTACAGGAGCAGAAATATCTTGCTGCAATTATACAAGGCTTTGGTGTGACCCAACTGGGAGTACTGTGTACAGTTTTGGTCTCCTTATCTGAGGAAGAATATTCTGGCTGTGGAGAGAGTGAAACAAAGGTTTACCTGACTGATTCCTGGATGTCAGGACTTGTGCATAAAGATGAACTGGATCAGTTAGGAATGTATTAGGGCGACATGGTGACTCAGTGGTTCGCACTGCTGCCTCACAGCGCCAGGTACCCAGTTTCAATTCTAGCTTTGAGCACCTGCCTGTGTGGAGTTTGTACATTCTCCTGTATCGCGTGGGTTTCCTTCAGGTGCACTGTTTTCCTCCCACAATCCAAAGATGTGCAGGTTAGGTGAACTGGCCAAGCTAAATTCCTATAAATTGCCCTTAGGGACGTACAGGCTAGGTGAAATAGCCATTGGAAATGCAGGGTTACAGGAATGTGGAGGGATGCTCTGAGGGACGTTATGGACTCAATGGGCTGAATAGCCTCCTTTCCCACTGTTGGGATTCTTTGATTCTATGATATTCACTGGAGTTGAGAAGAATGACAGGGAATCTTATAAAAACTTTTAAAATTCTAATAGGTCTGGACAGAGTAAATGGAGGGATGTTCTTTATGACTCGGCATCCAGAACCAGGGATCACAGTCTAAGAATACAGTGGGGTAAGCCATTTAGAACTTAGATGAAAAGAAATTTCTTCACCCAGCAGCGGTGAGCTGTGAAATTCTCTGTCACAGAGCGTGACTGAGACCAACAAATCAATTTGGCAAGTAGCTGAAGCATGGAGACCAGAAGTTTCAGACTCAATTCACCAGCTGTGATTCTTACCAGATTATAGCCAGGACGTCAACAGAGGTGCTACGCCTCTTTTAGTGCACTGGGGTCTCACATCAAAAGTAAACATGTCAATATGTGGAGACTGCAACCTAACTAGTGAACAAACCAGCAGTACTTAATGGTGAATTTAAAAACCAACATCCTGGAGGTTACATTGACCAAAACCGAACTAGTCTAGCCATATAAATGTGCTTACTACAACAGCAGTTCAGAGGCTAGGAATCCTACAGTGAGTAACTCACCTCCTGACTCTCCAAAAACATGTCCATTATCTACAGTGGCACAATTCAAGAGTGTGATGGTATAGTGTTCATTTGCCTGGAGGAATGCAGCTTGAATAACATTCAGGAAACTTGGCAAATCAGACCAATTGATCAGCACTTCACCTTATCATCTTAAACAAGCATTTACTCGCCATACGAGTGACAGTATAGCGGTTATGTGTATCATCTACAAGATACATAATGATAACTAACCACAGCTTCAACAACAAATTAGTGGGCGGCATGGTGGCACAGTGGTTAGCACTGCTGCCTCACAGCGCCAGAGACCCAGGTTCAATTCCCGCCTCAGGCGATTGACTGTGTGGAGTTTGCACATTCTCCCAGTGTCTGTGTGGGTTTCCTCCGGGTGCTCCGGTTTCCTCCCACAGTCCAAAAATGTGCAGGTCAGGTGAATTGATCATGCTAAATTGCCCGTAGTGTTAGGTGCAGGGGTAAATGTAGGGGAATGGGTCTGGGTGGGTTGCGCTTCAGTGGGTCGGTGTGGACTTTTTGGGCCGAAGGGCCTGTTTCCACACTGTAAGTAATCTAATCTAAAAAAAATTTTCCAAATTTACAACCTCAAACATCAAGAATAAGACAACAGTTGCATGGGACCACCATTTCTAAGTTCACTCCAAGTCACACACTGATCCTGACTCGGAAATGCAACATTGTTCCTTTATTGTCTCTGGATAAAAACATTGGGAATTTTCTGAAAGCAGTGTGGTTGAATCAGCAACACATGACCTGCACAGGTCAAGTGTGACTTAGCACCACCTTCTGAAATTAAATTAGGGATAGGCAATAAACATTGGCCAATTTTGAAACACGCTTAACCAATTTCAGAAGTTAAAGAGCACCTGAAATTAATAATTGCTATTTAGATTTCTGACCTTGACTTGAAATCTGTCCTAAATTCCATATTTAAGTTTCATTTAAATATGCTGGCTTGCCCAACTGTACGTGACAACATACCTTTTACAAATTTAATAAAAACAAATCTAAAAGCCTCTGATAAACATTGTGACTTTTTTTATTCACGAATTCATGTTACTAATCTTCATTTGTCTCCCTTTTTCTTTGCCTTCTCATGGCTCTGCCTTGCTCAAGCAAATAGCAGGTGGCAATGTACAACATACCAGGTAGAAATCATGTAAAACAATGCAGATTTTATGCTGTCTTGGAACTAAATTTGACAGTTTATTTTGTGACAATGCTGTCACTTTAAAGGGTTATTTTGTCCTGGGTTTTTGTTTAAAAAGAGGTTGTAAAAGCAGAGATGCTGAAATGGCAACTGTAGATTGCTGAAGTAAACAATGCAGGAGGCCTTTAGATTTTGTTTAAATTAGAACAATCAAAGCAGCTTGAATGAGAGTGCCAGTTCTCACAGTCCAGGTTTCCTCGTTTATTTTTAGCTTTAGCAGGCAGAAGCTGTTTGGGTCTTCAAAGAGATGGAAGCTTCAGTGAATGATTTCTAGCTTCTACTTTCTCTGAAATCTCTCTTGATGTTGTTCCCCTCTGGATTGGAGAACCGCATGTAAGAATCTGTATCTGAATTTGCCTTTTTGCCAAGCGGTGTGTTTATGGGATGTTACTGAACTGGTACAGTATCTATTATTTGGTTAAATTTTCCAATTATTATATGATTCTAAATTCCTCTTTTTTTTGTTTGTATTTTAAGTTAATACAAATAAATTGTGTTTTACTTAACCTAGAGTAGTAAGTTCAGTCACATCATTACATATCTACATTTAAAAATAAGGTTAGAGTCTGGTTCATAACCGTCTCCACAGGTATAACAGGTACACTTTTATGCAAACATACCAAGTTGGATAGTTAAACACTCATCTTTTGTTGAATTAACAACAAACGTTTGAGCTGTTTCAAGGTTTTAAAAAAATACAAAACCCTGGACACAGGGAAATTTAGCATCTGCTTTTCAATTTCAAAGAAAGCAGTAACAGTCATTATTCATTGTGAAATACAGTTATCAGCAAAGCATATGTTTTAAAAACAGAGACATTTAATTTCAAATAACCATTGAACTATATCTTCTGATAGATTAAGCCAGTCTTTTTTTAAACATTTCTTCAGGTTCTGAGTGGTAATCAGTTTTCACCAATTGTTTTCTCTTGTACTTTTGTAAACTGAAGATAGTAGGATACCTTCTTGTTTAAAAGTAAATGTCTTTATTTACATGAGAATTTAATAAGAATTCAACAATCATCAGAGACAAGGGATACTGCAGCGAGTAAGTCACCTTCTGACACCCCAAAGTCTATGCACCATCTACAAGGCACAAGTCAGGAGTATGATGGAATAGTCACCACTTGCAGCTCCAACAACATACAAGAAGCTTGACACCATCCAGGACAAAGCAACCCACTTGATTGGCACCATCTACAAACATTCAATCTCTTCACCACTGGCGCTCAGTACAAGATGCACTGCAAAAACTTATCAAAGATCCTTAGACAGCACCTTCCAAACCCATGATCACTTCCACCTAGAAGGAAGAAGGCAGCAGGTACTTGGGAACACCGCCACCTACAAGTCACTCACCACCCTGACTTGGAAATATACTAAAGTTCCTTCATAGTCGTTGGGTCAAAATCCTGAAATTCCCTCCCTATCAGCATTGTGGGTCAACCCACAGCAAGTGGACTGCAGCAATTCAAGAAGGCAGCTCATCACCACCTTCTCAAGGGCAAATAGAGATGGGCTATCAATGCTGGCCAGCCAACGATGCCCACATTCCACAAATGAATTTTAAAAAAGTGCAAGCTGAGACATGGGGTGACATGTTCCATTCCCCTGAAGTACAGTGAAGCAATTGGGTTTTTGTAACAAGTCAGCAGCTTTCACGATTACTTTTTCTGGTCCTGGAGCAAATTCACAACCTGTTATGGTATACACTCAACTGAAGGGCTCTGGATGGCTTAGGTTATTAATCACATTCTGTGTGATAAGATCTGAGTAAGCCTTTAGTTTCTACATTAAATTATAACCTAATTGTTAAATTGGACCTATTCTCACAAAACTAAGAAGATTCAGAAATATACATGATTCGGAGATGCCGGTGTTGGACTGGGGTGTACAAAGTTAAAAATCACACAACACCAGGTTATAGTCCAATAGGTTTAATTGGAAGCACACTAGCTTTCGGAGCGACGCTCCTTCATCAGGTGATTGTGGAGGGCTCGATCATAACACAGAATTTATAGCAAAAATTTGCAGTGTGATGTAACTGAAATTATACATTGAAGAATCAAGTCTTCAATGTATAATTTCAGTTACATCACACTGCAAATTTTTGCTATAAATTCTGTGTTACGATCGAGCCCTCCACAATCACCTGATGAAGGAGCGTCGCTCCGAAAGCTAGTGTGCTTCCAATTAAACCTGTTGGATTATAACCTGGTGTTGTGTGATTTTTAACAGAAATATACAAATTAACATTTAATATATGAAAATGTCTCTTACCTGGACGATCTTTGGACGCTGAAGGAAGATCTCAGCAGGAAAATCCTGCATTATAACATCTTGCAGAAGTTCACACGTATTGCGAACCAAGGTGTGATTACTGCTTTTCAAAGAGCTATTCAAAAATAAGCAGTGTTTAAAAACTACTAACTCTTCAGTTTTCCTCACAACATTCTGAATTTGGGCAGAAGGCCCATGAAACACATACACTCGAACACTGTCTTGTGAAAGCTGAAATCAATTTTTTTAATACTGCTGGAACTTGGAAGGCACATTTTGTTGAAGCTTTCACCTTGCAGCGATTAGGACAATTCACAAGAACACAAACTCAAAGGAAAAAAAACTAACATTTATGCTGCATGATGGGAAAGAACCAACTGGTTAGCAAGTATACTCTAATTCATAGAAATATTAGCTGATGTGTTCTTCATGAAAATGAAGGCTGATAGTTGACTACCAGATTGTATTTAAATTTTAAATCAGGGAGGTTGACTCTGATTTCTCAGGATCATACCCTGATCAATGAGTCAACAAACCAACTTTATTGAGTCCAAATAGGTACAGTGTGTACACATAGTCTTTCTATCGTCAAAGAGCAAAAGTCTGTGTTTTAATATATGTGCATTCAGTGCACACATGCATCACACTGAGAGCCCAACTGACAACACTAAATTATGTACATTCAGTATTACCCAGCAAATATTATCCAACTGCAGAATAACATCCAATGTTAGGTACAGTGTTGCGAATTTTCAAAGTGTAGGTGAGTTAGGAAATGGTCAGTTCCTGGTTTCTTGCAAACAACTGATGGGACACGCTGTTTGATAAGATCTATCAATCTTTGGGATGAATGGCCTACATATCTGGCATCACAGCAGTATTGACATTCACTGAGTCAGAGTTTTAGAGTGTATAAAGAGTCCATCATGTCTGAATCAGACATCAAGCACCTATCCATTCTAGTCCTATTTTTCAGCACTTGGCCCATAGCCTTGTATGCCATGGCAGTTCAAACGATTATCTAAATATCTATTAAATGTTCCAATGGTTCCTACCTCCATCACCTTTCACGAGGCACAGACAGCAATCATTCTCTGGGTGAAAAACTGTTCCTTAAATCCATCCTGATCATCTGCCCTTTACCTTTAAACAATGCCCTTGGTTACTCATCCCTCTGCTAAGAGGGAAATTTCTTCCTATCCATACTATCTATGGCCCATGTAATTTTGAGCAACTCAATCCGATTCCTACCCCCACCTCCCAACCCCATTCAGCCTTCTCTATTCTATTGAAAACAATCCTCAGCTTATATAGTTTATCTGCATAGCTGAAACGCTCCAACCAAACAACATCTCTGGTGAATCTCCTCTACACCCTATCTAGTGCAATCACATCCTTTCTAGTGCAATGGCTGGAATTGCAGACCAGATAAATCACACCAAACATTTATGTACCAGGACACTTATTTGGCTTCACAATAACTTTTTGTTTTATGTTTGTTGCATATAGCAGTGTGAAACAGCTAGCTTCAATTGTTGATCAAACTTTTAAAATACCTAAATCTAAGATAACCTACGCACTTTTCAGGACCAAGAGGGCTGTCATAGGACCTTTTATGTCTACCTCAAGCCTATCTTTACTGGTCAATATTCATGTTCAGATTCCTGCATATCAATGTGCTAAAAGATTGGCTTTATCAGCAAACATCTAAATAGTGTCCAAGCCATTTGTTCATCGTGCAAGCTTGATGCTGAAATATAGTGTATTAAAACGATGCTGCTCAGATAATTTCTCACAGTATAACATGCAATCTCATGGAATGCCTTTTTAAAAATGTCACAGGTTTCAGTGGAACCTATGCACACATTCAAGCCAGCTAGGAACAACAATACCACAGAGCTCATCACAACAAATAACTAGCAGATAATAGTGGTCCATAAAAGGTGAGATCATTAGGAATACCCTTACATTTAACCTAAATTATGCACCTTAATGGAATACAGCACTTCTTTCAAAAGGTATTTTCCAAAATGTCTACAAAACATGAGTTTCCATTTCATTCACAATTCTGAATTTTTGTTTTTAATGTGAGGGTAATACAAAGCTTTTTTTTTAAAAAAAGTGTTATTTCAATCAGACCACTCTGGATCACCAATGCACTTAAAGGTTTCCTATATGAGTGGAATCACAAAGCCATGAATCATATACATGGCTACTAGATACCAGACCCATTGACTTTAACATCCCAGAGTAATTTGTTTGATGTGCAACATTTTAATGGTTCAAGTACTATTACACTAAAACAAATATAAATGAGCAATATCCATTTTTTTAAACCAGGATTGCAAAACAGCTTTTTAACTAAGTTGAGACTAAGATAATTTATTTTTCCAGTGTCATTCATACAATCCAACTTACTATAACATACCTTGCAGTTGATGAAAGAACATGTCTGTCTGTCATAGTCAGTGTCAACCAAGGAAAGGTGGAATACTTCAGGCATTTCACTGTATCATTAACTAATGGTAAAAAACAAAACCCTTGAAACTGGAGTGCAAAATCAATTACAAAATAACTATATGTTTTAATTTATAATTAATGTCAATGACACATTCAATGCATTGTACGGTATTGAAGAGACAAAGATCCCACTCCAATAATAACTCATAAAACAGTAAATCATTGTTTTCCTATTTCCACATTGTTTGTTTCAGACCTCAGAACTGCAATTTCCATCTCAGAGTTGTCAACTGCATTACTATGTTACACGTAGATTGTAAGACAATAAAAAAGAGAAACTGAAAGAATCTTATTTCTTGAGCTAATAACAGATGTGTTGCCAAACAAATACAAGTATACTAAATTTCAAACAATTGCAATAATTTATAAAATAAGAGAAAATATTACTGATTGGTCGGCAAGTTGACACTGACTGGCCAAGACATTGCCATGGAAAAAGGAACAGGTAACTGTGAGCTCCCTAACTCTTTTGAAACATAACTCACAACAGGCATAAGACTTGAACATATTCCTTTGCCTCAGAGAATAGGTCTCTACTATGTTATTTCTAGCGAACATGCATGACCAATGATTGTTTGAAAGTCAACACTCTTGTTTTTGTCCTGATGAATGCAAATCAAAACACTTCAGCAACAAGACCCTCTTGACAATATTTTGGTTCCTTTCCCTTCCACCTAAGGTGCAGTTATCTTTTCGGTTATCGAAAGATGTCATATGCACTTTTTTTCTGAAAGCACATTACACCAATACATGAAAGGGGGCTCCTGATAATATTTAATCTGAAAGAATTTTCTTAAAAACTTCTCTTAAGACAGTGCAAAAATTCTGTGCTCTACTCAATGGACAGGTGTTACTTCTTTGCTTACATCTATGGGACAGATATTAAAAATACAGTAAAAAAGAATTATCAACCTGCTCAGGGAATTAGCTCACACAAAACAGAACGGGTATATATCATATGACTGACAAATATCAATAAAACAACTTGAAATGGGGCTCTATTTGTGCAATGAACCTCTGCTATTATTTTGACGTAAAAAGATTTAATTTAGTAATGATCAATAACAGTCACTTTATGCACAATCATGAGCAGACTTTGACTTTTTGAGCCATTTCCTTGCACTTTCTGATTTTTAACAAAACAGTAGAACTTTACAGATTTTATCAAAGGTAAAAGCAGATGACAACGTTCAGATTTCCCTTTAAGAGGAATCATATCCAAAAGTCAAGGCTAAAGTTCAGGATAACTCACCAATTGCTTTCTGAGGCAAACTTCTGCTTTCATTTATTTGACTGTAGCTGCTTTTCTGAAAGTAACCGACCATTTCTTCTTCGAATGTTACAGGTGGTATAGCTATAGAAATGTTTTTAAAAGTTTTATTTTTAAAATATTTGTACAACCTAGATATCATAGATAGGTACTACACTGGACATCACTTTAACATTTCAAACCACAATTTTATATTGTTCTACAAAGCCACAAAATGAACACTGAAAACTTTTCCAGAGGAGATAATTTGACAGGGACAAACTAACAATTGTGGGAAAAAAGGCATATTTTCATTTTCTGAATCAAGTTTGAGTCACCAAACAATTTTGACATAATGGATTCTTTTTTTCCTCCATTTTCTTTGCAATTGATCACTGTAATTCTAAATGCCAATCCTGCAGCAGTAAAATTTATAATTTATATTGTCACCAGTGTGGACATAACCCAACATAATGTGCCTCTGCTTGCAATTGCTATATATATATATATTATGTTTATTAAAAATGGGCACATTTTTATTCCACAAAAACTTACATTAAAAACAGAATAGGTCCTATTTACTAACAATGAGCCTCTAATATTCATATACCCCTGAAGTGCTCCAAGTAAGATCTTTATGTCACTTCCAGTGGTAGATTATGGTGAATACATTCAAATTAAAAGATGTTAAGGTGAGCTATCCAAGCTCCAGTTGCCCATTTACTGGCAGTGTTAAACCTCATCAAGCATGTATCCTTAGATCGTCATAAAGATGTACAGGATGCAAAGAGATACTTCGGTCCAACTTGTCCATGCTAAACAGATATCGTAAAATTTATCTAGTCTCATTTGCCAGCATTTAGCCCATATCCCTCTAATCCCTTCTTAATCACATATCCATCCAGATGCCTTTTAAATGTTGTAATTGTACCAGCCTCCACCACTTCCTCTGGCAGTTCATTCCATACACGCACCACCTTCTGCAAGAAAAAGTTGCCCCTTAGGTCCCATTTAAACTCTTGTCCCCCTCACCTTAAACCTATGCCCTCTAGCTTTGGTCTTCCCTACCCTAGGGAAAAGACACTGATCATTCGTCCTATCCATGCCCCTCATGATTTTTAAACCTTTATAAGCCTCAGCCTCCAATGTTCTAGGGAAAATAGCCCCAGCCTATGTGGCCCCTTCCTACAGCTCAAACTCTCCTATCCAGGCAACACACTTGTAAACCTTTTCTGAACCCTTTCAAGTTTCACAACATCCTTCCAGAACTGAACGCAGTATTCCAAAAGTGGCCTAACCAACGTCCTGTAGAGTAACAACATGACCATCCAACACCTATACTCAATACACTGACCAAACAAGGAAAGCGTACCAAACACCTCCTTCACTACCCTGTTAGCATGCAATGGAATTCCTTTTTGACATTCTTCCCCCACCAGAAGTAAGTGTTCAACCAATTAAATTTAGATGTTCACTGTCCAGGGAAACTGAGATAATACAAAGACAAAGAATAGGTTCCAGCATTTTTTCCCCTCTCACTCTAAATCTATGCCATCTAGTTCTGGACTCCCCCATCCCAGGGAAAAGACAGTGTCCATTTATCCTATCCATGCCTCTCATGATTTTATAAACCTCTAAAGGGTCAGTAAAGCAGCCCCAACCTAATGGTATAACAGAGTGGCTTGCTAGGCCATTTCTAAGGGTAATTGAGAGTCAACCACATTGCTTTGGGTCTGAAATTACATGTAGGCCATACTAGGCAAGGTTGGCAGTTTCCTTCCCTAAAGGACATTAGTGAATCAGATGGGTTTTTCTGATGATTTACAATAGTTTCATGGTCATCAGTACATTCTTATTTCTAGATTTTTTTTTAAACTGAATTCAAAATTCAACCAGGTCCCAAGAGTTTTAACTAAACTTCTGGATTAATAGTCGAGCAATAATACCATGAGCCCATCATCTTCCCATTGTTTAGAGAGATTTAGTAGGGATACTTGAGTGTTTACACTGTGAAAACATTTAACTTTTATTTCCTCCTTTTTGGTAGATGTCTACTTTAAAAAATAGAATTTGTCTAAATTACTATGGACATGTAAATTATGCATGCTTGCAGGTCATCATTTGATATAGAAGACAAAGCAAATTAAAGACTAAACCTAGATCCAGGTACATAATTGTTGCAAGTGGTAATCTGTTGGTACGTTAGTCTGAGATTTTTGTGGCATAAAAGTGTCAGGCAATGAAGATCGACAAGTATACTGTAGAAAGTGAAGAACTCCAGGTCAAGTTAGGAGTGACTGAGCCACTGAACTCAACAAAGTATACAAAAGCCAACCTGAATTTGGAAAAATCTTGTTTTGCAGATACAACATTCTTTTCAAAGTGGAAGTCCATGATTCCAACAGGAAACAAGCTCTCAGAGAAATTGAACTCAGGAAGGAATCTAGCTTCCAATTCCTACCAGTTACTGCAGCAGTTTTCACACTGTATGTCTTGGTTTAATTACATTTCTCAACAGTTACCAAGGTTTACTTTTATGTTACAATCTTTTTAATTTTTTGTACCCAAAGGATATTAATTTAAACCCCTTTCAAAGTCCTTCTTTACCTTCTACGTATTTTTTTCAGAGACTGATGAAGTTTCCATGAAAAGATCACAAGTGTTAGAGCAAGGAAGCCTTACGTGAGTAGTGCATACACATCACAGTAAGAAAGAAATGCTTCTCACCTATTTACCATTTTAAAAGCGAGCATTATGACAAAACAATAGATTGCATTATCCCAATATGACAGCACATAGGTTAACACTGCAATTGTTCAGGTTACCTTTATCATCAGAGGATTTCAGAGGTTGTGACTGATAGGCAATAGGTGGCACATCAACAATCGTATCTGGCAGTCTGAACAGATCATCCATAATCTCATCGATGCATGCTTGTAACTTTGGCTCCACATTGGATCGCAATTGTGCTAGAAATTCCAAAGCTCCAATTTCTCGAAATAATTGGGCAACTGAAGAGTGCTTTAAATGATTAAAAACATATACTGGATTTACTTTGCAGTATTCTTCATCATTTTATAACTGCAGGCTAACTTGATATTAAAAGAATGTTCCAAAGTTCTATAATGAAAAAAATAAGCAATACAACCCATTTAAGAAATTTATTATTGGTAGTAATGGTAGGGAGAGATGCTGGTTATGCTCTGGGCACCTGAGATCGAAAGCCACTGTGGCAGAATTTTTTTTTATTTATTCATTTTTGTGGAATGTGGGTGTTGCTAGCTGGTCCGTATTTATTGCCCATCCCTAGTTGCCCTTGAGAAGGTAGTGGTGAGCTGCCTTCTTGAACCACTGCAGTCCACCTGCTGTGGGTTGACCCACATGCTAATAGGGAAGGAATTCCAGGATTTTGACACAGCAGCACTGAAGTAAAAGCAATACATTTCCAAGTCAAGATGGTGAGTGGCTTGGAGGGGAACTTGAAAATGGTGGCATTCCCATATATCTACTGCCCTTGCCCTTCTAGATGGAAGGGGTTGTGGGTTTGGAAGGCACTGTCTGTGGATCTTTGATGAATGCCTGCAGTGCATCTTGTAGATAGTACACACTGCTACTACTGAGCATTGGTGGTGGAGGAATGGATACTTGCGAATGCAATGCCAATCAAGTGGGCTGCTTTGTACTGGATGGTCATAGAGTAAGAGATGTACAGCATGGAAACAGAACCTTCAGTACAGCTCGTCCACGTTGACCAAATATCCTAACATAATCTAGGCCCATTTGCCAGCACTTAGCCCATATCCTCCCAAACTCTCTATTCATATACACATCCTGATGCCATTTAAATTTTATAGTTGTACCACTCTCCACCACTTTGTCTGCAGCTCATTCCAAACACGCATACCCCTCTGCATGAAAACATTGCCCCTTGGGTCCTTTTTAAATCTTTCCCCTCTCTCCCTAAACCTATGTCGTCTGTTCTGGACTCCCACAACCCAGGAAAACACCCTGTCTATTTACCCTATCCATGCCCCTCATGATTTTATAAACGTCTAAAATGTCACCCCTCAGCCTCAAATACTCCAGGGAAAACAGCCTATTCAGCCACTCCCTTTGGCTCAAACCCCCTAACACTGGCAACATCCTTGTAAATCTTTTCTGAATCCTTTCATTTTTCACAACACTCCTCCAATAGGAAGGAGATCAGAGTTGTGGTGTAACCAATGTCCTGTATAGCCACATGACCTCCCAATTCCTATACTCAATGCTCTGACCAATAAAGGAAAGCATACTAAATGCCTTCTTTACTATCCTATCTACCTGCTGAAACCACTCTCAAGGATCTGTGTAGAAGTTCTGTCCTAATTTGCCTTTCAAATGCAACACTTCACATTTATCTCAATTAAACTCCATCTGCCACTCCTCATCCCATTGGCCCATCTGATCAAGATCCCATTGCACCTGAGGCAACCTCCTTCACTGTCCACTACATCTCCAAGTTTGGTGTCATCTGCAAACTTACTAATTATACCTCCTATGTTCACATCCAAATCATTTACATGACAAAAAGCAGTGGACCCAGCACCGACCCTTATGGCATACCACTGGTAACAGACCTCTATTCTGAAAAGCAACTCTTTCCCACCACCCTGTGTTTTACCTTCAAGCCAGTTCTGTATCAAAATGGTTAGTTCTCCCGTATTCCATGTGATCTAACCTTGCTGACCAGTCTACCATGAGGAACGTTATTGAATGCCTTCCTGAAGTCCATATGGATCGCGTCCACCATTCTGCCCTCATCAATCCTCTTCGTTACTTCTTCACAAAATTCAATTAAGCTCATGAGACATGATTTCCTACACACAATGCCATGTTAACTATCGTGAATTTGTCCTTGCCTACTCAAATACATGTAAATTCTGTCCCTCAAGATTCCATGCAACAACCCACCCACCTCCGATGTCAGGCTCACCGATCTGTAGTTCCCTGGCTCTTCCTTACTACCTCTCTTAAATAGTGGCACCACATTAGCCAACCTCCAGTTTTCCAGCACCTCACCTGTGACTATCGATGATATAGATATCTCAGCAAGGGAGTCAGGTGGTGAGTTACTCGTCACAGTATTCCTAGCCTTTGACCTGCCCTTGTAGCTACTGCATTTATGTGGCAAGTCCAGTTAAGGGATTAGTTATAAAAGGAAGATAACAGAACACTAAGGGTCTGGCTAGCTAAATATAATCATCTTAATTTCAGAACAGGGAAGGAAAGACCACTGAAATGACTTCACAGTTTTATTTCACCTGCACCAACCATGTATTTTCCCCTAATTGTTGGTGTATGTATATCTGTCTAACAGAGAGTTTATAATGGGATTGGAGTTTTCATTAATACTTTTATATGCCATTGGATTATATTTCTATCACATCAAAAACATATTAAATAAATTCAATAATGAGTTTCACTATCTAAAAATGTACATTAAAAATGAAGAATTTTAAATGAATTGGACTTTTTGGTTTGGTTTGCGTGAACACTTCAATGTGCTGTTAACCTGCTTGCGAACATCACTGTGGCTGTGTGTGTGAAGATTCCCTTAACTTGGCACCAGATTTTATCTCATTCCTGATGAAGGGCTCCTACCCGAAACATCAATTTTCCTACTCCTTGGATGCTGCCTGACCTGCTGTGCTTTTCTAGCACCACTCTAATCTTAACTCTAACCTCCAGCATCCGCAGTCCTCACTTCCACCTACCAGATTTTCTCTGACAAGAGGGGAAAACCATCCCACAGAGTTCTTTGTGGTCCATAGCTCATATCTTTGTTTTGCCACTGACTGCAAAAATCTAGGCCATCAAGTTATTTTCCCCATACTCTTCTGGAAATCCTCTTCTTGGTTGCCACCAGTAAGTGACTGTATCCAAAATGATTCACTGAAATATTTGTATTATCTAATCATCTAGATAAATGTTTTCAAAATAAATTCCTTTTCCTTTAATCCAAGAGTCGTCATCAGTTCATCACTGACAGGGGCAAGAGATGGACCGAAAAGAAATTCCTAAACTTAGGAGTGGGAGGGAGGGAGGATGGTGCTTTCTATTGTCTGATCCTAAAGTACTTTATCTTTCTTACCCTGTGTAGTTTTTGTGTATAAGACTTATATTGCTCCAGTCTCTCAAAATACACACTATCTTTGCTACTAGATGCAAGCCTTTCAGCAGGAGCACTCCCATCTTCATGGGTCAGAGATTCAAGCATTCATCAGTGGCTCAAGCACATGAGTTGACATTTCAATGCAATTCAAAGGGATTGCTAAACTGGCAGACAAGACATTAAACTGAAGCACAGCCTTCCCTATTTGGTGGAACTATGTAATTCCTTGGCACTATTCAAAGCGTAAAAAAAGGGAGTTCTACTTGAGCCTCTGCCACCCCCCTAATTTGTACATTTTGTTTTCACATGATCTGGAATGCCTGTTAATGCAGCTATCTAACACCCTATGCATTTATACTGAAGATTCTTTGCAAAGATTTTGGAACACAATCAGAGTTTACCTTCAACAGAAACCTAATTATAACAGCAATTCAGGAACTTCACAATATGTTGCTAGACACTGTACAGCATTGCCAGGACTCTTTCACTTGTATCATTATTTATAAATACTATTTTGGTTATAAACATCACTGGCAAATGTAAAACAAACTAAAAGGGAATGATAGTTATTCGACTTTTCAAAATTAAACTAAAATTATTCCCCTAATACACAAAAGTATCATGTGCAGAAGATGACGCTCTGAAAATAACTCACTTTTACAAGATGATTACATAGTGAGAGTACTTCTTCTTGCATTGGAACAGTTGGAAAGTTGAACCATTCCAGAAGTCGAATGAAAAGGTTTTTTTCTTGAGCCAGATCAACAACAGAAACCAAACCATGATCAATTTTGCACAAAATATTCTTCAACGCTCGAACTCTAATTTCCACAAGCTGATGACCTACGAAAAGCAAAGTAAAAGTTGAGTCCACTTGACATTTTCAATTTCCTTCAAATTTTCATCCTTATACTGTAGCAGCATGATCAATGTAACTTTCCTCCATTTGCTGCATTTCATGGCATGAACACTGATACACTATAAAATAATGAAGGATCTGTTCAGTTATTGCAAGTAACCAAACCCCTATCACATTAAAGATCCTAATACAACACATAACTAACCACAAATAAACAAACAAAAGTGACACTTTGCCAAATGATACACCAAAATGTATGTGATTAAAAAATGTGCAGAATCAAATGATAAGTAGACATAAAATGGGAAACTGGGTTCTACAAAACTTATGGAGCTTCCACATTATCAGAACTGGCTTCAACCACCAATTAACTGCAATTGTAAATTCAGATTATCTCATTCTTCACTATTGTTAGGCGACGTACTTCACCTCAGAGCAAGAGTAAACCAAAGATCTTGGCATATAATCATGTGATGGTTATTTTCAGGCACAAAACTACTCAAGCTCACTACTTTCTCGAGGGCAATTTGGGGTGGTAAACACTTATTAGAGTTAGTCACTGGGAATTCAAGTGTATTTTTAAAAAAAGTTATTAGTCTCTGTGTTACAATCACCACAGAGACTAATAACTTTTTTTAAAAATACACTTGAATTCCCAGTGACTAACTCTAATAAGTGTTTACCACCCCAAATTGCCCTCGAGAAAGTGGTAGCGAGCTGAACCTTGCATTTTGCAGTTCATTTGACTTGGTTCACCCACACTGCTGTGACACAGCCACTGTAAAGAAATGGCAACAGATTTCCAAGTCAGAATGGCAGAAAACAGGGAGTCAAAGGTAGTGGTACCTGCTGCTCTTATTCTTGCCGATGGTCGTAGTTATGGGTTTAGAAGGTACTGTCCAAGGAACCTTTGTTAAATTCCTGCATTACATCTTGTAAATGTTACACCTGCCTCTGAGCAGCAGCAGCAGTGGATATTTGTGGATGTGATACCAATCAAGTGAGCTTTAGCCTGGATGGTAGTGAGCTTGACAGTAGAAGGTGCTGCACTCATCGAGGCAATGGGATTCTGTTAACAGTAGGTTCGAGGCTAGGAATTATGCAGCAAGTAACTTAATTCCTGACTCCCAAAAACCATCTGTAAGATATGAGTCAAGAATTTGATGTAATACACCCCCTCCCAGCTAGATGAGTGCAGCTCTGACAACACTCAAGAAGCATGACACATTGTCAAGTCAAACTACTTGATTGGCACATATCCATAAACATTTACTTCCCTCCACACCAACACATAGAAGCAAGCAGTTTGCTTCAAGTTGCACTGCACAAAATTAACCAAGGTTCCTGAAACAAAACTTACTAACTAAACTTCCTATGTTCACATCCAAATCGTTTATATAAAGGACATAAAGTAGTGCACTACTTTAAAAAGTGAAAGTAACACCAAAACAATTCATGTTCTTATCTGTGATTACATTTGGAGCATAAAGGCTGGGCTGAGACGTGCATTGACAAACACGGCATATGGCTCAAGTTTATTCTATCAGTTTGTTACAGAAGACAATACAATGTCACACATAAATTGAACAACATGATACCTCAAAGAGACAAGCCCCTCCAGAAATCAAATGCATAAATCAAGAGAGAGAGAGAGAAACAGACTCCACAGGGACAATAATAGTGAAAGGGAAGCTGCACACAGAGCGCGGCAGAAAGGGAGTTTTAAAAAAATCTCGCGTTCCACAGAAAAGTGCATTGGAGGCGGAGGGATAGTCCATCGGGACAGCCACAAAGAAAGAGATACTTCACATACAAATTAGCAAGAAGTATTCTACAGGGGACGATGTAGTATTAAGACGGCGAAAGCGCCATCCACGACACAGTATTACAGAGAGGGAGGACTGACAGAGTGAGAAATGATCCCCATTAATGTCGATCAGGACAAGGCCATAGATCAGTACTGGCCCATTCCGGGCCCCTCTCTACCCAATTTCTTGATAAGCGGTGACAACTCCATCACCGTCCCCACGGTCCAAACTCTCGAACGCTGCCAGTTTAACGGTCGCGCCGGATCCGACGATTAATCCAGTCCGGCTCCAGGTTCTGCTCTGAAATGGATCCGGGCGAATAACCGAGCCCCGCCAGCTATCTGCTCACGGAAAAACTAACGCTGATCGTTATACTGTACAACGAATTAAAATTGAACGTGTAGAAGGGTGTGAATGCTTTATTGTAATCAGTGGATTGAAGAGATGATGATGGCGACTTAGATACAAATCTGACCGACTGCATTCTGGGAATTGTAGTTCCTCCCAACACGGAAGAGCCCGTGATCCGGTCCGCATGCGCAGTTGGGCCCGCGTTTCGGAAGACAGATGGCGGGGACGAGGAGCTTGGAACGTGAGCGCGGGACCCTGAGTGGGGTGGGCGGGAACCGACGTGCTTGGGCGGGGCCTAGTACCGGGGGGCGGGGCGTGTGGCCTATGGGCGGGACCTGAGGGGTGCTACTTGAAAGGAAGAAATATTGGGAGTTATTTATTTTAATATCTTTGCTAATTGCTTATCTTTCTGCAATTAATGATTGAATGAATGTCAGATATTTAGGAAGATACAGTGGAAAGTGTTTTGTCGCCACAATCATGCACTATTTTGAGTCATAGAAAGAATAAAATTAAATGATTTAGAGTTCATCTTATGTTGAAATTGGGTCTCAAGCAGCCTTCAAGGCTTCTGCAAGGTGTTCCAGGCATCAAGGCATCGTTCCTCCAGGTATAGCAACAACAACACCGATGCCTCGAGAGACCTTGGCTCTCCGCTGCCCCATCAACACCACCAAGATTCCCCACTCCCAAGCCTAACTCAGCAAAGAGTCCCCATTCCAGGAGCCGCAATTACTCCAGGCTCCAGGTTTACCGCAGCCAGGCGTCTCCGCTCTGGGCACTGCTGCTACCAAGAACCCCAATCCATGCCACCAGCACTGCAGGCGCTACCATGCCTATAAAACTCAGCCTCAAAGATGAAGAAAGAAAAAGAAAAAAAATCTACAATACATAGGTTGCTTGTGAGTGAAAAATAAGACCATAAGATATAGGAGTGGAAGTAAGGCCATTCATCCTGTGAGAAACAAAAGCTCACTCACTTTAATAATTTCAGTCCGAGACAAATATCTGAATCCGCCATTTATTTATACACCTATAGGTGGGTGCCCTGTCTCATTACCCGGTAAGGTAATGACAAAATGCACACCAAATCCAACAAACTCTCGAAATTTATACAGTTTGAATCCCCATATTTTTCCTTATTCCATTGTTTGTTCCCTGCTTCGCTTACGTCACTCATTTCCTTAAGACTGATCCCACAACTTCTGTTTATCCTGTCTTGTCCGTGACAAACTCTTATCTCTGACTCCCATAAGGGTGTTTGACGTCAGTCTATTGTAGATTATTGATTAAGCATATCTTTTCTTCTATCAGCATCTATTTCCATCCAGAGGCCACTTTGACCTCTTTAATTAGGATTTGTTCCTGTGTCCCCGTGTAAGGGGGAAACAGATGCTTTCCTGTTTGCCCATATATCCACCATTGTTCTGTATTCATGTCTCATGCTTTCTTTTTGCTGAATATGTATTTTCTCATTCCTATTCTGTATCAGAATTTATACTTGCAGAAATAACATTAATTCATTTATATCCCACAATTTCCCCTTTTTCTTTTCATTACTATCTGTTATCTTCTGCATTTTTGTCTCTTTTTTTTTAAACATTGTTCCCAAAATTCGCAAGCATCATTTCAGAGATTTCATCCATCTTAGTCTCACTCATTTCCTTATTATTTAGTTGATAAAGTTCCTCTGTCTGATTCCCCTCAGGGGCATTCGTTTCATCAAGGCTGTTTCAATCAGCCTCTGGGTGAGCCCTCGTATACAGGGTATGACACAACAGCCACTGGCCACCAATACCCCGACTACTACTATCAGGGAAGTAAGGATAAAAACCACCACCCCCTTTCTCTGCTAAAATCATATCAAGGGCTATTCTGTTTTCCCATGCCATCCTACTTGTCGCATCAAGCTGTTCTGATATTCCTTTAACCGCCTCTCTTGTATCATTTATAAATCGCTGTTGATTATAAAAAATGTAATTTATCCAGTCTACATTTTTATTAATTGTTGCCCACCAAAAGAGAGCTGACTCAAAGCCTGCTGCAATCTGGTTACGAGCTTTGAATTCAGGCACTCCCCTAGGGACTCCTACCGAATCAAGATAAATCCCGTCATCAAAAGAATTATCTAACAGTAATCTCTTACCCCTTCCCTTTTTCCCTACTATCTTTTCCTTCTCAAATGCCAGGGTAAATGGAATTGCCAATTGTACAATTGCGCATATCCCTCTCCAATCCGGAGGTAGGGTGGGTCTCAATATTTTTCCTCCACAGTACCACCACAGATCCGCTCGGGGAACCTTTAATGCTGAGTAGTTCCCTCCCTTCTTCGTTTCGGTAACATTCTTAATCTCTGTACATAATTTCAGCTCCCCCAAATCTCTCGACCGACTCGTACCTCGCTTGTGCACACATGACGTGTGATTTCCAACTGCGGCGGAAAATGTGGGGGGAACTTTTGCATCTTTCTCCTCCAAGGGAGGGAACATCAGAGACAGGGAAGTACAATTCCTATCATTCCATGCAGTCTCATCCTGATACAGGGCTATCATACATTTCATGCCCTTCCTGTCTCGCTTCCACCCGAGCGGAAAGGGAACCACCTGGGCCACTGGCCTACCGGAGGCACATGCATAGCAATTGCTTTTGTTCAGACTTTTTACAGTATACTTTACTCATTCAACCCAGGCATTTGCATCCCCGTACCCAGTCTCTATCTCGATGGTCTGTTTCAAATCCTTTACCTCTATAATTTTTACTACTGTAGGATCATTGGGAGGAGTGAAAGGTTGTATCTCATTACCCAGTAATTCTACCCATTTTTCCCTGTCCTATGCTAATTCGAAAACAACAGCCCACAAACTCCTTCCTATTTGCTTTCATTTCAATCCCAAATGTTTCATTTAATTGTACCTCATAAGTGCCACCTCCCAAAACCGCTCCGTGCCATGTGGTTTTTCTTATCATTAAATATATGGGGTTACACTTTTTATTGGGACAATCGCGTGCTGGTCGGAAGGGGGCTCGGTGTATTGTGACAAGACCATTATACCAGGTACCATCCCCGAGGCCATCCCCATAGGACTTAAGATGTATCTCTGAGTTGCGGTATTGTCTCTGATTAGCTACATTCCCACAATTTACTAAGCTACATATATCAGTGTCTATTACTTGTGGATTATCAGACTCAGGAACCATTAATAATACATATGAAAATGATATGTGACAAAATCCTAATACCAAGAGGGCTAGCATCATAACTCTAAGCATTCCCAGTATTCTGATCATTATGCTAGAACACAAAAAGGCTTAATATACAATCTTACAGAAATAATCCCGCGCTCGCGTCGCCACTGTATAGTCAATTACTCAAAGTCTCTTTAGTCTGAGTTTCAGCGGGTCTTGCGTTGATTCGGCTGTCCAGACTTCTTCCTCAACTGGAGGGTCCACTGGCCCTTTGATCCGAATGTAGTGAGTCCAGCCTTTCTCCGCCGTCCTTATTGCCGTTTCGGTAGTCAAAAGAGCCTGGTACGGCCCTTCCCAGTCCGGCTGCAGCTTAGTCTCTGTCCATGATTTTATTAAGACCCAATCTCCTGGCTGGATGGGATGAACAGCAAATTCAAGGGGCGGAGTCTGTGCCAATAGACCCTGTTTTCTGAGGAAAGATAAAGAGGAGGACAAGCCCAGTATATACTTCTTTAAAAACAAATCTTTAGTTTCGGGAATTGGCAATTCTCCCTGTGTTCCCAGATAAGGTAATTCAAATAAGATTTCATAGGGGGATAGTCCCAAATCTTTCCTCCGCCAAGGGACAAGCCCAAAAGACATCCTTTAAATCTATCACACTAAACCATTTGTGATCATGAGGGATCTTACTTAATAACATATAGGGGTTTGGCACTACTGGGTGCCTGATCTGTACTATTCGATTTAATGTTCTCAAATCCTGCACCAATCGATAAGTTCCATCAGATTTCCGCACTGGTAGAATTGGGGTATTATAAGGAGACATACATGGCTCCAACAAACCATCTCTAATCAGTCCCTCAATTACTGGCTGCAGTCCCCGTTTACCTTCTATGGAAATAGGATATTGTTGTTCACAGACAACGTCCCCTTTCCGTTTTAAATTTATTGTAAGGGGAGGGATCTGTAGTTTTCCACGATTCCCTTCTCTAGCCCATACAATAGGGTCTATCTCTCTCTCTGCATCCTCTGTCAATATTGCCAGTTGTACAACTAATTCTTCTTCCTGAATTCCAATCTCCAGTCCTAAAAGGATAATTAAATCTCTCCCCAGTAAGTTACTTCCTATATCAGGGATATACAGCAGTTCCCCTGTGATCCTATCCTTAGGACCTTCTATCATCATAGGTTCAAATACTGGAACAGTAAATCCTTCCCCTTTCACCCCCGAAACAGTAATTGACCGTGTAAACATTTCTACTTTCTTTGGTTTAAAATTCGGCGATGACCGTGCTGCCCCGTATCTACTAGGGAGATTACCTCCTCCCTACATGGTCCCACCTTCAAGTTTATCAAGGGTTCCTGGTGGGCCCCTGAGGGCAGGAACCCCTGACACCCCTATTCTTCATCATAATTCATAAGCGGAATTGCCTTTTCTTCCCTTTGTAGATCAGGACACTCCCGCTTAAAATGCCCTATCTTTCCACAATAATAGCATCCTGCCTGTAGCGACTTCCATCTCTGCCCCTGTCGCTCAAACCCTCTATCAAATGTTCCCCCTTGTCCTCTCCCTCTTTACAAACACTTTCTGTGCCTCTCTCAACAATTCATCTAATGGTTTTTCGCTCCATCCTTCTATCTTCTGTATCTTTCTCTGTATGTCTGGCCATGCTCTTGTCACAAAATGTACTTTCAAAAGACCCTGTGCCACTGGGTCCTCAGGGTTCATTCCAGAGTATTTCCGCATTGAGTCCCTTAATCTTTGCAAGAAAGCTGAGGGAGTCTCATCTTTCTCCTGTCTAATTTCAAAGGCTTTAATCAAATTCTGTGACTTCGGAACTGCCTCCCGTATTCCTTTTAGAATCAGGTCTTTCAATTCCCTCATTTCTTCTCTATGCTCCGGGTTTTGGTTTTCCCACTGGGGGTCTCTGAGGGGAAACTTCATCTCTCCCTGTCCAGCATCCCCATCTCCAATCAGGTGTTCCCTGTCCCATATTTTAATGGCAGTTCCTCGTACAAGTCCCCTTTCCTCCCCAGTAAATAATATATTCAAAATAGACATTAATTCAGCCCAGGTATACAGACTGGGCCCCAAAAATTGATCAATTTGTTCAGACAATCCCACCGGATCCTCAACCAGGACCTTCATTTCCTTTTTAAATGTTCTGACCTCCCCACTGGTGAGGGGGGGGCACTTACAAACCCAATCTCTTTGTCCCCTATGGGCACCTCCCAAAGGGGATAAGTCGTTACGTTTTTCCCCTTTTTCTTTTTTTTTAAAGAAATATTGCAATATTTCTAGCTCCCCATAACTTCAAACACCAATTCATCAATTACTGCTTGACTAACCTTCAAAGCCTGTTCCTAACTTATGAATATATTTATATATATTTACGTTCATTTATTCAGTATTTAATAGTCAAAATACAAAATGCATACAGTTCCCAATTTTGCAATTCACTGTAATTACCCAGTTTTAGTCCTTTAATTTAGATCCAGAATTAGTTTTCTTAAATAGTCCTGACCAATCATTGCTCAATTACAATACTATAGGTCGTAAAATAATCAGAACTTGCCTTAAAAGAATTTGTCAACTCAAGTTTTTTTAAAAAAAAAACTTCTAATGCATGAACAATGGCTGAATCCAAGGTCACAGATATTAACCATAGAATTTTGCTTTTACTACAATCTAATGTTGAACTGAAACTTCAACTGTCCTCCATAAATCGCTTTTATGTAAAGATAAAAGAGATTAGTTAGAAACTGATAGTAAGGCAGTCATGATCTGTAAAAAGAACAGGAGTTATCATTCCTTTTTTTTTTCATAATCACAATAGAATCCTTAACCTTAAAAGAAATCATGTTAAGTTTCCATAACAAAATCAGATTCAAAACAGTCCTGGAACACAAGCTCCAGGGAATAAAACACAAACATTCAATCACCAACAAACAAATGTTCACTCAAACCAAATCACAAAGGGTTAAACTTCCTACCAGCTGTACAGCTCTTTTCATTCTCTCTCTCTCTCTCACACACTCTCTCTCTCTCTCTCTCTCTTTCGCACATTGACATATAAACTCAGATATTCACAAACCCAGTCTTCGTCCGATCTGTACTTTGGCCAGAAGACAGCGGGACGAAGAATGGAGTCCTTAGTCCATACAAAGCAACAATATTTAATCATCTTTCTCCCTTGTACAAGTATTATTTTGCCAATTTCCACAACATCCTGCCCAAAGGACTTTCCGGAGGAATGTTGTAAGGGACCCCGCCTCCATTTCCATTGCCTTTTCCTTACTTTGTTTCCCCGGAGGCTTTTTCCTAACCCAAAGCGCAAGCCATATTGAGTTCCTTCGTTAGTCCCTTATTAACTACTAAAACTCAATCCCGGCCACCAAGGCAATACTTAAAAGTCAATTTTCTTACCTTGGTCTGTGCACAGAGTTGCCTGGCCCCTTTTGTCACCGTATTTTCTATCGAGCTCCTATCACTGTCTGATTCAGATGTCTCTCTTATAGGATTCACATCAGTCACCCAAGGGAGCAGACCAAACCGGGACACGAGACCGCTCCTCAATGGGGAACGGGACGCGTCTTCCCAGTGTCCAAGGCCAGCCACTCCCCCCGGTGATGGAAGAAAATCCCGGACGAGCCCCCAATTGTGAGAAACAAAAGCTCACTCACTTTAATAATTTCAGTCCGAGACAAATATCTGAATCCGCCATTTATTTATACACCTATAGGTGGGTGCCCTGTCTCATTACCCGGTAAGGTAATGACAAAATGCACACCAAATCCAACAAACTCTCGAAATTTATACAGTTTGAATCCCCATATTTTTCCTTATTCCATTGTTTGTTCCCTGCTTCGCTTACGTCACTCATTTCCTTAAGACTGATCCCACAACTTCTGTTTATCCTGTCTTGTCCGTGACAAACTCTTATCTCTGACTCCCATAAGGGTGTTTGACGTCAGTCTATTGTAGATTATTGATTAAGCATATCTTTTCTTCTATCAGCATCTATTTCCATCCAGAGGCCACTTTGACCTCTTTAATTAGGATTTGTTCCTGTGTCCCCGTGTAAGGGGGAAACAGATGCTTTCCTGTTTGCCCATATATCCACCATTGTTCTGTATTCATGTCTCATGCTTTCTTTTTGCTGAATATGTATTTTCTCATTCCTATTCTGTATCAGAATTTATACTTGCAGAAATAACATTAATTCATTTATATCCCACAATCCCATCAAGTCCACTGCACCATTCAATCATGGCTGATGAGCATTTCAATGCCACTTACCTGCACTCTCCCCAGAGCCCTTAATTCCTTGCAAGATTAAAAAGTTATCAATCTCTGCCTTGAAGACATTTAATGTCCCGACCTTCACTGCGCTCCGAAGCAATGAATTCCACAGGCCCACCACTCTGGCTGAAGAAATGTCTCCTCATTTCCGTTCTAAATTGACCCCCACTAATTCTAAGGCTGTGCCTACGGGTTCTAGTATCCCTGCCTGATGGAAACAATTTCCCTACGTCCAACCTTTCTAAGCCACGAATTATCTTGTAAGTTTCTCTTCGATCTCCCCTCAACTTTCTAAACTCTAATGAATACAATCCCAGGATCCTTAGCCGTTCCTCGTATGTTAGGCTTACCATTCCAGGGATCATCCGTGTCAATATCCGCTGCACATACTCCAGTGCCAGTATGTCCTTCCTGAAGTGTGGGGCCCAAAACCGGACACAATATTCTAAATGGGGCCTAACAAGAGCTTTATAATGTCTCAGAAGCATGCCACTGCTTTTACATTCCAACCGTCTTGAGATAAATGACAACATCACATTTGCTTTCTTAACCACGGACTCAACCTGCAAGTCAACCTTTAGGTAATCCTGTACTAGCACTCCCAGATCCTTTTGTACTTTGGCTTTACGAATTTTCTCACCGTTTAGAAAATAGTCCAGGCCTGTATTCTTTTTTCCAAAATGCAAGACCTCGCATATCAACCATTTGGACTGCTCTCCTAAATTGTCTTTCTGTCGCCTCCCCTCCTCCTCAGTACTACCTGCTTGTCCACTTAACTACGTATCATCAGCAAACTTCGCCAGAATGCCCCCAGTCCCTTCTTCCAAATCACTAATACATAAAGTGAACAGCTGCGGCCCCAACACTGTACCCTGCAGGACACCACTTACCACTAGCTGCCATTCCGAAAAAGAACCTTTTATCCCAAATCTCTGCCTTCTGTCAGACAGCCAATCCTCAATCCATGCCAGAAGCTCACCTCGAACACCATGAGCCCACACTTTAATCAGCAGCCTCCTGTGAGGCACCTTATCAAAGGCCTTTTGGAAGTCTAGGTAGATAACAGCCACAATGAATTTAAATCAATAGCAATAAACAAAGTCGGATAAGATGACGCAGAATCTTTGATTGAGGGACCGCAAAGGTAAGAAAACCATGATGGGAGTTATCGACAAGCCTTCAAACAGTTCTCAGATATAGAAAAGACATGCAGGAAAGGCAAGGTTACAGTGATCATGGGTAATTTCAATATATAGTTGGACTGGAAAGCCAGGTTGGGTAGTGGAATCAAAGAAAAGGAGTTTGTGGAATGTTTACAAGATGGCTTTGTGGAGCAGTTTGTGGTGGAGCCCACTAGGAAACAGGCAAGTCTGGATTTAGTGTTGTGCAATGAGGCAGTCTTTGCTTAAGGTGAAGGAACTGTTAGGAGGAAGTGATAATATGATAAAATTATTCTGTAGTTTGAAAGGAAGAAGGTGGAATCGGATGTAACAGTTTTTCAGTTGAATAAAGGCAATTACAGAGGCATGATTGAGGAGCTGACCAGAATTGACTGGGAGAGGAGCCTAGGAGGAAAGATATTGGCACAACAATGGCAGGAGTTTCTGGGAGTATTTCAAGAGACACAGCAAAAATCCATCCCGAGGAAAAATAAGCATTAAAGGGAGGATGAGGCAATCACAGCTGACCAGGGAAGTCAGGGACAGCATAAAAGCAAAAGAAAAGGCATATAATGTGGCAAAGGGCAATGTGAAGCAAGAGGATTGGGAAGCCTACAAAGACCAACAGAGGACAACAAAAAAAGGAGGGAGAAGATTAAATATGAGGGTAAGTGAGCCAGAAATATTAGGAAAGATTGCAAGAGTCTCTTTAGATATATAAAGGGCAAAAGAGAGGCAAAAATGGACATTGAACTGCTGGAAATGATGCTGGAGAAGTAGTAATGGGGAATAAAGAAATGGCTGAGGAAGTGATAAGTACTTTCCGTCAGTCTTCATGGTGAAAGACATGAATAATGTCCCAAAAATTCAAGAGCGCGTATGTGGGAGGGGAGGGCAGAGCTGAGTATGGTAGCCATCACCAAGGAGAAGGTGCTAGAAAAACTGAAAGGTCTGAGAGTGGATGAATCACCTGGAACAGGTGGGTTACACCCTCAAACATAGAACATTACAGCGCAGTACAGGCCCTTCGGCCCTCGATGTTGCGCCAATCTGTCATACCAATCTGAAGCCCATCTAACCTACACTATTCCATGTACGTCCATATGCTTGGCCAATGATGACTTAAATGTACTTAAAATTGGCGAATCTACTACCATTGCAGGCAAAGCATTCCATACCCTTACTAGTCTCTGAGTAAAGAAACTACCTCTGACATCTGTCCTATATCTATTACCCCTCAGTTTAAAGCTATGCCCCCTCATGCTCGCCGTCACCATACTTGGAAAATGGCTGTCCCTGTCCACCCTGTCTAACCCTCTGATTATCTTATATGTCTCTATTAAGTCAGCTCTCAACCCACCCCAATAGCCTTAGCTAATATCCCCCCCAGGATACTGGTACCCCTCTGGTTTAGATGAAGACCATTCTGCTTGTAGAGATCCCACCTACCCTAGAAAGAGCCCCAATTATCCAAGAATCCAAAACCTTCCCTCCTGCACCATCCCTGTAGCCGCATGTTCAACTCCTCTCTCTCCCTATTCCTCACATCACTAGCATGTGGCACGAGCATCAAACCAGAGACAACAACTCTGTTCGTCCTAGCTCTAAGAGACAACTCTGTTCATCCTAGCTCCCTGAATTTCTGCTTTAAATCCCCATCTCTCTTCCTACCTATGTCATTGGTGCCTATGTGGACCATGACTTGGGGCTGCTCCCCCTCCCCATTAAGGATCCCAAAAGCACGATCAGAGACATCACGAACCCTGGCACCTGGGAGGCAACACACCAACCGTGAGTCTCTCTCGTCCCCACAGAACCTCCTATCTGTCCCCCTAACTATGGAGTCCCCAATGACTACTACTCTGCTCCTCTTCCCCCTTCCTTTCTGAGCAGCAGGGACAGATTCTGTGCCAGAGCCCTGTGCCCCACTGCTTTCCCCTGGTAAGTCATCCCCCCCAACAGTATCCAAAACAGTATAATTATTTTTGAGGGGAATGGCCAGAGGGGATCCGTGCGCTGCCTGCCGGTTCCCTTTCCGTCCCCTGACTGTAACCCATCTGCCTTTTCCTTGTACCTGAGGAGTGACTACCTCCCTGTAACTCCTCTCAATAACCCCCTCTGCCTCCCGAATGATCCAAAGTTCATCCAGCTCTAGCTCCAGCTCCCTAACGCGGTTTTCGAGGAGCTGGAGTTGGGTGCACTTCCTGCAGATGTAGTCAGCAGGGACACTAGTGGTGACGCTTACCTCCCACATTCTGCAGGAGGAACATTCACCTACCCTCACCTCCATTCCCACTATTCTAAATTCCCAAAGAGACTGTTAAAAAAAAAGGAATAAAAAATAAACTTGTTACCTTACCAATCTGGCGCACAGAGCCCTTTTGTTTTGGTTAGAGGAGGAGGATGGGTGGGAGACATTACCCGAGTAGTGTTTCGGG
This sequence comes from Chiloscyllium plagiosum, assembly GCF_037043375.1. Lineage (NCBI taxonomy): Eukaryota > Metazoa > Chordata > Chondrichthyes > Orectolobiformes > Hemiscylliidae > Chiloscyllium > Chiloscyllium plagiosum. Next base: position 63,275,950 of record NW_028270142.1, read on the forward strand.
TAACGCAACCACATAAATATATGACTTCCCAGAAGTCCTTCGCTCCTCTCTCGCAACTCTCAGCAAAGAGTTCTAAGGGAGATAGCTGAAGAGATAATGCAGGCTTTAGTAATGGTCTTTCAGGTATCACTGGAGTCAGGAAGGTCCCAGCGGACTGGAAAATCACTAATGTAACCCCCCTGTTTAAGAAGGGAGCAAGGCAAAAGACAAGAGATTACAGGCTGATTAGCCTGACCTCAGGTAAGATTTGGAGTCCATTGTGAAAGATGAGATTTCTGAATATTTGGTAAAATAGGATAAAATCAGCATGGTTTCATCAAAGGGAGGTCATGCCTGACAAATCTGTTAGAATTCTTTGAGGAGTTAATGAGCTGGTTAGACCAAGGAGAACCAATGGATGTTACCTATCTAGACTTCCAGAAGGCCTTTGATAAGGTACCACATAGGAGGCTGCTGAATAAGATAAGGGGCCATGGTATTAGAAGCCAGGTACTAGCATGGATAGAAGATTAGCTGTCTGGCAGAAGGCAGAGAATAGGGATAAAAGGGTCCTTCTCAGGATAGAAGCCGGTGACCGGTGGTGTTCCACAAGGGTTGATGTTGGAGCCACAATTTTTCACTTTATACATTAATGATCCAGATGAAGGAAGTGAGGGCAGTTTGACTAAGTTTGTAGATGATACAAAGATAAGTGGAGGGGCAGGTGGTATTGAGAAAGCGGGGAGGTTGAAGAAATATTTAAAACGGTTAGGAGTGTGGGCAAAGAAGTGACAGATGAACTACAATGTGGGAAAGTGTGAGGTCATGCAGTTTGGTAGGAAGATTAGAGGCATGGACTGTTTTCTAAATGGGGAGAAAGGTCAGAAATCTGAAGTGCAAAGGGACTTGGGAATCCTAGTCTAGGCTTCTCAGTGTAAACTTTTGGGTTGGGTTAGTAGTTAGGAAGGCAAATACAATGTTTTGATTCATCTTGAGAGGACTAGAATATAAAAGTGGGGGGGCTTTATGAGACTTTGGTCAGACCACATTTAGAATATTGGGAACAGTTTTGGGCCCCATACCTCAGGAAGGATGTATTGACCCTGGAGCGGGTCCAGAGGAGGTTTACGAGAATGATCCCAGGAATGAAAGGCTTAACATATGAGGCACATTTCAGGATTGTGGCACTATACTCAATGGAGTTTAGAAGGATGAGGAGGGAGCTGATTGATACTTACAGAATACTGCATGGCTTGGACAGAGTGGTCGTTGGGAAGATGTTTCCATTGGCAGGAGAGACGAGCACCTGAGGGCACAGCCTTAGAATAAACGAAAGACCTTTTAGAATGGAGTTAAGGAGAAACTTCTTTAGCCAGAGAGTTCAAATCTGTGGAATCATTGCCACTGAAGGCTGTGGAGACCAAATCATTGAGTATATTTAAAACAGAGATAGTTTACTTCTCATTTGCCAAGTGGATCAAAGGTTACAGGGAGAAAAAAATGGGAAAATGGGATGAAAAACCCATCAGCCATGATTGAATGACAGAACAGACTCAATGGGCCGAATGGCCTAATTTCTGCTCTCATGTCTTACTGTCTTATAGGAAAGCATGCCACCATCTCTTCCTACTTACATAGCAATAGGAGAATTTGTAATCAATTCTTACGCATCTTGCTAGTCTGCTCATACTTTCTTGTTTGGCTGAATCGTAAAATTTACTCCATCCTCAGACTTACACTCTTCTTGGCATATTATGACTCACTTCTGTTTATCTGATACGGTCTTGATCTAATAATATTTAATTACTGTTTACCTGTAAGACTCCCTTCAGCCTCTCTGTCAGAAAAGTGGGCAGGCAGTAAAAGCGGGTTTGCCTTTACAGCTGTTGCAGATGAGTACCCAGTGCCAGTCACAGAACATGTTTGCTCTCTTACCCAATCCCTGCAGCATACTGCCAATGAAAGTTTACAACTGTGAAATTGAGTTAGTATTCCTGAACTGTCAAATACTTTCAAAACTTTTGATCAGTTTTTGCTTGTTTCTAGGTTTTCGTAGTTGTCTAACCTGTCCATTTCTTCACTCAGGCACCCAGATAATGGCTAACTTGACCATATGGCATTCTGTTCCAGTGGAAACTAGGAATAGTATTATTTAAGATGAACAGAGAATAAATGAATAGAAAAAAAAAACATTTTTTCAGAGATACTAACAAGCCGCACGTGGGGTTTGGGTGTAGAACAGCTTGAACTTCCAAGCTCTGTCTTGAATGGAGACTTCTGAGGGTCTGTGTATGGTTCTTCCTTCTACTGGGTATCACCTGCCACTTCCCAATCTTCTTGTGAGGAGGAAGCACCTAGAATGAGATCTCTTCCCACTATTGCCTTGCCTTCAGTGATGACCCCTAGGTGAGGTGATGGAATGGAGATTAATGTGCATATCTGCCAGCTCGTGTGGATGCTGAGCCTGGCTCCCCATTGTAGCTGCCAACCTGAGTATAGAAGCAGCCATTCAATTGCATGCTTAAGGAAGCTAGGACTCCATAATATTGTTTATGGAGTCTGGGTTATGAAAGCCCATACCTGTCCTCCCTGGGAGTTTGTAATAAGTCTCTGATTGCTGACACAACAGAATCCTCTCCTGCCTGTGGGTTGAGAATGTTTTTGGTCTCTGGCAGTACTCTGAATTCCAGCGGCCCGGGGTGTCTCTTCCTCAGCCAACTGTGGAGCTGTAACAGTATGTTTCCAAAATCTCTAAAATCTCTACTCAATACAGTAGCAGAGATAGATTGAATGTGAGGAAGCAGAAAGAAGACTGTGCCTCTATGCTGGTGGAGCAAAAAGGTGACTTAACCTATTGAGCACTGATGGTCATTCTCCAGACCCCGGATATCACACTGGCACTGGTGAAGATCACAGTCCAGTTGCAATGCCTGAGTGGTCAATCCTCTGCAGTCTCCTGGGAAGAACTCACCCCTTCTTTGGATCACTTTGTCCACCAGGACCTCCACCTGTAAAATAAATGTGTCATCAATTTTTCCTTCTTTAACATCTTGGCAGTGACTGTCTTTCAAGGAGTGCAGCAGGTTTGGAAAGCCAATATTCATAAGGGTGCAAATCAGCACTGGGAATGCTGGTGTTTGCGGGATGTCCAGTCAGCTGAAAGTTCTTCTGGGAATGCCAGATTGTACAGTCATGTGAATGGGTACCATTGGGACAGGATAGGTAGTTAATGAGATGAGTTTGATAACTTTCGCAAGACACTCATGGAGTGATACTCTCTTTGAAACCAGATGAAATTGACACAGACCAAATAAAAACCATAACATTCGGACTTCTGTGTCATTCTCACCACTTTCGTTCCCACAACTTCTGTGTCATTTGCAAATTTGACAACAGTATTTGCTTCCCTCATCCAAATCATTAATATCTTATAAATAATTATGCTCCTTATAGCAATCTACTAGAGTCATGGAGATGTACAGCACAGAAACAGACTCTTCAGTCCTATTCATCCATGCCAACCAGGTATCCTAAACTAATCTAGTCCCATTTGCCAGCACTTGACCCATATCCCTCTAAACCCTTCCTAATCTTATAACCATTCAGATGTCTTTTAAATGTTGCAATTGTACCAGCCTCCACCACTTCCTCTGGCAGCTAATTCCATACATGCACCACCCTCTGTGTGAAAAAGTTGCCCCTCAGGTCCCTTTTAAATCTTTCCTCTCTTACCTTAAACCTATGTCCTCTAGTTTTGAACTTCGCCGTCCCAAGGAAAAGACTTTGCCTATTTACCCTATCCATACCCCTCATGATTTTTCAGTGGCTATAACGGCACCCCTCAGCCTCCAATGGCCCAGGGAAAACAGTTACAGCCTATTCACCCTCTCCCTATAGCACCCTCTCCCTGGCAACATCCTTGTAAATACTTTCAGAACCCTTTTACATTTCACAACATCCTCATGATAGGAAGGAGATCAGAATTGCATGTAGTGTTCAAAAGTAGCCTAACCAATGTCCTGTACAACCGCAACATGACCTCCTAACTCCTATACTCAATACTCTGACCAATAAAGGAAAGCATACCAAATGCCTTCTTCACTATCCTATCTACCTGCAACTCTATTTTCAAGGAATTTCGAACCTGCACCCCAAGGTCTCTTTGTTCAGCAACACTCCCAAGGACATTACCATTAAGTATATAATTCCTGTCCTGATTTGCCTTTGCAAAATGCAGCACTTCACATTTATCTAAATTAAACTCCATTTGCCACTCCTCATCCCATTGGCCTATCTGACCAAGATCCATTGTACTCTGAGATAACCTTCTTCACTGTCCACGACACCTCCAATTTTGGTCTCATCAGCTAACTTACTAACTATTCTAGTTACAGGCTACTGGATAGCAATAATACCTTAAGATCATAAGCTATGGGAGCAGAATTAGATTAAACTCATCACATCTGTTTATCAACTATACTCTCCTTCTTCCTGTAACCTTTAATATCCTTACTAATCAAGAACTTAGATATCTCTGTCTCAAAGACATTCAATGACTTGGACTCCATAGCTGTCTGCACCATTGATTCATCACCTTCTGGCTAAAAATACTCCTACTAATCTCAGCTCTAAAGAGTGATCCCTTCACCCTGTGGCTGTGCCCTAGTCTCTTCTACTAGGCCTCTCAGTATTCAATAATTTCAAAGAGATCCCCTTCATCCTTCTAAACTCCATGGAGTACAGACCTCGAGTCCTCAACTGTTCCTCATATGACAAGCCGTTCATCACCAAGATCATTCATGTAAACCTCTTCTGGACCCCCTCAAATGACAACACTTCCATCCTTAGATACAGGGCCCAAAATATTCACAATATTCCAAATGAAGTCTCAACAGAGCTTTACACAGCCTCAGTATTACATATCTGTTTCTGTTTTCTCGCTCTCCTGAAATGAATGCTAACATTGCATTTCCCTTCCTAACTGCCAACTGAAGCTGAATGTTAAACTTAAGGAAATATTGAACTAGGACTGTCAAATCTCTTTGTGTTCAGATTTCTGAAGTCTTTCCCTGTTTAGAAAATAGTCCATGCCTCTTCTTCCTGCCAAAATGAACAACCTCACACTTTCCCACATTGTATTCCATGTGCTACTTCATTGCCCACCTTCTGAACCTGTCCAATTCCTTCTGCAGCCTCCCTTTTCCCACCACACTACCTGTCCTTTCAACTATCTTGGTGTCATCTGTGAATTTAGCAACAATGGCCTCAGTTCTTTTATCCAGATTGTTAATGTATAACATGAAGAGTTATGGTCCTAACAATGACCCATGAGGAGGTCCACTAGTCACCAGCTGCCATCTGGAAAAAGACCCCTTGTGTCGATCAGCCAGTCCTCTATTCATGACAGTACTTTGCCCCAACATCATTTGCTTTTATCTTTCCAAGCAGCCTCCTGTGTGGCACCTTGTCAAAGGCCTTTTGGAAATCCAAATGGATCACATTCATCGCCTCTCCTTGCCTAGCTTGCTTATTACCTCCTCAAAGAATTCTAACAGATTTGTCTGGCATGAAATCCCCTTGATGAAGCTGTACTGACTCAGCACTTCTAAGTGCTCCGCAATCTCATTTGTTACTAATAGAACCAAAATTTTACCAATGACCAAGATTATGCTAATCGGCCCCATAGCTTCCTGTCTTCTGCCTACCTCCTTTTTTAAATAAATGTGATACATTAGGCATTTTCCAGTCCTCTGGGAACTTTTCTTACTACAGTGATTCCTGAAAGATCACCACTACTACCTCTATAATCTCCTCAGCTGTCTCTTTCAGAAATCTGGGGTGCAGTCTATCTGATCCCAGTGATTTATCAGACCTTTCAGCTTTCCCAACACCTTCTACTCAGTGATGGCAATTAAACTCACCTCTGCCCTCTGATTCTCTTGAAGTTCTGGTGTGCTGCTGGTATCTTCCACTGTGAAGACTGTTGCAAAGTACCTCCGCCATTTCTTTGTTCCCCATTATTACTTCCAGCAAATGTCCAGTTTTGCCCCTATCTAACCTTTTATATACCTAAAAAAATCTTGCAATCTTCTTTTATATTTTTATATTGCTAACTAGTTATATTACTGATCTATAAGACCCCAAAGATTTGCTTAACTGGGAAATAATGGAAATATGTAAGAAGAGCACTGCATTTGTCATGGGTGATTATTTTTTGCACATTATCTGGACAAACAAATGGACAAGGACAATATGGAAGACAGATTTCTAGAGTGCATCAGGGATTGTTTCTTAGAGCAGTATGTTGCAGAACCCCACCCAGGAACAGACAATTTTAGACCCAGTCATGTGTCATGAGATAAGATTAATAAGAGATCTTGGATTTAAGAATCCTATAGGGAAGTGATTGAATAAATTACAGTGGTACAAAGGAAGTGATATGTCTAAAGTGGGCTGGTAAAAAGACTAAGATATCAGTGGCAGATATTTAAACAGATTTTTCATAACGTGCAAAAATAATATACCCTGGCCAAAAAGAAGGACTCAACAAGAAGGATGAACTACTCATGGTCAGGAAAGTATCCCATCACAAACCAAGGCATACAAAGTGGAAAATCTTAGTGGTGGGCCAGAAGATTGGGAATTATTTTTAGGATCCAGCAGCTGACTAGAAGGCTAACGAAGAAGGAGAACCCTATAACTTCTGCTGTCAGATATCTACACTGAACTAAACTTTAACTCCTGAGAGAAGGAACCCTTATTGGAGTCTAACATTCAGGAAACTCAGCATCTAAACTTTTGGTTTTCACTTATTCCTTGTTGTAAAATTGTCTTCTTTCCTGTTCTGTTCTTACATGTATGGTGGTGTGTCTATGTTATGTTTGGTGTGTATTTGTGAAGCTCCAAAAATCACCATGGATTTCAATGTGAGAATAAATAACATTTTTGATTTCAGCCTAAAGAGGATTTACTGTGTGTTGTTTAAAATGAACATCACCAAGAAAGAGTTTGGAAAACACACCACAGAACAGCATTTTTAAAATTAAATCACTCTGTGCAGACAGAAGGTGAGGAGAGAAAGAGTTGTGTCTCTCTTCTCTGTCAGTAACACTGAACAATTAGTTTAGTTCCTTATTCTTATTAAACAAATATATGTACCTGAAATGGCAGGCAACATAACATGTTACAAAACAAGACTCTGCCTATGTCCAAGTGTTATACTTTTGTGAGGAATCACTTTTAAATGGGAGTACAGTCTTCTATCCCCTTCAAAGTTATCACAATGATGTGAACAGGAGAATAGTCAGCTGCATGGAAGAAAGAACTGCCTGGAGCAATAAATTATAATTGAATTTGAAACCATTGTCTTAAGTACATCCAAATACATATTGACCTCTACATTGTCCTGACCTCAAAGTCATATTAATTACCCCTCTTCCAATTTGTTAGTCAGTATAGTCTTCTTTTAATTCTGGTTTTAAGAGATGCAACTAGGCTGCATTTGAATTCACATTCATTCATCTGTGCCTACTGGTTGCAGTCATAACCTGGACAAGCATGACATTGGAAATGATGGTTGGAGATAACTATGGATTGTGCTCACCAGCAATTTCTTTGCCTGACTTTTGCTGACATTAGAAGAGTACAATGTGATCTTGATCAGATGGGCCAATGGGCCGAGGACTGGTAGATGGAGTTTAATTTTGCTAAATATGAGGTGCTGCATTTTGGAAAGACAAGTCAGGGCAGGACTTATAGGCTTCATGGTAAGGTCCTGGGGAGTGTTGCTGAACAAAGAGACCTTGGAATACAGGTACATATTTCCTTGAAAGTAGAGTTGCATGTAGATAGGATAGTGAAGAAGGCATTGGTATGCTTGCCTTTATTGCTTAGAGCATTGAGGATAGGAGTTGGGAGTTCATGTTGCAGCTATACAGGACATTTGTTAGGCCATTTTTGGAATACTGCATGAAATTCTGGTCTCCCTCCTATAGGAAGGATAGGGTACTGAAAAGATTTACAGAAGTGTTGCCAGGGTTGAAGAGTTTGAGCTATGTATCGAGGCTGAATAAGCTGGGCTATTTTCCCTGGATCATTGGAGGCTGAGGAGTGACCTTATAGAGGTTGATAAAATCATGAGGGACATGGTTAGGATGAGTAGATAAGATCTTTTGCGTGGAATGGGGTTGTCCAAAACTAGAAGGCATTGATTTAAGGTAAGGGAGGAAAGATTTCAAAGGGACCTGAGAGACCCTCTTGCAGAGGGTGGTGCATTTGTGGAATGAACTCCAGATGAAGTGGTGGAGCCTGGTGCAATTGCAAAATTTAAAAGGCATCTATCTGGATGGGTATATGAATAAGAAGGGTTTAGAGGGATACGGACCAAATGCTTGTAAATGGGATTAGATATATTTAGGGTATCTGGTTGGCATGGACGAGTTGGACAGACGGGTCTGTTTCCATTGCTGTACAAATCTATGACTCTATAATGACAGCCAGCACTATCATACTTCAAATATAATTCCTAATGTTAAATATTACATAAAGATGAATCACTAATGATAGTTAAGTCTAAGGTCACCCCTCAGTTCCTTTGCATAAAAGAAAATTATTTTTCATCTGTAGTAAATAATCTGCATGACCATAGTCAGTGAGTGAAGAAGTTAAACATTTTACAAACAGACCCTTTGATCCAACTGGTCTACGCTGACCACATATCCTCAATCAATTTCGTCCCATTTGCCAGCTTTTGGCCCATTACCATTTAAACCCTTCCTATTAATGTACCTATCCAGATGCCTTTTAAATGTTGTAATTACACCTTCACCACTTCCTCCGGCAGTTCTTTCCATACATGCATCACCCTCTACATGAAAAAGTTGCTCCTCAGGTCCCTTTCAAATCTTTACCCTCACCTAAAACCTATGCCATCTCATTTTGGACTCCCCTACTTTTGAAAAAGAAACCTTGCCTATTCACCTTAACCATGCCCCTCGTGATTTTATAAATCCCTACAGTCCTCAGCCTCCAACATCCTTGACCCGAGCACCAGGGAGGCACCATACCATTCTGGAGTTTTTCTTGCAGTCACAGAAAGACCTATCTATTCCCTTTCCAGTTGAATCCCGTATAATATTGCATTGCTGCACTTTCTCTTCTGCCCCTGTGCAGCAGAGCCAAATGCAGTGTAACAAATTTGTCTTTTGATGTATTCCCCTAGATGTGTGTTCCAGTCAGTGTACGAAACATCACCATAAGACTATTAGAAACAGGTCAGTAAGGATGAAGATACTCAATGATGAATAACTGAGTGACAATATATCATGTACATATTATACAAGTAAAATCACTTGGTAACATGTCTAATTTTCTGCTCTTATTACATTTTAAGTAAATGCATTGCAACTACCCCAAAATAATTGATTGGTCACTACCATAGATTGTCAAAGACAGAACATCTTTAGTCACAAATATATTAGGATTAATATGACAACAGAGAGAACTAAATGCTCGGAGTGCACAAGTTCATCATTAGTTATAAAGAGAACCAATAATTTGCATTTATATAGTATTGTTCAAAATAAAACATAGGCAAAATCTTTCTCAAAATTGAACATTATAGGCAAGCGAGACTTTAATCAGCATTGCAACTTAATTGAACAATCGATGAGAAAAATTAAATAATTAGTTGTGAAATTAGCTTTACATTATAGTTCAATTTTGTTCTTTTTTCTTATGATAAATTATTGCTGGAAAATGATTATTTAGGCACCAAGAGCTTAATGGTAATTCAGCCAAATCTTTACTTATCATGTGTAAACTCGAAAATGCATGTTTGATAATTGATGTTGAGGCTAACTTTAAAATCTGATAGCTTTGACCAGGCCAGTAATCGTTGAGGAGAAAGTGAGGTCTGCAGATGCTGGAGATCAGAGATGGAAATGTGTTGCTGGAAAAGCGCAGCAGGTCAGGCAGCATCTAGGGAACAGGAGAATCGACGTTTCGTCGATTCTCCTGTTCCCTAGATGCTGCCTGACCTGCTGCGCTTTTCCAGCAACACATTTCCAGGCCAGTAATCGAACCTGGGATTTGCTATTTCCAACTAATTCCACATTCAAAAATGGATTTTTGTACCAAGTCCTCTGTGAAACGGAAATAATGGTTTCTCCAGATCCCTTTCATAAGGGACTAATGCTACCTCAATGCATCCTGGTGGAACAGAACCTTCTACAATCTCAGAAAGCTAAACATATATATCTTTTTAATGTTTATTAACTTTGTTTCATTTGAAAGAAAATTTTAAAACAATTTTGTGTAATAAAAACTAATCTTTTCAGATATACTAGTTCAAGGGTTTGATTCTGTGTTTGATGTTGGTAAAAATTGTCTTGAAAATAATTATGTAACAGTTATAACTGCTAGTTTTCATTTCTCATGGCTCACTTCATGTAAGTTCAAGGTATCAAGAGTACTGTAAAGTTGATGTATGCCTTGACAGCAATATATATTTGGTGACCGTGTCAACAGCAATGTGGCTTCTGACTGTGGATAATGTCACAGCAATGTATCGAATGGAATGAAATATTTTGAAACATATGGCACACATTGCAGCATAGCTCAGAATACAGAAAGACTCTTGTCTTTTCCTTTGTTATATTTAGACAGCATCCCTTACCTAATTATGATCCACATGCCAAGACATAACAGCACAAAGGCTATTACTACAATATCCTACCCTCGCTAACACAACATATTAAGATGGAACTGCCGTGGCTATCCAAATATTTCTAAGCTTAAATGAATAAAACATATATAATTAATTGATCAAGAGTAGATGACAATTTATAACATTAAAATCTTGGGTGCATGGGAAAAGAAATCTCAATATTTCTGTTTTTATGAATATTCAATAGCATCAGGACATTTAAAGAGGATCAATTATGATTTTCACCACTTGATATTTATGATTATAAACTAAAATTGGTAGTGATTGTTGGAAGTCATGAAAATAAGTCTAAACTGGCATATTGTGTTTTAAGTTGCAGTAATAACTAACTTGAAGACTGCAATTTCATTTACAAAGCAGAACAGATTTGTCTGAATTATGGTTAAGATTTGTCTGAATTATGGGTTAAGATTATGATTCGGGGTGTGGGTGGTGGGAAACAGAAACCAGGTCTGTTTCCAAGTGTTAAACCCATCTGCTATATTGCTGCATTGAGGTTTGACATGTGGAAGCAATCAAAATCAGAGGACACTCAAAGGAAAATACATTAAATGCATATTCAATGTCACTAAAACATGGTCATGTTCTCCTGGTTTTGAAGAGCTGCACTTTATCCCAGTAAACCATCAGGTGAAAGAACACTGACTGCTGAATGTATTTTTTTCAAAGTTTATTCTTTTACAGGACATAATTGTCACTGGCAATATATTTCTAAGTCAAGACAGTGAGTAGCTTAGAACGAAACTTGGTATTCCAATGAGTCTACTGCCTTTGTCCTTCTAGATGGCACCTTGAAGGTATTATCTAACGAGACTTGGTGAGTTGCTGCCATGCATTTTACAGATGGCATACAATACGCCCACTAAGTGTCAGTGATGGAGGCAGGGAACATACGAACATGCAACCTAAGCACAGAAATAGGCTACCTCGCCTCTTGAGTTTGCTCTGACATTGAATAAGATTATTGCTGATCTGACCTCTCACATTCCCAACTGCCCACAATAACCTTTCAGCCCCTTCATTAATAACGATCCATCGACTTCCACCTTATACATATTCAAGGACTTTCCATCCATTGCCTTTCAAGCAAGGAAATGTCAAAGATTCATGACCCTCACAAAATCTTCTCAGCTCTGTTTTAAAAGGTTATCTCCTTATTTTAAAACATTGACCCTAGTTATAGGTTCTCCCTTTCCATAAGAGGAAATATTGTCTCCAAATCTACTGTTTCAAGACTGCTCAAGATCTTTATTGTTTCAATTGAGTCACTGCTTACTGCTGAGAGAAAGTGAGGGCTGCAGATGCTGGAGATCAGAGCTGGAAATGTGTTGCTGGAAAAGCGCAGCAGGTCAGGCAGCATCCATGGAACAGGAGAATCGACGTTTCGGGCATAAGCCCTTCTTCAGGAATCTGAAGAAGGGCTTATGCCCGAAACGTCGATTCTCCTGTTCCTTGGATGCTGCCTGACTCACTGCTTACTGCTGTAAACTTTAGCAAGTACAAGCCTAACTTTTCCAACACTTCCGCATGAAATAACCCACGGTAATAGTCCACTAAACTTTTTTTTCTGAAGTGCCTCAAATGCATATCCACCCTTTCAGGGCACAGGGAGAAAGTGAGGACTGCAGATGCTGGAGATCAGAGTCGAGAGTGTGTTGCTGGAAAAGCACAACCAGTAAGGCAGCATCTGAGGAGCAGGAGAATCGACATTTCAGGCATACACCCCTCATCAGGATTCTCCTGCTCCTTGGATGCTGCCTGACTGGCTGTGCTTTTCCAGCAACACACTCTCGACTCTTTCAGAGCACAGGCCAAACTCAAAATATACAAAGCCATAGTCCTCACCACTACCTGGTATAACAGTGAACCATCTGTGTTGTACATCAACATATATGTCTTCTAGAGCAGCTCCATTACTGCTGCATCTGCAACATCCTCAAAACCTGCTAGCAGGATCACATCACACAAATTGGACTCCTGGAAACAGCCAACCTTACCAGTATCTAGGCCACCCTCCTGCAGAGTCAGCTGTATTGGGGCAGGTCACAATGCCTGGATGGACCATAGCTACCTGCCTGAGATGATATGATACAGAGAGTTAACCCTGGTAAGTGTAACAGTAGTAGCCTATGCAAATACTCAGGGACCTCTTGAAGAGGAATGCCACCATGAACCATCTCCAGTGGAAAATGCAGACATTAGTTATGATGCCTCAAGGTGCTACATCAGGAATGCTACAAAGACCTTTGAAGCTTCGCAAAGGACCAGCATGATAGAGGAAAGGATAGATTCAATTGGCCCTAGCAGTGGCTGCACCTCCACCTCTACTGGCTGTGGGTGAATCTGTCAGTTGTGTGTGTGTCAGTGTAGCCACTAATGGGCTTGCAACTGGTGGATTTCATAATATTCATCTAGGAAGGAATATCAAGGCAGAAAGATGCTCTTACCTCATTAATTATCTAGAATGGTGCTGAGGGGCTGATTAGAATTTCCTGCTCCTATACTCCTTTGTAAGCTAACATGTGTACCAAAAGGAAATTGTTCATATATCAGTTCTTATTTTGGAATTCCAATTCCTTCCGTGTAATGGATTCTTACATTATTTGAAGGTGTTTTTTTCCTCAATTTTCTTTTTCATTTCTCTTTCTGTATCTCATTCTCATCCATGTTTACATACTTTCTTTCTGTTTTGATTTATTTCTACCAACTTTCTTCCATCTTCCAGAAATCAGCTCCTTCACATGGTAAGAAGAGAGTTAACAGGTTGACTTGAATTACAAAGTCTAAATGAAGGAATAACTGATTCATATCATTGAGGACATCTACCTCCTCAATCACGAATAATGAACTTAATGTAATCTTGCATTTTCAATAGAATAGGGTAATGAGAACGGCAAAATGCCACCGAGCTAGCAGGTGTCTGGTTTCATTTGTTTTAATGAACTGTTAATTTTTGTTCATGGCAGTAAATGATGCCAGTGAGGAATAATCCAAGTGAGATTGATGTTTCTGTAATTATAATGATGAACATACCTGAACAAGACTATGGGCAATTTGCAACAGTATTGTGTAATTTGAAATGATATAGGAGAACAGATGTTGACATCTAAGATAATCTTGCATTTAAAGTGAAAGTACAGCGACCATCAGTTAATATGTACACACAAATTACAAATGTAAGGCAATGCAACAATGCTATAGATTGTGGATTGTGATTGCCAAAGCTGCTGTTTAAATCTCCAGAACCCTACGGAACTTGACTGAGTCATTACAAACTATTAACATATTATTCAACTGAATGTTTTTTAAACTTTAATTTCTTCAAGGAAATTTATACTTGCAAGGTAACAGGGCCTTCAGTGTATAAAATATATTTATTATTGAGTAATGATTTCACTTTTTCACCACAAAGACTGCCTTGCAATGAATTCAGCATGATGTACAGTAGCATTGTATTTTTTAAGTGGGTATTGTATCTATAATTCTCCTTGCAACACCGAGTACCCAAATACTTCTAATGATGCTGCTGTAAAACCTCAGGAAGTAACTCTTCCCAAGTCTCACAATAAATAGAGGGCAGTCAGTAGATAGGTTTATAAGGACAAGGAACTTCAGAAAGAATAATGCAGAGGTAGAAAAATAACTCATTACTAGAATGCACTGCCAATAACCAGATAGGTAAGTGAACCAATTGACTTCAGCTCTAAATCCAGCAGTAAAGATCACTTGTATTAGTTGAAATAATTCCTGATAAAAGAAGATGATATTATATAAAAATATGGATTTATTAAGTAGATATACATATAGTGCATAAAACATGCTAATCTTTAATAATAGTATAATGTATAATCCATGATTTATGAGCAAAACCCTTACCATTTTAGACCCTCTGTAAATATTGTACATGTTCTGTTCTCCAGTGTGCATTACAGCTACGTATTCAATCAAATAAGGAATCTGTTTTGAAATTTGTTGTACTGCTGCAGAATTATGGATGATTTTAGTATGAGAAGGGGAAATTACTCTCAAATCTATGAAGTGCCTCATTTACCTCGTTTATTTACCCAGAATTTTATACGTTTGTTTGATGCATGCAGTTTTAGTTGCTGTCCATTTTAGTTCTATAACCATTTTGTACTGTATGTTCAATTTTAAATCAAAACTGAGAAGAGCCATCCTCCCAGTGATTAAGGTTGTGGGTTATAGAATTCTTAATGTGCACAGCAACCAGCACTGTGTCCGCCAACAATAGATCCAGTGGGATCATTTTTATATTACATAAAGTACAAACTTCTTGTCAACATTTATAAGCCCTCAAAACAAGAATTATGCCTTCCTGGCTAAATGATTTGTGCAGCATAATAGCCACAAATTTCTAGTAGGCTGTCATCGTGCCATAGATTGACTTGAACAAAAATGCTTCTTTAAATAGCTTCTTAAAAGCTCCTTATTTATAATTGGCATGAGCACACTTCCTTTCTCCTTTCTTTTTATTCACTCATGTGATGCGGGTGCCACTGCCTGGGCCAGCATATGTTGTCCGTCCCTAGTTGCCCTTGAGAAGCTGGTGATGAACTGCCTTCTTAAAATGCTGCAATCCATATCCTGTTCCTTCAATATATTTACTTTCTGACAAAAATCATGTGCTCTGCTCAATTCAGAAAAAGACTTTACTATTATATAGTACCATTCTAAATTTGGACAATTGTGGTATTGCTGTAATTCATGGTCAACTCCTAGGTAACACTCCTGGTAATTTCCTGGGAAAGTTTGGTGCCGTTTTATAAATATTCAGAGAACACAGTGAAGGTGAAGTCAGAATTGCTTGTCACTTTCACATGAATTTTGAAATAGTAACAATTAATTTTGCTAGTGTCAGAAACAGTAAAAACAGCAATTAAATCAATAATTGGAAGGGAGGATGTAATAAGTGAGTTATAGCTACTGTGCAATTTTCTCAGGGATTTGCACATGCAGCTGTAATTACAATTAGAATAGGATAGAATGAGGTACACAATTTGTAAGGTCTGTCAAGAGAATAGCAACAAACCATGTACTGTAATGCTGCAGCTACCATCTTTTTGAAGAAGAGATCAGTTAAAGGGAGGATCAAGAATAATTAAACACCATTTTTGATTTTTTCAATATTCATTAATGAGAATTAAGAACCACTGAAAAAGTCAGCATTTATTGATAGTTGCTTGAGAGGGTCATAACATGCTTTCTTCTTGAACCACCACAGTCTGACGAGTATCTATACATCCACAATTTCTTGGAGGGGAATGTACAGGCATTAGTGCTCCTATACTGCTCTTGTCTTTCTAGATAATGGATTAGTTTTCCTTGGAGCAGCGAAGATTGAGAGGGGACCTGATAAAGGTATTTAAGATTATGAACGACATAAATCAGGTATGTAGGAAGGTACTTTCTCGATTAATAGAAGGGTCAATAACAAGGGGACGAGACTTAAGGTAAGAGGAGAAATATTTTCATTCAGAAAGTGGGAGTCTGGAACACTGCCTGAATAGGTGGTTGATTTAGAAACTCTTGTAACATTTAATCAGTATTTAGATACTTACTTGTATTACCAAGCCCTCCAGAGCTATGAGACTGGAGCTGGAAAATGGAAATTAATGTAGTCAGATCTTTATTGACTGGCACAGACATGATGAGCAGTGAATTCCCTGCTTCTGTGTTTAAATGTCTATGAGTCTTTGGGTATATGAGATTCCCAATTCCTTCATCCTAGACCTCTCCATTTCTATCTCGGGCGACCGAATCAACAAGGATATTTACTATAAACCGACCGACTCCCACAGCTACCTAGACTACACCTCCTCCCACCCTGCCCCCTGTAAAAACGCCATCCCATATTCCCAATTCCTTCTCTGGGACACCCGGACCAACCAACCCAACCACCCCGTGGCTCAACACTTCAACTCCCCCTCCCACTCCACCAAGGACATGCAGGTCCTTGGACTCCTCCATCACCAGACCATACAACATGACGGCTGTAGGGAGAGCGCCCTATCTTCCACCTAGGAACCCTCCAACCATAAGGGATGAACTCAGATTTCTCCAGTTTCCTCATTTCCCCTCCCCCTACCTTGTCTCAGTCCCAACCCTCGAACTCAGCACCACCTTCCTAACCTGCAATCTTCTTCCTGACCTCTCCGCCCCCATCCCCACTCCGGCCTATCACTCTCACCTTAAATTCCTTCCACCTATGCATTTCCAATGCCCCTCGCCCGTCCCTCCTCCCTACCTTTTATCTTAGCCTGCTTGGCACACTATCCTCATTCCTGAAGAAGGGTTTATGCCCAAAACGTCGATTCTCCTGTTCCTTGGATGCTGCCTGACCTGCTGCGCTTTTCCAGGAACACATTTTTAGTGTATATGAGAAATAGACTGCTACATTTTTCGAGGAGTTTCCAATGGTAGTAAACAAGGTGTAATCATGAGTAAACTTTGCAACTTCTGACCTTATGACAGAATGAAGGTCTATGAACATCTTGGGCTTTTTTCATTCAGTTGTGAACATGGGTGGCACTGGCTGGGCCAGCCTTTATTACCCAATGCTAGTTGCCCTTAAGAAGATAGTGGTGAGCTACCTCCTTGAGTCATTGCAGTCCACATTTTTTTTTTATTTCAAAAATATACTTTATTCATAAATACTTTGATGTATACAACTGGACATGCCATACATATGTAAACATTCCATTTCTTTGCGTATCGAAACAGAGTAATCATTCCTATTTACAGGTTGGTGCAATTACATTTTGAGCTGAGGTGCCAGCAGAGCCCAAATGACTGCATGGGCCCCCTGTTCTTCTTAGGCAGGCAGATGTTACACGGTGGTCTTTCCCCACCGCGCCTTGGCGGCAGCTGCCCTAAGCTTCAGCATGTCCTTCAACACGTAGTCCTGGACCTTGGAATGTGCCAGTCTGCAATACTCAGTCGGGGTCAGCTCCTTCAGCTGGAAGATCAACAGGTTTCGGACCACCCAGAGAGCGTCCTTCACCGAGTTGATGATCCTCCAAGCGCAGTTGATGTTCGTCTCGGTGTGCGTCCCGGGGAACAGGCTGTAGAGCACGGAGTCACGTGTCACGGCGCTGCTCAGGACGAACCTCGACAAACACCACTGCATTCCTCTCCAGACTTCCTCTGCGTAGGCACAGTCCAGAAGGAGGTGTGTGACAGTCTCGTCCCCCCGCAGCCGCTTGGAGGGCAGTGTGCGGTGCGGCAGAGAGTCCGGGCGTGCATAAAAGATCTCACAGGTAGAGCGCTTCTCACCACCAGCCAAGCCATGTCTTGGTGCTTGTTGGAAAGTTCTGGCGATGAGGCATTCTGCCAAATGGCTTTGACAGTCTGCTCAGGGAACCGCTCGACAGGATCCGCCCTCTCCTTTTCCTGAAGGGTCTCAAGGACACTACACGCTGACCACTTCCTGATGGACTTGTGGTCAAAGGTGTTTTTCTTCATAAATTTCTCCACGAAGGACAGGTGGTACGGAACGGTCCAACTACTCGGAGCGTTCCACGGCAGCGAGGCCAGGCCCATCCTTCGCAACACCGGGGACAGGTAGAACCTCAGTACGTAGTGACACTTGGTGTTTGCGTACCGGGGATCCACGCACAGCTTGATGCAGCCACACACAAAGGTGGCCATCAGGGTGAGGGTGGCATTGGGTGTGTTTTTTCTCCCATTGCACCGGTCTTTGTACATTGTGTCTCTTCGGACCCGGTCCATCTTTGATCTCCACGTGAAGTGGAAGATGGCCCGGGTGACTGCGGCAGCACAGGTTCTGGGGATAGACCAGACCTGTGCCACATATAACACTACTGAGAGTACCTCACACTTGATGACCAGGTTTTTTCCCGCGATGGAGAGCGACCATTGCTCCCATCTGCCTAGTTTCTGTCTCATCTTCCTGACCCGCTCCTCCTAGGTCTTGGCGGACGCCCCAGCTCCCCCGAACCAAATACCCAGCACCTTCAGGTGGTCAGTCCTGACGGTGAAGGGGATAGAGGATTGGTCGGCCCAGTTCCTGAAGAGCATGGCCTCGCTCTTGCCTCGGTTTACCTTGGCCCCTGAGACCCATTTGAACTGGTCACAGATGCACATGAGTCTGTGCACGGACAGCGGATCCGAGCAGAAAACAGCGATGTCATCCATGTACAGGGAGGCCTTAACCTGCAGGCCCCGGCTGCCAGGAATAGTCACCCCTCTCAGGCTCGCATCCTTCCTGATGGACTCGGCAAATGGCTCTATGCAGCACACAAACAAGGCAGGAGAGAGAGGGCAGCCCTGCCTGACTCCAGATCTGACTGGGAAGCTATCTGATTCCCACCCATTGATTGAGACTGCACTGACAATATTGGTGTAGAGCAGTCTGATCCAATTACCGATTCCCTCCCTGAAGCCCATTTTGGAGAGGACATCCCTCATGTACGTATGCGATATCCTGTTAAAGGCTTTCTCCTGGTCCAGGCTGATAAGGCAGGTGTCCACCCCTCTGTCCTGCACGTAGGTGATCGTATCCCTGAGGAGTGCGAGATTCTCAGTGATCTTCCTGCCCAGTACAGCACAGGTTTGGTCAAGGTGAATCACCGATCCCAGAGCAGACCTGATCCGGTTGGCGAAGCCCTTTGACAAGATTTTGTAGTCTGTGTTTAACAGTAAGATTGGTCGCCAATTTCTAATTTCCTCCCTCTCCCCCTTCTGCTTGTAGATGAGGGTGATGATGCCTTTCCTCATGGATTCACTCATGGTATCTGCCTGAAGCATACTGACATACACCTCCAGCAGGTCCCGGCCAATCAAGTCCCAAAGAGCAGAATAGATCTCGAACTGTAAGCTGTTGCTTCCGGGAGTTTTATTCTTTTCGAAGGACTCAAGGGCCTTGGTCAGCTCGTCCAGAGATAGCGGGTGGTCCAGCCTCTCCCGTGTTCTGTCGTCTAAGACCTCCGTGATAGAGGACAGGAACGACTGGGAGGCCGTGCTGCCGGTTGGCTTCGAGTCATACAGACTGGCATAGAAGGATTTGCTGATCCTCATGATGTCAGCCTGAGATGATGTTACCGAGCCATCTTCTTCCTTCAGGCTGCTGAGCACAGAGCTCTCTTTGTGTACCTTCTGGAAGAAGAAACGTGAGCACGTCTCGTCCTGCTCCATGGAGCGCACTCTGGACCAGAAGATTATCTTGGAGGCCTCCGAGACAAAAAGCGAGGCTTGCTGGCCCTTCACCTCCTTGAGGTCCTCCGTGACATCGACCCCCATCGTCTGCAGCAGGAGCAGGTTTTGCATACTTTCCTGGAGCTGGGACAGTTTTCCCCGCCTCTCTCTCGCCTCCTGAGTCATTGCAGTCCACATGCTGTAGATAGACCCACAGTGCTCTTAGGGAGAAAATTCCAGGATTTTGACCCAGTAACAGTTAAGGAAAGGCAATGTATTTCTAAGTGAGGGTGGTGAACGGCTTGAAGGGGACCACCACATGAACATTATCTGAAAATGACATGACACATATGGCTAGTCAAATGCACAAAAAAAGGAAAAAACTAAATTTGATGATTTCAAATTAGGAAATCAATGAATGTACCTCCTGATGAAACTCCTGTATTCCCTCATAATATGCACCATTGTGCCTTTTGAGGTATACAATGCACCAAAGTTTTGATAGCAATGTCTCTGGTTGATGATGGTTCCTCCATATAAATTTACAAGTTGACAAGTCAAGAGCATTTCATGCTTGTAAACCATTCAGCAATACATCTGTTGGTCTAATCTGCAAACCATTGCTGGGTTTATCAATCGGAGAATACTTTACAGCTGGTGGTCATATTTCAGAGCAGATTGGCAGATTTGATCCTAAATATATTATATCAATATAGAACATAGAACATAGAACATTACAGCGCAGTACAGGCCCTTCAGCCCTTGATGTTGTGCCGACCTGTCATACCAATCTGAAGCCCATCTAACCTACACTATTCCCTGTATGTCCATATGCTTGTCCAATGACAACTCAAATGTATTTAAAATTGGCGAATCTACTACCGTCACAGGCAAAGCATTCCATACCCGTACTACTCTGAGTAAAGAAACTACCTCTGACATCTGTCCTATATCTATCACCCCTCAATTTAAAACTATGCCCCCTCGTGCTCAAAGAACTCAATAAGGTTTGTGAGGCATAACCTACCCTTCACAAAAAAGTGCTGACTATCCCTAATCAAATTATTCTTTTCGAGATGATTATAAATCCTACCTCTTATAACCTTTTCAAACACTTTACCAACAACTGAAGTAAGGCTCACGGTTCTATAATTACCTGGGTTGTCTCTACTCCCTTTCTTGAACAGAGGAACCACATTTGCTACCCTCCAGTCTTCTGGCACTATTCCTGTAGACAATGACGATTTAAAGATCAATGCCAAAGGCTCAGCAATCTCCTCCCTGGCTTCCCAGAGGATCCTAGGATAAATCCCATCTGGCCCAGGGGACTTATCTATTTTCACACTCTGCAGGATTTCTAATACCTCCTCCTCCTTGTGAACCTCAATCCCACCTAGTCTAGTAGCCTGTATCTTAGTATTCCCCTCGACAACATTGTCATTTTCTAGAGTGAATACTGTCGAAAAATATTCATTTAGTGCTTCCCCATCTCCTCTGACTCCACACACAACTTCCCACTACTATCTTTGATTGGTCCTAATTGACCAATCTTTGATTGTCATTCTCTTATTCCTTAAATACCTATAGAAAGCCTTAAGGTTTACCCTGATCCTATCCACTAACAACTTCTTATGTCTCCTCCTGGCTCTTCTGAGCTCTCTCTTTAGGTCTTTCCTGGCTACCTTGTAACCCTCAAACGCCCTAATTGAGTCTTCACATCTCATCCTAACATAAGCCTTCTTCTTCCTCTTGACCAGAGATTCCACTTCCTTCATAAACCACTGCTCCTGCACTCTACAGCTTCCTCCCTGCCTGACAGGTACATACTTATCTAGGACACACAGTAGCTTTTCCTATCTGTCCCCCTAACTATGGAGTCCCCAATGACTACTGCTCTGCTCCTCTTCCCCTTTCCCTTCTGAGCAGCAGGGACAGATTCTGTGCCAGAGCCCTGTACCCCACCCCAATAATTTCTTAGTAGTACATTCACTCTTTTTGCTTTATCATCTAGTCATGTTTTCTCCTTTATTTTTTATTGCTCTTATGTCCTGTTTTATTTTTTCCTTTAATTTGTCACATTCCTGTACTGAGACACCTCTCATCACAGGTAAACATTGCTGTATTGCAGCTGGCATCCACTGGGTGTCAGACTTTCAGCATCACTTGTGTCTGTTGCAGGACAAGGTTTGCTGAAAAATATGAATCACTCGTGTTTTCAGCTAAGTCTGAGGTTTATTGAGTTTTTTTGGAGAGTTAGTTACCGTGGATTTCCTTGTTGTACCTACCAAACTCACTTCATTAATTATCCACCATGCCTCTATGGCATTTTTCATATCTGATTCCACCTCATTGTACCATTGACCATTCCCAGAAAAAACCCACCACTTAGTGGATATCCCAGGTCTTCCTTATGTCCACATAATGTTTAAAAAGCTCATTGTGTATGACAGAAGGGGGAATTCAGTGCCCCACTTTCCCGATAGGCTTCTGGCAGTCCTGCTGGACAGAGTAGAGCCAGTGTGGGATTCCTTCCTCCCCCAGGACCAGAAGAGGAGCGCACAACACTAGATCATGCCAGCCTCAGAAGCTGCCACCCAGTTAAAGCAATCTGAGTTGTCTGGAAATTATCCAGCACTAAAGTATCATGACACAGAGACAGACAGCCGAACCTGTGCATTCGCAACTCAGTAAAATTAAGCCATCAAAGGTTCCCAAATAGTCACTCCAATGGGTCCTAACCAGATGTTTGAGTAACCAATCCCAGACTTTAATTCCAGACAGCAATTTTGTATTTTAAACAAAAGACTTAACTACTTAGTAGATACACATTCACACAAAAGACAGACAAACAAACAAATGTAGTTAAGCGATCAATGAAAGAAAACAACAAAATTAGCCAGATCACTATGCAGTGTTTCAAACATTGATCAGGGTCACCTTCTCAGTTCACCCAGGCAAAGGCAGCAATATTTCTAACTCAGCTTTCTACTCTTTAGGCTTCCACAACCTTGTATATCAGATTAGACAGGGTGCTTTTGTACCTTTATGCTGTTTCAGCAGCAGCTCCAAATCATCTCTCAGAAAATATAGTTCAAAAAAACAATTTTAATTCTGGTTCCATGCTGATAGACTGATTGACTCTTCCCAATGTTCTAATTAACATTTAACAATTATTATTTGCATGAACATAAGGTCTGTTCCAAACTTGCTGAGGCCAGTTCCCAGATGCTGACCTCATTAATAGCCCATTTCTGCTTTTTGTGCTCTTCACAGGGTTGCAGTGTAGAACATAGAACATAGAACAATACAGCACAGAACAGGCCCTTCAGCCCACGATGTTGTGCCAAACATTTGTCCTAGCTTAAGCACCCATCCATGTACCTATCCAATTGCCACTTAAAGTTCGCCAATGATTCTGACTCTGCCACTCCCACAGGCAGCGCATTCCATGCCCCCACCACTCTCTGGGTAAAGAACCTACCCCTGACATCCCCCCTATACCTTCCACCCTTCACCTTAAATTTATGTCCCCTTGTAACACTCTGTTGTACCTGGGGAAAAAGTCTCTGACTGTCTACTCTATCTATTCCCCTGATCATCTTATAAGCCTCTATCAAGTCACCCCTCATCCTTCGCCGTTCTAGTGAGAAAAGGTTAGCACTCTCAACCTATCCTCGTACGACCTATTCTCCATACCAGGCAACATCCTGGTAAATATCCTCTGCACTCTCTCCAAAGCTTCCACATCTTTCCTAAAGTGAGGCGACCAGAACTGCACACAGTACTCCAAATGTGGCCTAACCAAGGTCCTGTACAGCTGCAACATCACTTCACGACTCTTGAATTCAATCCCTCTGCTAATGAATGCTAATACACCACAGGCCTTCTTACAAGCTCTTTCCACCTGAGTGGCAATTTTCAAAGATCTATGAACATAGATCCCAAGATCCCTCTGCTTCTCCACCTTACTAAGAACCCTACCGTTAACCCTGTATTCCGCATTCTTATTTGTCCTTCCAAAGTGGACAACCTCACACTTGACAGGGTTGAACTCCACCTGCCACTCCTCAGCCCAGCTCTGCATCATATCTAAATCTCTTTGCAGCCGACAACAGCCCTTCTCACTATCCACAACTCCACCAATCTTCGTATCATCTACAAATTTACTGAGCCACTCTTCGACTCCCTCTTCCAAGTCATTAATAAAAATTACAAACAGCAGAGGACCCAGAACTGATCCCTGCGGAACTCCACTTGTAACTGGGCTCCAGGCTGAATATTTACCATCTACCACCACTCTCTGACTTCGACCGGTTAGCCAGTTCTCTATCCAACTGGCCAAACTTCCCACTATCCCACGCCTCCTGACTTTCCACATAAGCCTACCATGGGGAACCTTATCAAATGCCTTACTAAAATCCATGTACATGACATCCACTGCTCTACCCTCATCCACATGCTTGGTCACCTCCTCAAAGAGTTCAATAAGACTTATCAGGCAAGACCTACCCATCATAAATCCCTAATCAAACAGTGTCTTTCCAGATACTCATAAATCCTATCCCTCAGTACCCTTTCCATTACTTTGCCTAACACCAAAGTAAGACTAACAGGCCTATAATTCCCGGGGTTATCCCTATTCCCTTTTTTGCACAGAGGCACAACATTCGCCACTCTCCAGTCCCCTGGTACCACCCCTGTTGACAGTGAAGACGAAAAGATCATTGCCAACGGCTCTGCAATTTCCTCTCTTGCTTCCCACATAATCCTAGGATATATCCTGTCAGGCCCGGGGGACTTGTCTACCCTCAAGTTGTTCAAAATACCCAACACATCTTCCTTCCTAACAAATATCTCTTCTAGCTTACCAGTCCGTTTCACACTCTCCTCTTCAACAATACGGTCCCTCTCGTTTGTAAATACTGAAGAAAAGTACTCATTCAAGACCTCTCCTATCTCTTCCGACTCAATACACAGTCTCCCACTACTGTCTGTGATCGGACCTACCCTCGTTCTCGTCATTCTCATGTTTATCACATACGCATAAAATGTCTTGGGGTCATCCTTGATCTTATCCACCAAAGATTTTTCATGCCCTCTCTTAGCTCTCCTAATTCCTTTCTTCAGCTCCCTTCTGGCTATCCTGTATCCCTCCAATGCTCTGTCTGAACCTTGTTTCCTCAACCTTATGTAAGCCTCCTTCTTCCTCTTTACAAGACATTCAACCTCCCTCGTCAACTAAGGTTCCCTCACACGACCATCTCTTTTCTGCCTGACAGGTACATACATATCAAGGACACGTCGTATCTGTTCCTTGAAAAAGTTCCACATTTCCACGACATCCTTCCCTGATAGCCTATGCTCCCAACTTATGCTCCTCAGATCCTGTCTTACAGCATCGTATTTACCCTTCCCCCAATTGTAAAACCTACCCTGTTGCACGTACCTATCTCTCTCCATAACCAAGGTGAAAGCCACAGAATTGTGGTCACCATCACCAAAATGTTCACCCACTAAGAAGCCCATCACTTGTCCCGGTTCGTTACCAAGTACCAAATCCAATATGGCTTCCCCTCTGGTCGGACAATCTACTTACTGAGTTAGAAAAGCTTCCTGGACGCACTGCACAAACACCGCCCCATCCAATCTACTTGATCTAAAGAGCTTCCAATCAATATTTGGGAAGTTGAAATCGCCCATGACTACTACCCTGTGGCTTCTGCACCTTTCCAAAATCTGTTTCCCAATCTGTTTCTCCACATCTCTGCTGCTATTGGGGGGCCTATAGTAAACACCCAACAAGGTGACTGCTCCTTTCCTATTTCTGACTTCAGCCCATACTACCTCCAAAGGCAGATCCCCCTCGAACTGCCTTTCTGCAGCCGTTATACCATTTCTAATTAGCAACGCCACCCCCCCTCCTTTTTTACCACCCTCTCTAATTTTACTGAAACATCTGTAACCAGGAACCTCCAACAACCATTCCTGTCCCTCTTCTATCCACGTTTCCGTGATGGCTACAACATCATAGTCCCAGGTACCAATCCATGCCTTAAGTTCACCCACCTTATTTCTGATACTCCTTGCGTTGAAGTATACACACTTGAACCCATCTCTGTGTCCGCAAGTATTCCCTGTCAGTGCTACCTTCTCCACAGCCTCCCTACATTCTTGGACATCCTGACAAACAGCTAGCCTACTTGCTGGACTACAAGTCCGGATCCCATCCCCCTGCCAAATTAGTTTAAACACCCCCAAAGAGTGCTAGCAAACCTACCTCCCAGGATATTGGTGCCCTTCTGGTTCAGGTGCAACCCGTGTCTGTAGGAACAGTTTTAGTCACGAGTCACCCTCTGCATTGCCTACTCACTCTCTTGATACAATACCCTGCTGGCACTAACAGCAACAGCTGTGTCACCCACTTTCAACTCCCTTAATATCCAGAGGACAACAGCCCTCACACCCTTATGCAGAGTCAATCCAGACTCGAATCATCCTGAGTGGCTGACTGACCATGGGTGCAAGTCCCTGGATTAATTTTGGAGGCTGCTTTTGAATTACTGTACCAGGAGTCCCTGACTGAAGGTTATTCTCTTGATGTGATGGAGATCTGCTGACAGTCATGACAAGCTTCTTGACTTCACAGCAGTACAGCACAATACAGCAATACTGTATATCTGGCTGACAGGACAAAGTGCAAAAGGCAAAGTAATACAAGTGCTGTGAGCATTCAGATAGGCTCAGAGTCTCAGGTCTGTAACTCTGCTGAATATGTAGAAGAGGTAGAAACAACAATTTATTTTAACAAAAAAACAGAAAATTACTTGAGAAAGTCAGTTGGTCTGGCAATATCAGACAAGAGAAAAACTAAATAAACAGTCCAGATGTTCCATTGGCCAAACAGTCATTATTCCAGAGTAGATAGAGTGCACATGAGGACTGTAAGGAAATGAAATTTCCATTGAGCAATTCTCTGAACCTGGAGCTCCTTTAAAGTCTGTTCAAATCAGAGAATTTGGAAGATTCCAATGAAATAAATGTCATAATATTAAAAGCAATATGCCAAGTCCTGGAAAGTGGAACTAGTGCAGGCTTTGAGTAACTTTTACTTGTGCAGACTCAATGGTCAAAGGGCCTCCTCTGTATTATATTATTCAATGAAAGCGACACCCAACTACACCTCCTCCAGACCACTTACATTCGCAGATTCTAACCCAACACTCCCTACTTCAACTGGGACCTGAAACCCCCATTACCTTCCCCAAACCCCACTTCTCCCTCTGCTGAACCTAACCCACCTTCTCACCCAGTGCAGACCCAACCCCCCCACCCACCTACTGGACTGAACCTGACACCACTGCTCTGTGGTATTCAAAGCCTCTACCCTGATACCTTAATTGTCACCCTTAACCACTGCTGGATTGGACGTGACTCCATCACCTCAATGCCCTCCCAATCCATCCCATCCCTACCCTACCCTCAGTGTACTGGACCTAAACATCAATTCAACAAAACCCACCCAGCCATCCTGTCCCCACGGTACTAGACCCAATTTCTCCAACTCACCCTGACTCACCTCAAAAACTGCATCACTTACCTCGCCCCAATGCCACCTTGCATGCTGGCAACTTGCCCACTTAGCATGCCACCTCACTCCCATTTGACAAGCCTACTGAAATGGCCCCATACTCATCTGGAGCCCTATATACCTGCCATCATGGAATCTTACCTACCTGAATCCATACCAACTGGCTACCCCCCTTCTTATCTAGTATCCTACCTCCTTGAGACCTAACTCAGAAAAATATGGCATCCTAAGTACTTAGCTCCCTGGCACCCTACCCTTCCAGTACCTTTACTTCACTTTTACCTTATGCACTTATAGTTTGTCAGCAGATATCAACATGGCGGTCTGTGATACTGGGTCTCCACATTTCAGAACATGGCAGCTGGCTGCTGTGAAGAAGACATGCGCTGACAGGTCTGTTGTTGTACATAACAGTCAGAACGCAATTACGCCTCCATATTTCTGAGGGAGCCCTGAGTGGAATCTCCTCTCAGAAATATGGAACTTCGATCTGTTATAACAAAAGAGAGATGAGCGGCAATCTACGTGAGGTTAAAAGTCCTCGAAAAATACAGCCCAGCTTTTTGAGTTCAATATGACTCAGACATTTCTAACCATTTTAAGGCAATTCAGATGTGTACTCCTTCAAACGGGCTTTAATTTTTTTTAACAGGTTCCTTGATTAGCTTTTGCAGCAATGAAAGATATCTGTTTGCAATGCATTTTAGGTAATGTCTCTTCTGCCAAATGGTCTATTAAAGTTTTAAAAGATTAACAACCACAATGTTGCTCTGAGATGCTGTGTGGGGTATTACAGTACTATAGTCTTGTGATGCTGATCTTTGTAACATTTTTACAAATCAAATTTGAATGCAGCATAAAAATTCTGCAACATTTCAAACATGATTACTTTAACATTTCCAGGTTTACAAACAAGTATAGATCGAACTAGATTGTCCAGTAGTCACCAAAAAAAGAAATCAGATGCAGTAAGAAGTTAGCAACCAGCAGTTTGTCCATGTTAGCATGGAATTGGGATGGAATTTAGACTTCCAACACTACAGTTACAACATTTAAAATACACTTAGATAAGTACATGAATAGGAAAGGTTTGGAGGGATTTGGGTCGGGAGCAGGCAGGTAGGACTGCTTTAGTTTGGGATTATGTTTGGTGTGCACTGGTTGGACTGAAGGGTCTGTTTCCGTGCTATATGACTCTGTAGCATAGCTCTGTGACTATAATAATGAGCTCTTGACCAACAGGTATTTGCTGAAGAATGCTGCTTTATAATTGGCCCAGGTAATCTGATTATGTCAGAACAGATTAGATATTTGGCACTTAACTGTTGGTGATATTTCCAGCCATAATTCCAAATTTGGCCTGCCCCAAAAGGAAAACCATCAGGGAAAACCAGGGAGTAACATTGAAACAATCCCCTTTTTCACTGACATATTTTAGGAGTTAAATACCCTGAAGGCACTTTGACAGTGATTGAGGAAAGGTTAGTTTAAATGGAGACAGGGAAAGATGTCAGATGGGTGAAGTAGGTAGAGTTGCAAGTTAGGCTTAAGGTTAGAGTTAGGGGTAGAATGTCAGGAAAGTATTGAAAAATCAAGTGCATTTCACAGTTGAAGAAATGGATGGACTGGATGATGTTTTATTACAATCATGCTTTATACAGCATGCTTTATTACAATCATTCTTTACCATCACGGCCAGTACACTGAAGCTATATCAATTGGAGAAAAATCTCTACCAATTCATAGAGCCTTTTGGTAGGTAGTTCTTGTTTCATTCTACTTTCTAGTTGGTTATACATCAATAGGATTGATTTAGTCATGGTGCTTAAATATCTGTATTCTATTAAATACTTTTACTGTCTTGTGAAAAGCTGACAATTGTAGTATTAGTACTAGAAAACTTCAGCACAGTCCTCATGTCTAGGAAGTAATTCCCAAGCTCCCTCAAAGATTCTCCCAGTGTTGGTACTAGGTAAATTGCCTCCTTTGAAAACTCGTTCTGCATATTCATTTCCCTCTGCACAAAATTGCTAATTCTTGATTTTTCTTTCATCTCAACTTGTTCAGACATGTAATGACACAATGAACTGCCAATGAACTGCCTGGTGAAGGCTAGAACAATTGCAACATTTAAAAGGCATCTGGATGGATATATGAATAGGAAGGGTTTGGAGGGATATGGGCCAGGTGCTGGCCAGTGGGACTAGATTGGGTTGGGAATATCTAGTCGGCATGGATGAGTTGGACCGAAGGCTCTGTTTCCATGCTGTACATCTTTTTTTTAGATTAGATTACTTACAGTGTGGAAACAGGCCCTTCGGCCCAACAAGTCCACACCGCCCCGCTGAAGCGCAACCCACCCATACCCCTACATTTACCCCTTACCTAACACTACGGGCAATTTAGCTTGGCCAATTCACCTGACCTGCACATCTTTAGACTGTGGGAGGAAACCGGAGAACCCGGAGGAAACCCATGCAGACACGGGGAGAAAGTGCAAACTCCACACAGTCAGTCGCCTGAGGCGGGAATTGAACCCGGATCTCAGGCGCTGCGAGGCAGCAGTGCTAACCACTGTGCCACCGTGCCGTCACATCTCTGTGACTCTATTTTATAATTCACTGTGTTATAAAATGACAAGTAAGTAAGATGTAAGCTGATGTTTTCTATCACTTTTAACATGTTTTCATAACCTTTTGGCTGTTGAAACTTTGGTGAGAGATGTGTTTGCTATCTTCTTCCTCATTCTTCAGTCTTGAATCACTGACTATTGCATGTTACTATGTTTAGAGTATGATACAGGTTCAGGGAACTTCAAAAGAGAGTCTGAGAACATAATTGATTGCTTGTGCAAAGGGTAATTATTCAGCCTAGAGAGAACACAGCCAGAAAACCTCATAGGAATTTGAGGAGTTTGAGGAGATTCGTTTTGTTGAGGATAAAATTGGATGCCTCTCTGAAATGCCCAATGAAGAGGTGGCCCTGTCCTCTCAGTGCCAAAAGAAGTGGCCCAGCACTGAATGTTCTCACAGTTAGGTCATTTTAAGTTGGTGTGGTGTCATGTGCAGCATTTGAAAGAACACTGATGGTCTGTGCTCACTGTGTGACTGAAGGGCTTCGGACTCCATATGCTTTGACATGCCCTCCTGTGAGGATGAAGATAAAGGTCTTTATGTTCCACTGGGTTACTGGGTTCCCAAAGGTGATTGGAGCTGTTGATAGAATGCACATTCCATTGAAAGCACACTACATTAAGCTGTTTACATCATTTTACTGTAAATAGGCAAAATGAAGATCCAAGGTGATTAACACAGGGCAAGTGATTGAGGGAAAAACTAGGAGCAAAATTTAAAATTGCCTGTCAGTTCTGTTGTCTGATACATTCCTGCCTCTGAGCAATATTCCTGATGGAATCAACATGACAAAGGCTGCCAATTTGCAGATAAATAATGATAGCCATCAGTGGGCCAATTAGAGGAAAGGTCACAGTGGTCAAACCCCCTTGGAGGCTGATGCCCAGGTTTAACAGAAGGTGGCCGTCTAGCTCAGCATCAACCCACTGGACTGCAACAGACATGGCTATGGTTCAAGATAATTCAGTGTGAGGATTCCACCTCCAGAATCATCCACCTGACAGCTGCAGGTTTATAATTTTTTACAATGCTGCAGAAAGAGCTCTGTTGTTTTGAGGTGCTTAAATGGTCTCCTGACTTCCTCAGCAGCATTCATTTCTCTGAACAGAAAAGCATTGGGTGACCATCAGAAAGACTAGAAAGCGTTGGCAGGTAGTGCAGGAGTCCCCTGTCGCCATCCTCCTCTCAAATGAATATACCACATTGGATTCTGTTATGGGAGTAATGGCCCCTCAGGGGAAAGCAACAACAGCCAGATTTGTGGCAGCCTGGTTAGCTCTGCTACAAAACGGGGGAGGAAAGAGACTTGAGAGTTTCAGGGTTGTTGGGGAACTCGATTGCAAGGGGAACTGACAGGTGGATTTGTGGCCATGAACAAGTTTCTGCAATGATAAGTTGCCTCACTGGTGCCAGGGTCAGGGATGTCTCAGTCAGACTGCAGAGCATTCTAATGGGGAGGGTGAATTGGGTTAAAAAAAAAATGAGGTCCTTTAACAGGAATTTAGAGTTAGGTAGTAGATTAAAGAGGAAGACTATTAATGTTGTAATCTGCGGACTGCTTTTAGTGCCACGTGCTACTGATTATAGGAATAGCAAAATAGGTTGGATGAACAGATAGCATCATAGATTCATAGAGATATATACAGCACAGAAACAGACCCTTCGGTCCAACTTATCCACGCCAACCAGATATCCGAAATTAATCTAGTCCCATTGCCAGCATTTGGCCCATATTCCTCTAAACCCTTCCTATTCATATACCCATGCAGAAAACTTCTAAATGCTTTAATTGTACCAGCCTCCATCACTTCTTCTGACAGCTCATTCCCTAAGCACACCACCCTCTGTGAAAAAAAAGTTTCCTTTTAAGTCTTTTTTAAATCTTTCACCTCTCACCATAAACCTATGCCTTCTAGCTTTGGACTCCCCTATCCTGGGTAAAAGACTTTACTATTCACCCTATCCATGCCCTTCATGATTTTATAGACTTCTGTAAGGTTATGCCTCAGCCTCCGACACTCCAGGAAAAACAGCCCCAGCTTGTTCAGCGTCTCCTTACAAATCAAACCCTCCAGCCTTAGCAACATTTATCTACATTTTTTTCTGAATCCTTTCAAGTTTCACAACATCTTTTCTATAGCAGGGAGTCCAGAACTGAACACAGTATTCCAAAAGTGGCCGAACCAATATCCTCCCAACTCCTATATTCAATGCACTGACCAATTAAGGCAAACGGACCAAATTATCCTAATTAACCTGCGACTCTGCTTTCAAGGAACAATGAGCTTGCACCTCAAGGTCTCTTTGTTTGGCAACACCCTCCAGGACCTTATCATTAAATGTATAAATCCTGCCCTGATTTTCCCTACCAAAATGCAGCACTTCATATTTACCTAAATTAAACTTTATCTGCCACTCCTCAGCCTATTTGCCCATCTGATTAAGGCCCTACTGAGGTAACTTTCTTCACTGTCTACTTCACCATCAATTTTGGTGTCATCTGGCTAAAGGGATGGTGTCGGAGGAATGGCTTTAGATTTTTGGATTATTGGGATAGCTTCTGGGATAGGTGGAACACTGTATCAGCTGAACAAGTTGCACCAATAGCGTCGTAGAGTCATATAGCATGGAACCAGACCTTTCAGTCCACTCGTCCATGCTGACCAGGTTTCCCAAATTAAACTTGTCACATTGCTTGTGTTTGGCCCTATTCATGTACCTGTCCAAATTTCTTTTAAATATTGTAACAGTACTTATATCTATCACTTCCTGTGATAGTTTATTCCATATATGCACTACCCTCTATGTGAAAATGTTGTCCCTCAGGTCCCTTTTAAATCTTTCCCCCTCACCTTAAAATTATGCCCTCTAGTTTTGAAGTTCCCCCATCTGAGGGAAATGACCATTGCTATTCACCTTACCTATGCCCCTCGTGATGTTATAAACCTCTAAAAGGTCACCTCTCAACCTCCTACGGTCCAGGGAAAAAAGTCCCAGCCTATCCAGTCTCTCCTTATATCTCCAACCATTCAGTCCTAGTAACATCCTTGTAAATCTTTTCTTCACTCTTTCCAATTCAATAATATCCTTCCTATAGCAGGGTGACCAGAAATGTACACAATACTCCAAAAGTGGCCTCACCAACATCCTTGACAGCTGCAACATGATATCCCAACTTCTGTACTCAATGTTCTGACCAATGAAGGCAAGCATACCAAATGTCTTCTTCACTATCCTATCTACCTGTGAGTCCACTTTCCAGCATCTATGAACCTGCTTTCCAAGGTCTCTTTGTTCAGCAACACTTCCCAGGACCTTACCATTAGATGTAAAAGTCCTGTCCTGATATAGCACCTCACATTTATCTAAATTAAACTCCACCTCCCACTCGGTCCAGTGGCCCATCTAATCAAGATCCTGTTATACTCTGAGGTAACCTTCTTTGCTGTCCACTACACCTCCAATTTTGGTATCATCTTCAAACTTACTAATTGTGATAGCTTCTGGGATAGGCGAGTCCCTGTATTAGCTGAACAAGTTGCACCTCATAATGTCAGAGAATCATACAGCATGGAAACAGACCTTTCAGTCCACTCATCCATGCTGACCATGTTTCCCAAGTTAAACTTATCACATTGCTTGTGTTTGGCCCTATTCCTGTACCTGTCCACATGCCTTCTTCACCACCCAGTCTACTTGTGATGCCACTTTCAAGGAACTATGCACCTGAACCCCTGGTCTCTCTGTTTGACAACACTCCTAGGGCCTACCATTAACTGTGTAGGTCCTGTACTTGTTTGTCTTGCCAAAATGCAACACCTTGGATTTATCTAAATTAAACTCCATTCACCCCTCCTTGGCCCATTGGCCCAGCTGAGCAAGATCTCATTGACCTTTTACATAACCTTCTTCCATTAAACCACCAATTTTGGTGTCATCCGCAAACTTACTAACCATGCTTCCTATATTCTTACACAAATCATGTACATAAATGACAAACAACAGTGGACTCAGCACCAATCCTGCGCTCACAGTCCTCCAGTCTGAAAAACAAACTGCTACCACCAACATTTGTCTCCTAACATGAGGCCAATTTTGTATCCAATTGGCCAGATCTCCATGGATCCCATGTTATCTAATTTTATCTAACTCTGATTATAGAACTTATTAATCAGAATAAATGTGCTGCCTTGGCAGATCTTGTCAAACTGGACATTAATTACTGTAATGCTTCAGTACCATCGTGAGATTTCATGTCACAAACATGGAAATGTTATGAAGTACCAACACTAAGCTGTAATATATTTCACATTGATATTCAGTGATCATACAATGGGTGTCAAGTGGTTTTGGTCTCTGAATTAGTGAAAGAACATTGAGGCCTTGGAGGCGGTATAGAGGAGATTTATTAGGATAATGCAATAGTTAACGGACTTCAGTAGAGAAGCTGGGCTTGTTTTTTCAGCAGAGATGGTTAACATGACTTTGACTAAGCTGTTCAAATATTGTAAGGATTAGCAACATTAAGGAGAAGTTGCTTTCACACTTAGGAAAGTTGATAACCAGGTAAGTTAGTTTAAAAAATCGTGGATTTAAGTTGTTTTTTTTTCAATTAGTTATAATCTGGAATGCAGATGTTACAGAATTGAACGGATGGAATTGCATTCAACTGTAGCAATTCTACAGGGATTTGGATATAACCTTGAAATGGAAGTATTTGGGGTAGGTCAAGAGGAGTGGGAATAATTGGATTCGGGACCAATTGAGACTAATCCAAGGAGCACAATGGGCTGAGTATCCTTCTGTATTGTATGATTTCTGACATAGGTAGGGTGCAGACTGTGTAGAGCATAAATACTGCCTGGACTAGTTGCACTGAACGATAAATTTCTTTTTGTATTGTAAAATATCTGCCTTAATTCAGTCCTTCCTCTTATCTATTTCTCTGTATTTTAGTTGTACCTATTAGTCTCATTGTTACCAAGCCTCTTGATACCATGTTTTGCTTGGTTGCCTTGATTCTAGCTCATGCTTCCAATAACTTTGTGGGGAAAAAGATTTAAAATCTAAACATGCTATTTTTAAGTGAATTCCTCACATCAGCGAAATCTGTCCCATTATTTCCTGGAACAAATGGCAAATATGTCAAAATGATGGAACATTGAAAATCAAACCCAAATAATCGAAGTAAAAACAGCATTAAAATTATTACACAATTTACTATTAATTGAGATTAATTGATTTGTTTTAATCATGAAATATTAAATGAGTTCTACCTTCATTAATAGAGATACATACCACAGCTATGTAAGCTGGAGTCCCTAAATTTCAGCACTGTTATGATTTTGTATGGAAATGAAGAGAGCTTGGATAAGACCAGGAAATGGCCAACATGTGTGATTAGCACACATCTGTTCAAAGCATTGCAGGAGGTATGTTAAATCTGCTCAGCCTTCTCTTTTAAATGATTTCTGTGAACTGTAGATACTACACGCTGCATGCATCAACAGGGAACCCAGTATCACATGTGTCTAGTGCTACTTAAAGGCAGCCTGAACGTCTAAAAGGAGAAGTGCAGTCTGATTGTAACTAACTTGTACTAACTATTTACTGGCATTATTTTGTACAATGGTTGAACATGGCGGAGATGTCCTATGTTCCCACAGATAGGGTACATGCAGGAAGGATGAGTGCCCGGCTGAGGAGTCTAGAACTGAGGACATAGACTCTGAATAAGGAACAAGTTGTTTAGAACTAAGATGAGGAGGAATTTCTTTATTCAAAGTGTTGTGAACCTTTGATTTTCACTACTCTAGAGAGCTATGGAAGCTAAATTAATGAGCAAATTCAGTACAGAGGTTGGTAGATTTTTAGGTATTAATGACATTAAGGAATATGGGAATAGTGTGGGAAATTGTCATTGAGGAAGGTGATCAACCATGATTTAGAATGAGAGCAGACTACAGGGACTGAATGGTCTATTAATGTTCTTATGTTTCATACAGAGGGGTTATCCAGACAGATACTCAGGTGCTAGTGGGAAGAAGTAGCAGCAGAGGTCAATACCAGGAACGTTGCTTGTTGAACTTGGGTAAGTGCAGGAAGAGGTTTAATGTGCTGATATGATTCTCAGCATGAATCGCTTCATCTTCCAAAGCCATATCCTACCAAGTGCACTGTTAGTCTCATCCACTACTCATTTCACAAGTTCACCATCACCCATTTACAACAATCTTTATCATTCAGGACAGAACCCTTCAATTCAAATAGTTTAGCTTATCCTGACATTTAGCATTGTTGCAAACCTTACATACACAACTTACCTCTCACTCACTTTGGCAGCTATTCAAATGCGATACATATTCAGATACACTGAGTCTATGTTTGTCCTTTTGTTATTTTTACAATCTATAACTTTACTTGCTGCTGCATTCTTAAAGTTGTGCACTGTCATTTCCTGCAATGTTCGATTATCATTACTCTAATAGTTACCTTGCTCTCTTGCCTTATTCTCTCCTTTTAATTCATCACATACTCCCGTACTTGCTCCCTTGCCTTACAGGTTAGTTTAACTTCCTCTGGAGTCCATAGTAAGTGTCCTGAAGCTTGGCACTGGATGGATAACAAAATCTTTGGAACAAAAACAGGAATTGTTGGGGAAAATTAAATCATAATTTCTTTCCTTTGAATTTTTATTAAGCTGCTGTTCGAACTCCTTTGCCCATTTTCAAACATTTATTTATTAGCTAACCTATGAATTAAAAAACCTTTCTGGCCATCTCCTGCACTGACTTGTGTGGGATCTTGCTTTTGATCAATAGGCCACTGCATTTCCTCCGCATCTTCTTCTTTTGTCGTGATTTTTTTATTGTGGACAGAAATGGGAAAAGAATTGTTTTAAAATCAAGGATTACTGGAAGATTGCTGTATGTTTTGAAAACAAATTACCTGACCCTTATTATAAACTCCACTTATATAGCAGCAGTAATTGAAGAATGATATGCAGATGAACTGAAGCTGAGGAGTTATGTAAATACAGTCCATTCTGCTAATACGCAGTAGTTCCGTTCTCGTGCAACCCCATGTTATAAGAAAATTGTGTAATAGCAGCACCATTTAAAATAATGTGACCAGAATCGCATTATAACCAATACATGCTTTATAAATTTGTGCTTTAGAAACAGTGTCCCCAATTCATCAATCGCTTTACAGTGAATTTGCGTTAATAAAATGCACGTTATAGCAGAACGACCTGCATTGGAGCTTTGGTTGGTAACAAGAAGCTAATTGATCTATATTGATGTCAAAGGCCACCTGCCTGCCAACAACTTTGTGACTGGTTCTCAGGTACTTGAACAGCTTGGTGCTACGAACAAGGCATTGAGAAAGTAGGTTCAGATCTCCATCAGTTTAGGAATCCTCTCTGTTTACTGCAGTCAGCTATTTTTTACCTCAAGAGAAGAAGTTTACTTTTCCTCTAGCAGTTCGCTGTATCTGTGAATTTAATGATGCCAAAGATCTTTTATAAGTGAGACCGGCCCCCTGTGTCTCCTGCAAAAAGTGAAAGCCTCCAGAGAAGGGTGACTGGAAAACAATGTTCTGACAAGCACAAGAAGCATCTCAGCATGTGTATGTGTATTTGTATATGTATGTGTATTAGAGTTATATACTGACAGTTCATCATTGTTTACCTGTAGTTAGCATCTAATTACTTGTAATACAGTATTGTTTAGTACAGAAGCTTATTCCATGCTTTCTGTTAACCTACATCTGAAAGTCAGTAAATTGGGGTGTCAGTGCAAACTTTTTAAAATCTTTAACTTTTGTGATGACTCTGGGAATAGTAGTTTTGATTTCCAGCCTGAGGCAAATCATACTTTATTGTTTATAAAATGCTTTGGGATGCCTTAAAGCAATGAAAATAAATTTTAGACTTTGTCTTTATTTAGGTTAGATTCCCTACAATGTGGAAACAGGCCATTTGGCCCAAAAGGTCCACACCAACCCTCCAAAGAATAACCCACTCCCCTAACTAATGCACCTAACACTATCGGCAATTTAGCATAGCCAATTCGCCTGAGCTGCACATCTTTGGATTGTGGGAAGAAACCTTTGCAGATGCAGGAGAATATGCAAACTTCACACAGTCGCCCGTGGCTGGAATCAAACCTGGGTCCCTGGCGTTGTGAAGCAGCACTGAGCCACCGTGCCACCCTTGAGTAGCCATTGAATAATTCAAATATGCTTCCAGAACATGCAGATAGTCCTGCTGATCTTGAAAGGCTGGTTGTACATAATCTTAACACTGAACAGAGTAAGAGATTGAAAGCTATATTGTAGTGCTTTCTTTACCAAACCTTAAAATGAATAATCAAAGTCTTTGTAAAGTAAACAGTCCTGATGGGGAATTAGATGCATGAAACCAGTGAGCCACTGATTTCAGAAACAGTGTCCAATAACTTTCCAGTCCCATATCTCTTGCCTGCATTCCACAGAATGAAATTTCTACATCCTACTCCATTTATAACCTTTTCACACTTCCTCTCTAAATCAGAATGATAAATTTGACAGGCAGCAAAAATGCCATCTCATCTTATGAGAAAATAAAAACCATGCAGTTAACGGAACTTTTTGTCAGGTATTACATATTGCCACTGGGTATGAAGTCCTTCCATTAGGGAATAGTGAGTTTTGGTTGTTTAATGGGGCATGAGGCTTTTGTACTGAGTTTCTTCATAATAGGGAATGGTTTCCCTTAAATGCTTCAGTTAAATGAGATGATTTATCAACTATAAAACTTAGTACTGCCATAACTTGCAAAGCAATTTGACAACTTTTAGTTTTAATGCGTGATTTTGATCCAGAAATGAGTGAAGAACAGGGTATTCCATTCCATGCTTTACTTGGCAAATTTAAATTGCATTCATCATGACATATTTATGCCTTCAGTGCTTGAATGTTGGAGGAATCCGCCAGTCCCAGAATCTTCTAAATTTTTTTATTTAACCTATTTTTTTCTAATCAACCTATTCGGAGATATTATTACACACCTCTGGAGCAGGTGGGACTTGAACTTGAGCCTCTCAGTCCAGGGGTAGGGGCATTACCACTGCATCACTAGAGGGTCCCCACCCCACAATCTTCTAAAATAGTTCCTCTAATTCAGGCCTCCTGAACATCCTTAATTTTAATTGCTTTACAATTGGTGCCCATTTCATCATTAATAAGGTTCTAAAATCTGAAATTTATTTCTTAACCTCTGCTTCTCATTTTTCTTTCTTCCTTTCAGACACTTCTTACAACCTACTTTGCTGTTCAAGCCTTTAGTCTACTGCCCCCAAATCTCCTTAATATGACTTGATATAATATATTTCACTTTAATGCTTCTGTGGAGTGCCTTAGACAGTTATAGTCCATTAAAATGCCATACAAATGCACATTGTTGTTGAATCATTGATGTAAAATTCAACTTTGGGAGGGGCAGAAAGATGTTGAGCCACCTTTTTTTGTGAAATTGAGTTTAAAGGATTGAGGACATACCTAATTGTTTTCCTTTTTAAACATTCAATGAAATGACACATTTTTAAAAAATTTTAACTTGGTATTTCTTGAAAGCCACATGGGTCCAAACAATTGCTGGTCCCATTTGCTTGAAGTCACTTTGGGGAAAGCACCTAACTGCATTTATGATTGGGTTTTATGACTGTTCTGATGGGATGTGCTTATGTTAAGACCATCCTTCTGCATATGCTGTACCTACCACCAACTGAACGTTCTATATCTCGTCCTGTTTTGTCTTCAAAAACTAAGACTTATTAGCTCAACATTTTTATTCTCACAAAGTAAATCTCTGCAGAGAGAAAGTCCTGTTTTTCTGTGTGTGAGAATTGGGTTTATGGAGAGGTCAACATTTGTATTTTAATATTATAAACCAAGTTTGTTAAGCATTTTTATATATTCATTGAATGACTTTTTATAATGCATAACTCTGTAGTAAATAATTAATTATTTTGTATTTATTAAATATCTCTGCTTGAAGGAACTTTTTATTCCATGTGTTACATGGAGGAAGCATATAATGAACTTACCAAGAACTAAGTAAAACAATTAAATTTCTGTTGTGAAACCTGCAGAAGTGAAACTAGAGATAGACAATGCATTACTCCTATTTTAGTTATAACAAATTCATTATATATTTTACTAACTTTTTCTTCTATTGACTTGATAGAAGTGCCACTACATATTCCTCTACATTGGTGAGTCCTGCATAAACCACATGACCAGAAGCTTAAATGAACCAATCCTATCAATACTGAGGCAGCAAAAGTAGGACAGAGGCTGCATACTTTGTGACAGCTAATTACCCCTGACTTCTGTCTGCAAGGCTCACATCAAAGGTTCATTACAATATCTGCCATTTATCACTCTCAAGGCAACAGCATGTGATATAGAGAATGCATTGAAGATCTCATTGAGATCACCATCTCCATAAAATATCAACAGTATGTTATTGGGCCCAGCTGCAACTAAAACCTTATATCTAAATTAACAGTCAATTTAGAAATCAAATAAGTTGAACATATTTGCATGTGTTGCATTTTTTTGTTCAGCTCTGCTTTCCCATGGTCAGTGTAATAGATCAAGGATATTTAAATGTTACATAAGAATGAGCAGATGCCATTGTCAGTCCAATTTTCCTGATTTTAGTTCCCCATTTTTATGCTAGAAGTCATGTCAATGTTTCTGGACACATTTTGAGGATGGTCTGATTTTATCTACTATATTCTCTCTCTTCAGGTGCCATGGCCCAAGAGGATGTGGAGAAAATGGATTCCTCTGTGAAGCTTGTTCCTGAGATATGGATAATCTTTGAAGCAGGAGACTCATCAAGACTTTTACTCACCTGAACAATCTGATCAGAAGTCTAAAGAACGACAGCTTCATGGTGTGCCAGATACAGAGTCGTAGATATTGCAACAAGTTTTGAGTAATGGTGCATGAGACAAGACCATAATTTTCAACAAAGGAATGGAGCAGTTCCAGCATTCTTGAAGAAGTGATCGAACATATACTTAACAATTTTCAAACCCACTCAGACAAACGATTGTTTCTTTTTCTCCCTGTAATGAATCATGGAAGCAGATGATCCCAGCACGTCTAACGCCACACATTTCTCCCTGTCACTGTTTAAAATTTGTTGGAGCTATGATTTGACACCAGTGCTAAAGTATTGTTGCACTAACATGACCTTACATCAGCAAGGCAATCACTCAAGAGGTGTTTTTCAAATAAACCAAATAAATGGCATAAAATTATCCTTCCTCTGGCTTCAGAAGAAAATATCAAAATTGATCAAAAATCGTCCTCCAAAGGCCAGCTGAGGAGCTGTAAAAGGCAAACGTTTCAGCATACTTTTGCTGTCTCATTACTGAAAGGCATAAAAGTGGAAGCTATCTTTGATGATAAATATTTTAAGCTTTTTAAAACAATATAAGTTTCACATGTATAAGCAAAATTCATCCCCTTATAAACATGGTTTTTGTACCAATCATCTTCAGAAGACAGCATCAAAATATACATGAAAACATGACGTAAAAAAGAGTTATGACTAATTGTACTATTCATCTACTCTCTATTGAAAGCATCCAACATTACTGCAATGAACAACCATGACTCATTAGTTGAGTCAGAACCATTGAAAACTTCCCAGCTCAGACTTCAGTAACCCTGTGAAGGCTAAAAGTATGCTAGCAACCGATATAAAGTTGAACAATGGAAATCACCAAGGGAAATGTGACACCTGCTGCAAACTGTCTTCTCAAAAACGCCACATTGATACATATGTACATGTCACAGTTATTGACTATGCATAAATGAACATGAATTAAGAGAATCTGAGACTGTACAAATATTAGATACATTAGCAGCCTGCTCATGAACTTGATCATCCTCAAAGCTTGATATAATTCAACTATATTCATAAGGTTTATAACTTGCACTAATTTATCTATATCTGCTTTATTTTTATTTCCGTTGAGAAATCTTTCATTTCATGCCTACTTATGTTGCTTTTGGGAACTCAGAAGTATCAAATAGCAACAATAATAGAAAAACTTAGCACTTTGATCCTTCTGCCTGTCCTCAACCATCAACCACATGTTTCAGCTATTATTTCAACCATCTTTTGGTACAGCCCAATTTTATTTCTGTCATTAAACCACCTCCAGTTAACTAGCTTTACGGATCCTTGTTCTCGTTTCATATTCAACTTGTCGACTGTATCATCCAACATTTTGCAAGCTCCTGATATTTTGAGGCTCGAATGGTTGGTATTCAACAAACAAAGCCAGTTTCAGAGGGAATAAAATCTTTTATATTTTGCATTTAACTAATAAATTGTGAAGAATGGGCAAGATTCTGTTAAATTACCTCACCTAGCTCCCCAAACATTTAACACAGAGTTTTACATGTTAATTCTTATGGAGAACTACATTAATCTGCGCAATCTATTCCTGTGTTATAGAACTCCTGCTGAAAATGTCAAGTTATCATCATTTATTTGTGCCTTCCTTTTAGCAGATGGATTTGTAGTATGGCTGTTATGATATTATTCTACTCATTTCTTATCTGTATTTTACCTTGAGAGCTTCAGTATTAAATTCTTTATATTGACAGTTTGCAAATTATCAGGCATTTTCATATTATTTACAGTTCAGTTATAAATTATTTATAATTTTAAAAATTATACGCAGTGGCCCAGTGGTTAGTACTGCTGTCTCACAGCACCAGAGTCCCAGGTTTGATTCCAGCCTCGGGCGACTGTCTATGTGGAGTTTGCACATTCTCCCTGTGTCTGTGTGGGTTTCCTCCGGGTGCTCCGGTTTCCTCCCACAGTCCAAAGATGTGCAAGTTAGGTGAATTGGCCATGCTAAATTGTCCATAGTGCTAGGTGCATTAGTCAGCGGGAAATGGGTCTGGGTAGGTTACTTTTCGGAGG
Organism: Chiloscyllium plagiosum; assembly: GCF_037043375.1. Lineage (NCBI taxonomy): Eukaryota > Metazoa > Chordata > Chondrichthyes > Orectolobiformes > Hemiscylliidae > Chiloscyllium > Chiloscyllium plagiosum. The sequence continues at coordinate 63,319,047 of NW_028270142.1, forward strand.
GTCGGTGTGGACTGGTTGGGCCGAAGGGCCTGTTTCCGCACTGTAGGGAATCTCATCTCATCTAATCTTTATTCATCAGATTAGCAGAATTTCAAAGCCAGTTTCTTTTTTAAAACTGAATTGCTTTTGAACAGATGTTAGCATTGCTGACAAAACCTTTGTTGACCATTCTATTAATGGCTGAAGGACTTGCTGGGACCTTTTCAGAGGAATGTATAAGAGTCAAGCTGTGGGTTGAGAGTCAAATATCTTCCAAACCAGATGTTTTGAATGTCAAATTGAGTTTTCCTCTGACCGTCAGCAGTGGTATTGTTGTCAGCTTTTACTCCTTTCAAATCTCACCATCAGTAAAGTGGGATTCAATTTCATGGCCCCAGAAAATTACTTTAAAGCTCAAGATTGCCAATCCAGTGACATTACCAATGTGCTAGCACTTCTCCACTACGCAACCACCTCCACAATTGCTTTCCTCTGATTTTTTTTTTGTGTTTGTGTGTACATGCATTTAAGTGTGAATAGAATGCATGTTGATACAATCAATGGGAAAAGTTGAACAAATCCAATTTTCAGGAAGAAGATTTGTTTGGTATTTTTGGTTTGGAACACCACAATGAGAAAAATGTGTAAGGTTCTGTTAGCTCTGTAGGCCTAGTTCTGAAACCTTCTCAGTGTATGTTTTTACCCATTAATTCCTAGGGAGAATTGTATTAATCAGTGCTTATCTTGCAAGCATTCAATCTTCTGACAGATCTGACATGCTTTAAGCTTTAATTTTAAAGTATCTGTCCCTGTGGATTTATTGTAGATAATCCTTAACAGGTTATTAAGCTTTTAAATCTGTAGTCGATATAACTGCTGTTAGTGATATTAGAGAATGAATGTTTGATGGATTCATATGACATCACTGTGTAAGCTACAGAACAAATTGTTTTTCAATGTGTTAACATCTAACAGAGCATTTAGAGGAATATTGTGCATATTGTCCTAAACCTTTCTTCATTAACAATCTCAACATGTAATTTCTGGGTTTAGATTGGTTTATACTCATTGAAGTTAAGAAAAATGAGGGATCTTATTGAAGCATATAAGGTTCTCAGAGGGTTTGACAGGGTAAGATGCAGAAAGGTTGTTTCTCCTTGGGGAAGAGTCCAGGATGAGAGGCCATAATAAGGTCAGAATGAGGTCATCAATTTAAAACAGAAATGAGGAATATTTTCTACTTTCAGGGGGTAGTGAAGCTATAGAATTGTTTACTGCAGAGGATGGACAAGTCTGGGTTGTTAAGTGTATCCAAAAATGAGGTAGACAGATTTTTAATCAGTAAGGGAATCAAGGATTATGGGGATAAGGTAGGAAAGTGGAATTGAGAATTATCAAATCAGCCAAGAGTTCATTGAATGATGGAGTAAACTCGATGGAGCAAATGACCTACTTCTGCTTCTATGTCTTACGCTGTGCCGGTCTTTAGGGACTGCATTTTTCATCCATGGACTACAAATTGGCAGTTACTCCAGCTCATGTCTGTGCAGCATAAATTATAGATTTCAGTTGTTGTCTTGACCAAACTGCATTGTCCATGGCTGAGCATGAATAATTGGCAGTTTATATCAGCTGATTACTTCAATTTTTTGACTAATGCTTCAAGGTGCTGTTACTCAATCCAAGTTCCATTTAAGAACATAGAACAGTCCAGCATGATACAGGCCCTTCAGCCCTTGATGTTGTACCAACCTTTTATCCTTCTGTAAGATCAAATCAACCTACATACCTTTCATTTTACTATCATCCATGTGCCTATCCAAGAGTCGCTTAAAAGTCCCTAATGTCTCAGACTCTACTACCACCACTGGCAGTGCATTTCACACACCTACCACTCTCTGTGTAAAGAACCGACCTCTGATATGTCCCCTAAACCTTCCTCCAATCACCTTAATGTTATCGTGATAGCGATTTTTGCCCTGGGAAAAAAATTCATTTTATCTATGTCTCATCATCTTGTACACTTCTATCAAGTCGCATCTCACCCTTCTTCACTCCAATGAAAAAAGTCTTAGCTCCCTCAACCTTTCCTTATAAGACAGATCCCCCTGTCCGGCCAGCATTCTGGAAAATCTCTTCTGCACTCTCTCCAAAGCTTCCACATCCTTCCCATAATGAGGCAACCAGAACTGCACACAATATTCCAAGTATGGTCTAACCAGGGCTCTATAGAGCTGCAGCATAACCTTGTAGCTCTTAAACTCAAGTCCATGCTAATGAAAGCCAACACGCTATACACTTTCTTAACAACCCTATCAAGTCGGGTGGCAACTTTGAGGAATCTATGAACATGGACCCCAAGATCTCTCTGTTCCTCCACACTGTCAAGAATCCTGCCTTTAACCCTATATTCTGCTTCAAATTCAATCTTCCAAAATGAATCACTTCACACATTTCCAGGTTGAACTGGAAACTTAGCTGCCACTTATCAGCCCAGTTCTGCATCCTGTCAATGTCCCCTGCAACCCACAACAGCCCTCCACACTATCCACCACTCCACCAACCTTCGTGTCATCAGCAATCTAACTAACCCACCCTTCCACCTCCTCATCCAAGTCATCTATAAAAATCACAAAGATCAGAGGCCCCAGAGCCGATCCCTGTGGAACACCACTGGTCATCAAGCTCCAGTGGTCTTCAGTGGACCAGCCAATTCTGTATTCAGGTAAAAACAATGACTGCAGATGTTGGAAATCACAGCAGTTCAGGCAGCATCTGAGGAGCAGGAAAATCGACTTTTCGGGCAAAAAGGTATAGAGGCCTGAACTGCTGTGCTTTTCCAGCACCACTCTAATCCAATTCTGTATTCAATCAGCCAAATTTCCCTGTATCCCATGTCTCCTTACTTTTTGAATGTACAAATCTTCCCAAAACTCACTTTTTGAACGAGCCTACCATGGGGAACCTTATTAAACACCTTGCTAATATCCATGTACATCACACCCACTGCTCTACCTTCATCAATGTGTTTTGCCACATCCTCAAAAAATTCAGTAAGGCTTGTGAGGCATGACCTGCCTCACAAAGCCATGCTGACTATCTCTAATCTAACTATGGTTCTCCAAGTAATCATAAATCCTGTTTCTCCTTTACAATAATTTGTCCAACACAGATATAAGACTGACTGGTCTTGATTCCTAGGATTATCCCTATTCCCTTTGTTGAACACGGAAATAACATCTGCCACCCTCTAATCATCTGGCACTACTCCAGTGGACTGTGTGGATGCAAAGATCATTGCCAAAGGCACAGCAATCTATTGTCGCGCTTCCTGTAATGACCTCCAGTATATCCCGTCTGGGCCAGAGGACTTATCTATCCTCACACTTTTCAATATTTTCAGCACATCCTCCTTCTTAACATCAACCTGCTTGAGCATATCAGCCTGTTTCATGCTGTCCTCACAAATGACAAGGTTCCTCTCAGCAGTGAATACTGAAGCAGAGTATTTGTTAAGGACTCCCCTACCTCCTCTGACTCCAAGTTCCCTCCACTATCACTGATTGGCCCTCCCCTCATTCTGGCCATCCTCTTGTTCCTTACAAAAGTGTAGAATGCCTTAGGGTTTTGCATAATCTTACCTGCTAAAGGGTAGCATCATGCTCCCTTCTAGCTCTCCTAAGTCTATTCTTCAGTTCCTTCCTGGCCACCTTGTAAACCTGTAGAGCCCTGTCTGATCCTTGCCTCCTCAGCCTTAAGTAAGCTTCCCTCTTCCTCTTGACTAGATGTTCCACATCCCTTGTTGCACAAGTTTTTTTCACTCTTCCATCCCTTCCTTGCCTCAGTAGGACAAACCTATCCAGCACTATCAGCAAGTCCTCCCTAAACAACCTCCACATTTCTGTTGTCCATTTTCCTGAGAACATCTATTCCCAATTTAGGCACCCAGTTCCTGCCAAATAGCATTATATATACTCTTCCCCCAATTAAATATTTTTCCATACCATCTGCTCATATCCCTCTCCATGACTATAGTAAAGGTCAAAGAGTTGTGATCGCTATCAACGAAATGTTCTCCCACCGAGAGATCTGACATCTGACATGGTTCATTGCCCAATCACCAAATCCAATATGGCCTCCCCTCTAGTCAGCCTATCTACATATTGAGCCAGGAATCCTTCCTGGACATGCCTGACAAAAAACTGCTACATCTAAACTATTTGAACTAAAGAGGTTCCAATCAATATTAGAGATGTTAAAGTCACCCATGATGCCAACCCTATTACTTCTGCACCTTTCCAAAATCCTCCTCCCAGTCTGCTCCACCATGTCTCTGTGGCTATTGGGGGCATCTGTGGAAAACTCTCAATAAAGTGACTGTTCTCTTCCTGTTTCTGACTTCCACCCATACTGACATTGGAGACAAACCCTCCTCGACGACCTCCCTTTCTGCAGCTGTGATACTATCCCTGATTAGCAATGTTAGTCCCTCACCTCTTTTACCTCCCACTCATTCCTTTTTAAACAACTAAATCCTGGGACATCCAACAACCATTCCTGCCCCTGTGATATTCAAGTCTCCTTAATGGCCACAACATCATATGTCCAAGTACTGATTCATGCTCTAAGTTCATCACCCTTATTCATTACATTAGATTATATTACATTACAGTGTGGAAACAGGCCCTTTGGCCCAACAAGTCCACACCGACCCGCCGAAGCGTAACCTACCCATACCCTTACATTTACCCCTTACCTAACACTACGGGCAATTTAGCATGGCCAATTCACCTGACCTGCACATCTTTGGACTGTGGGAGGAAACCGGAGCACCCGGAGGAAACCCACACAGACACGAGGAGAACGTGCAAACTCCACACAGTCAGTCGCCTGAGGCTTCCTGATACTTCTTGCATTATAATAGACACACTACAGCCCTTCACACTGGCTGCACCTTTGCCCTACCCCTACTCACAGACTCTGGCTGTATCTGGCTGTTCAGTAGCTGCTCCATCCTCAGATGTGTAGCTCTGGCACCAAGCACCCCCTCTCCCCAATCTAGTTTAAACCCTCCCTAAGAACTCTAGCAAACCTCCTGCCCAAGATATTGGTGGCCCTCCAGTTCAGGTGCCACCTGTCCTTTTTGTACAGGTCCCACCTTCCCCAGAAGGTATCCCAATAATCCACATATCTGAACCACTCCCTCCTACACGAGCTCTGCAGCCACATGTTCAGCTGCACTGGTTCCGTGTTCCTAGCCTCACTAGCCCATGGTACCAGTAGCCATCCTGACATTAATACACTGCTCGTCTGGTCTTCTAGCTTCCAACCTAACTCCTGATACGTGTATTCATATTTCAGGACCTAATCCCCTTTTTCTAGCTATATCATTGATACCAATGCGTACCACAACTTCTGGCTGCTCTCCCTGCCCCTAAGAATCCTCCAGACTCAATCCAAGACTTCCCTGACTGTGGCACCTGGGAGGCAACATACCATCCTGGAATCTCATTCATGACTACAAAATATCCTGTCTGTTCCTCTCACCATTGAATCTTCAATCACTATCGCTCTCCAATTTTTCCCCCCTTTCCTTCTGAGCCATAGACGTAGGCTCAGTGCCAGAGACCTGGTGGCTGTTACTTTTCCATGGTCAGTCACTCCCCCCAAACTGTGTCCAAAATGGTATACATATTATTGCGGAGAACAGCCACAGGGGATCCCTACTCTGACTGCCTATTCCTTTTCCTCTACTGATGGTCACCCAGCTACCTTTATCCTGTAACCTAGGTGTGACTGCTTCCGTATAACTCCTCTCTATCACCCCTTCAGCCTCACGAATGATCCAAAGTTCATCCAGCTCCAGCTCCAGTTCCCTAACACGGTCTGTGAAGAGCTGGAGTTGGGTGCACTTCTCGCAGATGAAGTCAGCAGGTACACCAGTGGTGACCTTTACCTCCCACATTCTGCAAAAGGAGCATGCAACTGCCCTAGCCTCCATCCCCTCAATTGTGCTATATCGAACTGGACTTATTTTTATATAAGATGATCTGCAACTTAAAGTAGTAAGATTAGATTTTTATATATTGCAGCATATTTCCCTCAATGTGTCATATGATATTAGTGAAGTGCTGAGGCTTTTATTTATTCTTCAGAATTGCTTTAATAAAATTGTAGTGATTCTTTAAATGCATTGTCAATCATTTGTAGATTATTTATAGCTTTGGGAAATGTGCAGGTAATCAATTTGTATATGTAAGGTTAGCTTTCTACATTTCCCAAATGACAATGGCAAATGGGATAATTTACTTCTTTGAAGGTACACTTTCAAAGACATGACAGGATATTTTTGAAAATATGGTGCAATGTTTTGAAGATACAGGAACCAAATTATGTTGGAATTATTTTGCAGGCTTTTTGTCACTTTGAAGAGTTTTGAGCATTTCCTTGAGGTGGGAATGGGATTTTAACTCTAAACCAAAAGCTAGTTGATTTTGGGAGACATGCACCATTTTGAACATTTAACTTTTTTTCTCCTCTTTTCAGTTATATGACAGTGGTGCAACTGACCAGTGTGAAGCTCATATTTTCAGCCTTCATTACAGCTGAATAAAGTATACTAAGGATTTTTAAGTTTCTAATGTAGTGAAGAGCTGACAGGATATTTTGAGTTGAAGGCTGAAGTGAAGAATTCTGCATGTATTTAAACTATTGCCATTAATCCTAACAGATTGTCAGAGAAGGAGACAGGTGTCTAACTTTAATATCATTTAGGCAATAGTACATTTTTAAATGAGAGCCATTTTCTCCTTTCTAATCAAAATAGAAAACTAGTTTACAATTGTGGTAAATATGCATGACTCAAGTCCAGACTGGTATCTTTGAGTCTTTAGCATAACCTTAGAAACTGTGATTTTAGTCAAAGCAATAGTAATTGGGCTATTCAACTTTAGCTCAACAAAAAAACTTATTCCATCAAGGTTGTGTTCTGCTTGGGAACTGAGGCCAATTGCTCTTTTACAGGACTCATTTGGGCAAAAAAAAAGATTAATTCAAAAATTCTTTTTCAGGTTTTTCATAGTCAATCAATCAGGAATTGTTTCATTGTGAAAATCTCAGCAGTGTGTAGTTTTCATTGGCCCTCATTTCTGCACAAATTGCTTGAAATATTGTTATAGGTCATAATTTATTTTTATGGATGCATTGCTCTTTTGAACAGTTTAAATCTGGCCAGCAATTTCATTTAGAGGTCATTTAGCTTCTCACAGCTCGATTGATATTAGTATGTGTAATAAAATCACTTCACTTCACCAATCATTCACAAGCATCTCTAGGCAATTAGAAATATGAGTCTCTATTTTGCCACTTAAGCACTCCAACTATTTGATAACATGTGAATGTATATTGCGAATTGGTTATTTAAATAGTCATGCCCAGTAATTTCCCCATAAAACTAATTATCAATGTCTAGCTGATGATCTGTTTGAATTGTATTATTATCAACTAAAGGAACCCATGCAAGGTGAATATGCGTCTTAATTCTGTTCAACAGCATAAAGAAGACAAATTTTGGACGAATTTTGTCAGTGAAGTTCAAAATAAATCAGTGAGCGATGCTGTCTGCATCCTTCCTTCATCAGTCTCATTATGCTGATGTTTGAGGCCAGTTTAATACTACTACAAAGAGGTTCTGGTCGTGCAGTGCTCATGTCCCTCCCTCTGGACTAAGGCTTGGGTTCAAGTCCCGCCACTCTAGAGAGGCACAGTAACATCTTTGAAAAGGTTAGTTAGAAAATATCTAATATTTCCCAAATGTCAGTAGACTTTACCAAAATATTAGGTAAAAACAATGACTGCAGATGCTGGAAACCAGATTTTGGATTAGTGGTGCTGGAAGAGCACAGCAGTTCAGGCAGCATCCGATGAGCAGCAAAATCGACGTTTCGGGCAAAAGCCCTTCATCAGGAATAAAGGCAGAGAGCCTGCAGCGTGGAGAGATAAGCTAGAGGAGGGTGGAGGTGGGGAGAAAGTAGCATGGAGTACAATAGGTGAGTGGGGGAGGGGATGAAGGTGATAGGTCAGGGAGGAGGGTGGAGTGGATAGGTGGAAAAGAAGATAGGCAGGTAGGACAAGTCATGGGGACAGTGCTGAGCTGGAAGTTTGGAACTAGGGTGAGGTGGGGGAAGGGGAAATGAGGAAACTGTTGAAGTCCACATTGATGCCCTGGGGTTGAAGTGTTCCAAGGCGGAAGATGAGGCGTTCTTCCTCCATGTGTCTGGTGGTGAGGGAGCAGCGGTGAAGGAGGCCCAGGACCTCCATGTCCTCGGCAGAGTGGGAGCGGGAGTTGAAATGTTGGGCCACAGAGCGGTGTGGTTGATTGGTGCGGGTGTCCCGGAGATGTTCCCTAAAGCGCTCTGCTAGGAGGCGTCCAGTCTCCCCAATGTAGAGGAGACTGGATCGGGAGCAACGGATGCAATAAATGATATCAGTGGATGTGCAGGTAAAACTTTGATGGATGTGGAAGGCTCCTTTAGGGCCTTGGATAGAGGTGAGGGAGGAGGTGTGGGCACAGGTTTTGCAGTTCCTGCGGTGGCAGGGGAAGGTGCCAGGATGGGAGGGTGGGTTGTAAGGGGGCGTGGACCTGACCAGGTAGTCAAGGAGGGAACAGTCTTTGCGGAAGGTGGAAAGGGGTGGGGAGGGAAATATATCCCTGGTGGTGGGGTCTTTTTGGAGGTGGCGGAAATGTCGGTAGATGATTTGGTTTATGTGAAGGTTGGTAGGGTGGAAGGTGAGCACCAGGGGCATTCTTATATTTATGTATTCAACAAGAGTCTATCTAAGTTAATTTCTGACAATCCTAACAAATAGAATAACCTGCCATTTATGCGCTGGTTGGGCAATTCATTTCCTATATGGAACAAAATGGAAGACTAAAGATGATTTCTTTTTACATTATGCATGAAGGGCAATCTTAAAAACAGATTAGCTTTTGCTTGAAACAGGAAATTGATCTTTTTAGCACTTGTTTCTTAGGCATATTCTAAGGCCAAAATTGAAAACTTCTTGGTGCAATGTCCCAAACCCAAAGTTCACCTGATTTAGTCACATGATTTTTAAGGACTTAGAATCATAGAGTCATAGTCATAGAGATGTACAGCACGGAAACAGACTCTTGGATCCAACTCGTCTATGCTGGCCAGATATCCTAATCCAATCCAGTCCCACCTGGCCCATATCCCTCCAAATTCTTCCTATTCATATACCCATCCAGATGCCTTTTAAATGATGCAATTGCGCTAGCCTCCACCACTTCCTCTGGCACCTCATTCCATACATGTACCACTCTCTGCGTGAAAAGTTGCCCCTTAGGTCTCTTTTATATCTTTCCCCTCTTACCCTAAACTTATGTCCTCTATTTTTGGACTCCCCCACCCCAGAGAAAATACATTATCCATTTATCCTTTCCTATAAACCTCTATAAGGTCACCCCTCAGCCTCTGACGCTAGAGCGAAAACAGCCCTAGCCTATATCTTGACTTGTTGGTCATTATAGCCCCCAACAGGAGTTGGGCTCTTTGAATGTAAAACTGAGGAGCCAAGTTCCTGTACTTGCTTCAAGGACTCTTGACAGCAATTGGACAGCTTAAGAATGCTGCTCTGCAAAGTTTTTCCTAAATTAGTTAGCCTATCAAGCAATACTCTATCATAGGAGATAAGAAGGAATAGGAGTGCTACATACATTTTACTATTACAGTTACTGTTACAATTCAAGAAGGATGAGGAACCACAGCATTGACTACAAGAGTATTATTATGAAGGTGTTCACTCGACAAGGCAGCAAGTTGAATTGTTTCCCTGCAAAATAGTGAATGACATCATCATCTTTTCTTGCGATTGGATCCTTAAAGTGACAGTCCAACATTATTAAATACACGGCACCTACATTCACTAAACATCTCCAGTCTGTTCCTTTTGCCCTTCCAGCACTAACCTAATGGTTACAAGCACATTACTCATGCTGAATCTGTCAACATGGACCCGATTATTCATGTAATTCCTTTTCTGAGGAAGGAAGTTGTGGGCTCTGAAGGGACAGCATCAAAGATTTACCAGACTGATTCTTGGGATGGCAAGACTGAGGTAAAAGATTGACTGGATCAGTTGGACTATGAAACCAAAACAGAAATTATTGGAAAATCTCAGCAGAACTGGCAGCATCTGTGGAGAGAAATCAGAGTTAATGTTTCAGGTCCAGTAACCCTTCTTCAGAACAGATTTAATTTCTGTTTTTGTTTCAGATTTCCAGCATCCACAGTTCTTTCTGTTTTTGTTCAGTTAGGACTATATTCACTGGCATTTAGAAGAATGAAAGCATCTCACAGAAACATATACATTTCTCTTCCCAATGACTGGGAGCCCAAAATCACAGATTGCAGTCTAAAGATATGGGGTAGGCCATTTTGAACTAAAATGGAAATCAATTTCTTTGCCCAGAAGGCAGTGAGCCAATGGGATTCTACACCACAGAAGCAGTTGTGGTGAAAACATTGAATGTTTTCAATGAGTTAGATATAGTTTTATTTGGCAAAAAGGATCAATTAGCATGGGGTGGAATAGGGTACTGAGATGGATGATCAGCTGTGATCATATTGAATGATAGAGTAAACTCAAAGGGTTGACTGACCTACTCTGATCCTATTTTCCATATTTTTATATGTTTCTAAAATCTGTGGGTTTTTTCCCCAAAAATATTGGCAAAATGTTTCCACAGAGAGCCATGCTGTGTCCATGCTGTAAGATGGTCACATGTCAGGACACTGTTCAGGGCAGAGATTAAACAATGAGTTATCGGCAAATCACATGGAACAGAAAACAGGTAAGACTGGGGTTTATTTTTATTGCTCTGTGATATATCATTTAATAAACAGAAGACAGCATAAAATGCTATCTATTTTCAGAAAGCTTTAAAACAATTATTTATTTACTGTAACAATATACTAGAATACTGGTGACCAGTGTTATTTCATGGTATTTTCTCAAACCTAGGGATGCAACATATTCTTCTATACTACTGTTAAGTGACATGGCTTCAGCAATACCAATGTTAGACCAGCCAAGGTATTCAGAAAAGTTCAGGATTGAACCTCACATCCACATGCAACAAATTGTGCCTTTACGTCTGTTCACTGACCTGCTGTCATGAGCTGTACTGTTCTAAGTTATAGTCCATTAAATCAAAAAGCCACCTATTCCAAAGGAGCATAATCCAAAATGTTGGATGTAGGTGTCCCAATCTCATTTCCAGCTGAGACATTTTTCACAGTGGTGGAAGGAGTTATGGCACAATTCACACACATGCAAAACCAGAATCTGCCAGATCATTTGAAAATAGCAATATTTTCTTCAGCTTCTCAAATTTTTCATGGATTTGATTTTTGGAAAGATCAATGAGTGAGTATTGTCATATGCCCAGAGACACATGCCTTTGTTGTTCAACTGGAGCCCTATTTGGAAATGTCATGCCCAACAGGCAAACTATGGCAAAGGCTTCCTTCCTGGTGTAGTTATTTATACGTTTTAGAGTCATTTCCAATATATGTGTTGGATTTTACACCCACGTATGATCCATCGGACAGGAAAGCTAACCTTACATTGCATTAATAAAGTGTAAAGTGATTGTTGAATATGTTTTACCGTGGATAGTTGCTGACATCAGTTAGACAATAGACAATAGACAATAGGTGCAGGAGTAGGCCATTCAGCCCTTCGAGCCTGCACCGCCATTCAATATGATCATGGCTGATCATTCCTAATCAGTATCTTCTTCCTGCCTTATCTCCATAACCCTTGATCCCACTATCTTTGAGAGCTCTATCCAACTCTTTCTTAAATTAATCCAGAGACTGGGCCTCCACTGCCCTCTGGGGCAGAGCATTCCACACAGCCACCACTCTCTGGGTGAAGACGTTTCTCCTCATCTCTGTCCTAAATGGTCTACCCCGTATTGATAAATGCTTTAGTAGGACATTCTTCTGTCTGCAGTTTAAATCTTGGTTAATTTATACCTTTTATAGGTACCATTTATAGGTACAATACCCAAACTCTGGCTGTCAAAAAATACCAAGTTTTTCGAAAACCAGGCATTTTTGTCTCAGGAGATCTGGGCACTGCTCCCGGAGCAGAATAAGTGCAGCAATGAAGAGGCTAATCTCAGGCTTATCCCAAAGGACAGAATGAACTAGAGTTGTGCACACACGTGAAATAATGTGCAGCTAAAACAGCTACACAAATTTCATATTGTGGGGTGCCACTTATATAAAACAGCAAGTGCAAGGATCTGATGCAAAAAAAAAAGCAAAAATTTTACTTTATCCAAACAAGAGCTGTAACTTGTTTTTGTATATTACTGTAAAGGAAGTGTTCAATAATACTAATGTCCGACTAGCCGAGTTCTGTATCGACACCCCATTGCTGAACAGCAAACACAAATCTGCTGCGCTACTTGAAAATAACACTGAGTTTTACCAGATTACATTTTAACCTTCAGTGGCGTAAAACCACAGAGTAGCAGTGACAAATTTATGGAGGAGACATAAGAGCTCTTGAAAGATGGATAAGGTCTGTTAAATGTGATGGTAGTAATTTAAATCCCAAGCCTTCAAAAATGAAAGAAACGAGGCTGCATCAATGGGAATTGAAAACACGCACACACACATACATACACACACACACGCACACGCGCATACACACACGCGCGCGCACATGCACGTGCACATTGCTGGAGTGCAATAATGACAGGTCATCTGGGGTGACTTGTAAAACAACAATCTGTTCCTGCATTTCAACGAACTTCATGATTGATAATTCCCAAGGCTTATAGTTATAACTGAACCTGTTATGAATGTTTGACTGAGCATCTAACCATTTATAGCTCCATAACTGTAGCAGCAATGGCCTAGTGGTCATAGAGTCACAGAGATGTACAGCACAGAAACAGACCCTTCGCCTATGCCGACCAAATATCCCAACCTAATCTAGTCCCATTTGCCAGCACCCGGCCCATATATCCCTCCAAATTCTTGGTATTATCACTAGATTAGTTATTCAGAGACCCAGACAATGATCTGGGGACCTGGGTTTGAATCCTGTCATGGCAGATGATGGAATATGAATTTAATAATAACCTGGAAATAAGAGTTTAACATGGTTCACTAATGTTCTTTAGGAAAGAAAACTGCTGTCCTTACCTGGTCTGGCCTACATGTGACACCAGACCCACAACAATGTAGTTGACACTTAACTGCCTTCTGGGCAATTAGGGATGGAAAATAAATGCTGGTCTAGGCAGTGATACACACATCCCAAGAAAGATTAAAAAAAAGAAAGAGATTCAGTTCATACTTTGATTAACAGTATTAAAATGTCATTAAGCCATCTTTGATATGGTTACTGATTGGCGTTGGTTTGTTCCTATAATTGGTATGAGTTTCATAAATGTGAGGTTTTTTGAATCAAATGTGAAGGAATGAGAGTTTGATTCAATTGTTAAAAGCTTAATTTATTTTCATCTCTACATTGCTTTTGAAGTTTGTCCATAATGCATGTTAGATATAAAAACACCATGGATGCTAGAGATCTGAAATAGGAATGAGTTGCTGGGCAGATTCATTGAGGTATATTGAGGGGTGAGGATAGAGGGCTGAAAGGCATTTTATAAAACTGGACCCAAAGTCTTGGTGAACCAAAGTATGCCTTCTGACCATGACACTTCAGCACTTGAGCACCTCTGCATCCTGACTGCCTTTAGAGCTTGCAGACCCTAGTCGATAATGTTGCTCACATCCTTAGAGTGACAATTGTTTGTAGTGGGACTCTTTATATTGAGGCTGGCCTTTCAAGGTGAGCCATCTCTCTCAGCGGCAAAATCTGACACAATATTTCAAAACTGAGCAACTCGCTACGTTAAGTACGGTCTCAGGGAAACTGACATTTTTGGAGAAGATACAAATCTGGATCTTAGGATGTTGTTAAAGAGTCCTTTAACATTAGGGTGTGAGAAGAATTGATCTCTTATTACAATTTTGTGAATGGATGCTTTATTTAGAATATCGCTGGTTGTTTCAAATGTTGTGAGTTGTCTTGACTGCGATGTTGGAATTTGTTACAGCTGTCAAAATGAGTTCAAATTTTTCGAAGCAGATTGCTGCATGTGGTTTGGTCTGAAACCACTTCAGTGAGATGGAAGCCCTTAATTAAAAAGACTTAATTTGCTTTTGTGGACAGTGAAGAGAGCAGCAGGATCTTGATCAGATGAGCGAAAGTGAGGACTGCAGTTGCTGGAGATTACAACCGAGAGTGTGGTGCTGGAAGAGCACAGCAGGTCAGGCAGCATCTGAGGAGCAGGAAATTTGTCGTTTCACGCAAAAGCCCTTCAACAGGAATGAGCCGATGGGCCAAGGAGTGGCAGATGGAGTTTAATTTAGATAAATGTGAGGTGCTGTATTTTGGAAAGGCAAATCAGAGCAGGACTTAGGCACTTAATAGTAAGATCCTCAGGAGTGTTGCTGAACAAAGAGACTTTGGAGTGCAGATTCATAATTCCTTGAAAGTGGATTCACAGGTAGATAGGATAGTGAAGAAGGCGTTTAATATGCTTTGCTTTATTGGTCAGAGCATTGAGTATAGGAGTTGGGAGGTCATGTTGTGGCTATACAGGACATTGGTTAGGCCACTTTTGGAATATTGTGTGCAATTCTGATCTCCTTCCTATTGGAAGGATGTTGTGAAACTTGAAAAGGTTCAGAAAAGATTTACAAGGATGCTGCCAGGGTTGGAGGATTTGAGCCGGAGGAAAAGGCTGAATAGACTGGGGCTGTTAATCTTGGAGTGTTGGAGGTTGAGGGGGTGACCTTATGGGGGTCTATAAAATCATGAGGGCCATGGGTAGGGCAAATAGTCAGTGTCTTTTTCCTGGAGTGGAGGTGTCCAGAACTAGAGGGCATAGGTTAAAGGTGAGAGGGGAAAGATTTAAAAGGGACCTAAGGGGCAACTTTTCACACATAAGCTGACAGAGGAAGTGGTGAGGGATGGGACAATTACAACATTGAAAAGGCAACTTGATGGGCCAAGTGCTGGCAAATGGGACTAGATTAATTTAGGAAATCTGGTTGGCATGGACGAATTGGCCCAAAGGGTCTGTTTCTGTGCTGTACATTTTCATGACTCTATGACTCGCGAGCTTTGTAGTTGCAAAGAATCAAATAGTCAGGCAAAAATCTCAAAGAAGAGCTGTATAATTGCGACAAAGCTGAACAGCATGACAGAATTGTGTTCTAATGAATGTCCTCTTCACTTGCTTTATTTGTTAAGGTTCCTCTTTTTGTTTTACTATTACTGTTAATTAGAGGTGCCCATTTCAAAAGGGGCACTTATTACCCCTTTTAAATATTTGATTTCAAATCTACCATCATTAGTTTAAGGTAATATTTAAATATAATTCAATAGCACCTCAATCTTCATTCAGCATGGTTATCAACATATTTAAATAGAAATAACTAACTTGGAATTGATAATCCCAAAATGGCAGATTAATCAAATTCCTTTTACTTGCCCTGATGAAACCATGTTTTGTACTGAAAACAAAATAACATTACCTCTCTGATTTAACAAAGTAAGTTATGAAATTCTCAAGTCCTATTAAATTCTAACTAGATCCACATCTCCAGCACGTGTTTCAGATGGTATTAGGTTGTCCACTGATCTTGAAAGTTGCTTTTGTCAAGTGCATTCTGGTAGATAGTGAAAATAGACATTTGAGTATTAGCTCAGAATAGTTATCTTGAATCAGTCGTTAAACAGAGAGTTGGATTCAAGTGCTTTGCACTCAAAGTAAAGCACAAAGTAAAAAACTTGGATGTGCAGACATTTCTAACTCAAACTCACTGCATTAAACAGTGAAGCCAGTAGGTGGACCAATGAGCCCATTCTTTGAATCTGAATTGACAATACTGGAGTCCTATTACTACTACTGTGTTTTGACAAGTGCCAAAACATAGCTGATTTATTTTTATAATTTCCTTTCCTATCTATTACAGTTAGCTTACAATTTACATTGTATCACAAACATTGAACACATTATTCAGACCAGTAACATATTGCAGTAGGCTGAATAGATTACAAATATAATTTTAAAGAATTACGTGTAGCATTTTCCCAGATTACCAGTACTGCCAATTTTGTCTTTGCCTTTGTTTAGAACCTATCTAAAGGTTAAGGATATATTACTGTTCTCATTTACAGGATATCTAAAGACACGAATAGCCCAAAGATCATGGTCTACTTCAGGTGTTTTGGAGGGTTATCCACCGTGAGGCCAATGAGCTCCCTCACTGTATTTTTCAAAATTACCGACCACACCTCTATGGCATCTCTCACGTCCAATTTCCATCGCAGCCTACCATGTTCCACTCCTGGGAGAGCTTGCCATTCAGTAGATGTCTCAGAATTCACTAGCATTCCTTGCACCATGCCATCTTTAAAAGCCTGTCGTGCACCCAGACTGGCCCCATCATAGAACATAGAACATTACAGCACAGTACAGGCCCTTTGGCCCTCAATGTTGTGCTGGCCTTTTATCCTACTCTAAAATCAGACTAACCTACATACCCTTCATTGTAGTAACTTCCAAGTGCGTATCCAAGAGTCGCTTAAATGCCCTGAATGTATCTGACTCTGCTGCCACTGCTGGCAGTGCATTCCATGCACCCAACACTGTCTGAGTAAAGAACCGTCCTCTCTCTCCTGACATCTCTCCTAAACCTTCCTCCTATTACCTTAAAATTATGCCCCCTCACAATCGACATTTCCACCATGGGAAAAAGTCTCTATCTATCCAATCTATCTATGTCTCTCAACATTTTATGCATCTCTATTAAGTCATCCTTTTTCACTCCAATGAGAAAAGCCCTAGCTCCCTCAACCTTTCTTCTTAAGACATTCCCTCCAGTTCTGGCAGCATCCTGGTAAATCTCCTCTGCACCCTCTCTCAAACTTCCACATAAGATAAAGAAACCTTGGATGACGAGAGCGGAGGAGCTTCTCGTCAAAAGAAAGAAGGCAGCTTACGTAAGGTGGAGGAAGCAAGGGTCAAGCTCAGCTCTAGAGGATTACAGGCAGGTGAGGAAGGAGCTCAAAAATGGTCTGAGGAGAGCCAGGAGGGGGCACGAGAAAAGCTTGGCAGGAAGAATTAGGGAGAATCCAAAGGCATTTTACACGTATGTGAGGAATAAGAGAATGGTCAAAGAAAGAGTAGGGCTGATCAGGGATCGTATAGGGAACTTGTGTATAGAGTCTGAGGAGGTAGGGGAAGCTCTAAGTGAGTTTTTTGCTCTGTCTTTACTAAAGAAAAGGACCTTGTAGTGAGTGAAACCATTGAGGAGCAAGTAAGCATGCTGAAATGGATAGAGATTGAGTAAGCTGATGTGCTGAAAAGTTTGACAAACATTAAGATTGACAAGTCACCAGGGCCAGACCAGATTTGTCCTTGAGAGACACAGATTTGTCCTGACCAGCTTTGGGAAGCGAGAAATGTGATTGCTTTGCAGCTTGCGAAGATCTTTGCATCCTCGCTCTCCACCGGAGTCGTACCTGAGGACTGGAGGGAGGCAAATGTAATTCCTCTCTTCAAGAAAGGAAATAGGGAAATCCCCGGCAATTATAGACCAGTCAGTCTCACGTCTGTCGTCTGCAAGGTGTTAGAAAGGATTCTGAGGGATAGGGTTTATGGCCATCTGGAAGAGCATGCCTTGATTAAATGCAGTCAGCACGGTTTTGTGAGGGGCAGGTCATGCCTCACAAATCTTATTGAGTTCTTTAAGGATGTTACTAGACAAGTTTATGAGGGTCGAGTGGTGGATGTAGTGTATATGGACTTCAGCAAGGCATTTGATAAGGTTCCCCATGGTAAGCTCATTCAGAAGGTCAGGAGGAATGGGATACAGGTAAATTTAGTTGTCTGGATACAGAATTGGCTAGTTGACAGAAGACAGCAAGTGGTAGTGGAAGGAAAGTATTCTGCCTGGAAGTCAGTGGTGAGTGGTGTTCCACAGGGCTCTGTTCTTGGGCCTCTACCCTTTGTAATTTTTATTAATGACTTGGATGAGGAGATTGAAGGATGGGTGTTTTAAAAAAATTCTCAAGGTCAGGTTCGTAGGAGAGTAGTCTGACACAGAACAAACGACCAAGAGGCGAGTCTGCTAGAATATGGGCATTTTATTCCCCGCAGCGTCGCCAGAACGGGTCTGGCTTATACTCACTCTACATGTTACCAAAACTGGGAGCCGTCAGTTCTCGTAGAGCGGTTGCCAACAACCCACGCTCGGCGGTTAAACGTAACCCCGGAGCAGACTCACCGAACTGGAGACTTTTTCAGCTGATATACTCTTTTCCAGATATAAACATTCATGTGAACAGCAGAGCAAGGCTAAAAAACACATTCCATTCTGGTTACATACAGATAAGAAGATTCACACGGGGAGGTGTGTAATAAGATTCACACGGGACTAAGCAACACCTCCATTCCGGTTAGATTCACACATGTATTGGGACATAATTTTTAACCGTTTCACCACATTCCACTGCTTGGAATTTTACACCACATTCCACTGCTTGGCCCAATACATGTGTTACATTATGATTCACACATGTATTGGGACATAATTTTACACCACATTCCACTGCTTGGCCCAATACATGTGTTACATTATGCTTAATTCAGTTCAATTCGTTTCAGTTAATTTCAGTTCAGTCAATTCAGTGTAATTCAATTCAGCTCAGTTCAGGTCTGTTCAGTTCAATTCAATTGTGTTCAATTCAGTTCCGTCCATTTCAATTCAATTTAGCTCAGTTCCATTTTGTTCCGTTCAATTTGATTCACTTCAGTTCCACTCAGTTCAGTTCAGTTCAATCCCATTCAATTCTGTTCTTCAGCTTTTTGGACATGCCCACATCCTCCGCTGTACCCCAGGCAAGGGGTTCTTCGGCAGGACTGGGATCCTTTCTCAAACAAACTGCCACGTACATGCCCACATCCATGCCATCCCGGGACGGTCGGGACCTCCACAGTTTGTTCTTCTGGTTTCTTAGTCTTTTTCCAAAACATTGTTCTGTATCAAAATCTCTCCTCAATTGCGATTGACCCTGCTCGACTACGCCAAATGTTTTAAAAAAATTCTCAAGGTCAGGTTCGTAGGAGAGTAGTCTGACACAGAACAAACGACCAAGAGGCGAGTCTGCTAGAATATGGGCATTTTATTCCCCGCAGCGTCGCCAGAATGGGTCTGGCTTATACTCACTCTACATGTTACCAAAACTGGGAGCCGTCAGTTCTCGTAGAGCGGTTGCCAACAACCCATGCTCGGCGGTTAAACGTAACCCCGGAGCAGACTCACCGAACTGGAGACTTTTTCAGCTGATATACTCTTTTCCAGATATAAACATTCATGTGAACAGCAGAGCAAGGCTAAAAAACACATTCCATTCTGGTTACATACAGATAAGAAGATTCACACGGGACTAAGCAACACCTCCATTCCGGTTAGATTCACACATGTATTGGGACATAATTTTTAACCGTTTCACCACATTCCACTGCTTGGAATTTTACACCACAATGGGTCAGCAAGTTTGCAGATGACACAAAGGTTGGAGGTGTCGTTGACAGTATAGAGGACTGTTGTAGGCTGCAGCGTGACATTGACAGGATGCAGAGATGGGCTGAGAGGTGGCAGATGGAGTTCAACCTGAATAAATGTGAGGTGATGCATTTTGGAAGGTTGAACTTGAAAGTTGAGTACAGGATTAAAGACAGGTTTCTTGGCAGTGTGGAGGAACAGAGGGATCTTGGTGTGCAGGTACATAGATCCCTTAAAATTGCCACCCAAGTGGACAGGGTTGTTAAGAAAGCATATGGTGTTTTGGCTTTCATTAACAGGGGGATTGAGTTTAAGAGCCGTGAGGTCTTGTTGCAGCTCTATAAAACTTTGGTTAGACCGCACTTGGAATACTGTGTCCAGTTCTGGTCGCCCTATTATAGGAAAGATGTGGATGCTTTGGAGAGAGTTCAGAGGAGGTTTACCAGGATGCTGCCTGGACTGGAGGGCTTATCTTATGAGAGAGGTTGACTGAGCTCGGACATTTTTCATTGGAAAAAAGAAGGAAGAGAGGGGGCCTAATTGAAGTGTACAAGATAATGAGAGGCATAAATGGAGTTGATAGCCAGAAACTTTTTCCCAGGGCAGAAATTGTTACCACAAGGGGTCATAGTTTTAAGCTGTTTGGCGGAAAGTATAGAGGGGATTTCAGAGGTGGGTTCTTTACGCAGAGAGTTATGGGAGCATGGAATGCATTGCCAGCAGCAGTTGTGACAACTTTGAGGGATCTAAGGACATGGATCCCAAGATTCCTCTGTTCCTCCACACTGCCAAGCATCCTGCCTTTAATCCTATATTTTGCATTCAAATTTGAACTTTCAAATTGAATGACTTTACACTTTTTCAGGTTGAACTCCATTTGCCACTTACCAGCCCGGTTCTATATCCTGTCAATGTCTTGTTGCAACCTACAACAGCCCTCCACACTATCCACAACTCCAGCAACCTTCGTGTCATCGGCAAACTTACTAACTTACCCTTCCACTTCCTTATCCATGTCATTTATAAAAATCACAAAGAGCAGAGGTTCGAGGACCGATCCCTGCAGAACATCACATCAATCAGGTGCGAACTTGCATGATTCCTGACATTTTCCCTGGACATAGCGGACAATGGGAAATCAATAGCCTGTGTTTTGGGCAGGGAGCTGGAGATCCTGCTGGACAAGATGGTCCAGAGGTGGGACTTCTTCTTTGCTCAGAACTGGCAGAGGAGGTCATGGTACTAGATCATGCCCATGCGGTCTGAGGTTGCCACGTGGGTAAAAGCAGTCTCAGCATTCTGGAGGAATGCACAGCACTGTGGGAAGAAGGTCCTCTCCTCTCCAGCATAATTGTTGCTATCTTCTTGCTGATGCCTCAAACTCACTCGCTATCTGCTATTGTACCCACCTCCCACGGGTGGGTACAATAGCAGAGCGGGGTCATGCTCTGTCACTCTCTCAATTGCCTCTAACACTTACCCCAATCACTCTCACCCAACTCAACCCTGACCCCGCTCACACTGTGTGCCCTCTGCATTGCCTACTCACTTAACTTGGGATACCTCACAACCTGCACCAAGAGTCATAGTTGTTCCACCTACTTACATATCCCTTAATATGTGTCTATTTCTTACTCCCGGAGGAATTCAACCCAATGAAGTGTAGAAACAGTCAAGATGAGTGGTGGGCCACCCAACATTCAGCTCCTCACCCTTATGAGGAGAAGATCCTCACTCTGACCATCCCAAGGGTCTGACCCACCATGTCCAAGCCACTAGACTAGAATCAGCAAAGGTTATCTCCCTTGAATTGACTGAGGGCTTGCTGACAACCATGACAAACTTAATGGCTTTGTGTTCGCCCTCTGCTAGTCTTGTTGACTTTTCTCATATAATTTTTTGCCGCTCAGTTTATTAAGTATGTACACTGCCTCCAAGCTCTACCCTCATGCAACGTTTTCCTCATCAGCTGTGGAAACATTCATTGATGTTGTATCTTCTCTCCTACATCCCTCACATACCATGTTTAAACAGCAGCCATACACCTTTTTAGACAATGCAAGCCAGAAACCGTCCTCAGCCTGCTCATGTACAGTTGTAAAGGACATGGCTGAGAGAGGCACATGAGCACCCTACTTTACCAACAGGGAGCTCTGGTGGATAGGGTGGTGCAGTGGAGGGCTGAGCACTTTCATTGAGATCATCAAAAGAGATCATTACACCAGACTATACTAGCCTGGTCCATTTCCAAAGGCTAGTGCAGTGTCCAAGGTCTGGAAAAATACTGAACAGTGCCAAGGGAAGGTTAATAATTGCAAGTACATGTCGCACCATGTTTTCTGTAGTTCCTCGCAATTCCTCTAACACTATCATTGCACCCACCTCCTCCCAAGGCTTATAGTCTACCATTCCCACTGTTGTGTACATCATCTTGCCTCAATGGTTCACAAAACCCCATCCTCCCAAACTCTCTCAGGAACCTTTCTTGTCTTCTATACTTCCTACTCCTTCACTCAGGACACCTCATCACATTTTCTGACTGAGGACAGATCAGGGCCATAACTGACCATATTCCTCTTGATTGGACTGAGGCCAACTCCGCTTAGATTTTTCAACATGGCCATTTGGTTGAAGCAGGATGTTTGCCACCTAATTTGCTGGCACATGCAGTACGTGTGACATTGACACAGCACAGAGTTGTGAATCAATATGTCAGCCCCTTCACTGTTCAGTGCTGGAACACATGACAAATTGCATGGCTTTATTTCTGAGCTAAAAGGTAAGCCAGGAAAGAAATGCTATGAAGTGAGTGGCAAGAAAGCAAGATAACAGCTTGAGCTCTCCCCTTGTTCCAAAGCATAAGATGGGTACCTGCATGCAAAGCAAATTGGTTGCAGCATTGCATTGTAAGCTATCTGTGAGCTCCAAGTTACAGTATTGCAGTGGTGAACTGTATTATACATTAGTCTGAGAAGTGTCATGATGATATGGTGAGGCTGGTATTTTGCTGATGTCAATACCTAGAAATAAAGGAGGTGCTGGGGAATGCAGGTGAAGATGGAAACCTAGAGCTTCCCCTGCTGGTGACTCTATCTATCTTTCTAAATCGAGAACAGTACAAAATACAGTTGACAATAAACAGAAAACCGCAGTTCACAAGAAAAACCACAATGTACAGGGGAAGAGGCAGAAAAGCCAAACGCCAAACCCCAAACCCCACTGTTCAACCAGTTTTCAGGGAGATGATGACAAACTTCAAATCCCACTTCTATTCATCACAAAGGTAACAGTAACAAACACAGACAAGACAGTGCAATCAAATCAGAAACAGTGCAGAGAACACAGACCTGATATAGCTGTAAAACAGACACCTGACACTCGTCCGCACCACATATTGATCAGACAGTCCTTGGCTAGCCTTCCTACAGGATAGTAGTTGGCCTTCTGGTCTCCGGCTGCCCTGTGTACTGACTGACCCTCCCTAGGTCTGCTTTCCTTCAGGCTGGTCGTTGACCACCCAGCTCCCAGTCGCCCTGCGTACTGACCAGACTACCCGAGGCTTCTTTCCTACGAGCTGGCTGTTGGTGTTCTGATTTCCGGCCGCCTTGCATACTGACTGACTCTACCCAGCCTACTTTCCTCTGGGACATGCATTGGCCACCAGCTCCCGGTCACCCCGCGTACTAACCAAACCACCCCGACCTGTTTTCCTCCAGTCAGTCTGTCAGCCTTCCAGCACCCAGCCGCCCCCTGTACTGACTGACCCTTTCTCCTGGCCAGTGTTCCTACGGACTGGCTGTCTGGCTCCCAGCCTCCCTGCGTACTGACCGGTCCTTCCCCGGTCAGCCTTCCGACAGGCTGCCGTCAGCCACCTGGCTCAGCCTCCCCACGTACGAGGTCAATTCCTGGAATGGCAGGAATACCTTACACTGAAAGACTGAAGCGACTGGGCTTGTATACCCTTGAGTTTCGAAGATTGAGAGGGGATCTGATTGAGACGTATAAGATTATGAAAGGATTGGACACTCTGGCAGTAGGAAACATATTTCCACTGATGGGTGAGGGCTGAACCAGAGGACACAGCTTAAAAATACGGGGTAGACCATTTAGGACAGAGCTCAGGAGAAACTTCTTCACCCAGAGAGTGGTGGCTGTGTGAAATGCTCTGCCCCAGAGGGCAGTGGAGGCCCACTCTCTGGATTAATTTAAGAAAGAGTTGGATAGAGCTCTCAAAGATAGTGGAATCAAGGGTTATGGAGATAAGGCAGGAACAGGATACTGATTAGGCATGATCAGCCATGATTATATTGAATGGCGGTGCAGGCTCAAAGGGCTGAATGGCCTACTCCTGCACCTATTGTCTATTGTCTATTATCTATTGTACTGACCGGCCTGCCCTATATTGTACCAGCTTTCCTGTGAGGACGCTACCAGTTGCCTGGCCTTGCCTGCCCCGTATACTGACAGGATCCTCCCGGCCCACTTTTCTCCAGGCTGGTCATTACACCTCCGGCCCCCAACCAGCCTGGGTACTGGCTGCCCCTCCTCTGACCAGCTTTCCTATGAGCGCATTGTCAGCTGCCTAGCCCCCAGCCACTTTCTGATAAAGTGAGATTGGCTCATAATGATTGGGTCATAATTTCACCAATTATCATGAAATTCTCACCTCATTGAAAACTTAAAGGGAAACATCAGACTTTTGCTTCTTAACTTCAAGAATCTATTTTTTTCATTCTCACCATATTCTTTCTCACCATTGACAATATCATTCCGATGCTGCAAAAATTATGTCCCATAGTTTTTGTTGTAATGTCAAAAATATGGCACCAACCTGCACACAAGCAACCTCCTACAACAACGATACAATAATTGACAGCTAATCCGCTATAATGATATGAAAAGTGAGCTTCCTCTGTAGATCTGGGCTAATGATGACTAATGCAAGGCCATGAAACATGATAGCCAATGTAACAATGCCAGAACTGTGAATGGACTAAAGCAGACAGTTGATAGTGGAACATTCGAAAAACTTAATGATTGTCAAACTGTTTGGCCTTATGCTAAATAGAGCAGGTTCAGGTAAGTTTCTGCCTATTAAAATTTGAAGGACTGGAAGATAGTGGAAAATAGTTTCAGTAAAGCTATTCTCCCAAATGTATAATTAAAAAGAAAATCAGGCGAGCTTCATCTCCATTCATTTTAATTGAGCCCATCATTTTCCACTATTGAATAACTAGTTGTATCCCCCGTCACATAGCACTAACCTTATAACCTTGTAGGTACATAATTGAAAGATTCTGAAGTCCATGCTTGAATTCTGATTAAACAGTGCCTGATAGGCAAAATTAAAATAGGCACTAAAGGAGATGGGTCAACCACTTTAAAACTGAAGCTGTAGTTAGTTAAAGTTAACTGCTTGTATAATAAGGTTCTCCAGAGTGAAACGTCAGTGGACCTATAACGATATTTGAATGCACAAATGGAGCAGACATATCATACCTGTAATCTCACCACAATGTATAAAATCACAACGCTGCAGACGCTAGAGAACTGAAATGAAAACAGAAAGAGCTGGAGGAACTCAGCAGGTCTGGCAGCATCTGTGGAGAGAGAAACAGAGTTAATGTTTCATGCCCAGTATGACTCAGAACTGAAGATTATTTCATATTTCCAGCATGCATAGTATTTTTCTTTAACTTAGCAGAAAGTTCAGGTTGATCTATATCTCTATTTGAAGAACTGAACCAAGGTTTCACTACAAGGGTTTGACTACACCTCTACTGAAATGGAAGAAGTTAAACCCTTTACTGCATGTAATAAATCACAATGAATTCATCTTCCTAAAGCTCTTGACTTTTAAGAAAGGCTATGCTTTTGTAATTACAATTTGATAAGCTTATTTTTGTGTGTGTGTTTTTCTCAGTGCCGTATAAGCACGTGTCTGGGTCTGGATGTGAAGACATTCAGATGTTGACTAATAAATATTTCTTTTTCTTCTTCTAAACCTGGCTTTTGTCTGTTCTTGGAAATAGTGAGAACTGCAGATGCTGGTTAGTCAGAGTGGATAAAGAGTGGAGCTGGAAAAAGCACAGCAGGTCAAGCAACATCAGAGAAGGAGGGAAGTCAATTTTCACGTTGGAACCTTTGATTAGGACTAGGTGAGGGGAAGAGACGTGAAATAAATAGAGGAGGCGGAGAGGCTGGGGAAAGGTAGGTAGGATGGAGCTAGGTGAATGTAGGAAGGAGGTGGCTGTGATTGGTCAGTGGGAAGGGTGGAGCAGATAGTTGGGAAGGAAGATGGACAGGTAGGGTCAGGTTAGGGGGAATGGAGTGAAGAGGCAGGGTGGGCCTGGGATTAGTGGGGGGTGCTCACAATTATAGCACTCACAGAGATTAAAATGCTTGTTAATATATATATCTATTTTCATTTAGTCAAGAGATGGAACAAGGGGTAACTGTCCATATTATTTTTTCCCAGTCCATAATACTAAATTCACTCTCTTTCCTGCCTTCACCCACAAAGACCAGATTTGTTCTTCTATCTTCATTATCTTCTCATTTAAATACTGGGTTCTCTACTTTTATTGTAGGTCCACTTTTATTTAAGAGCAGCAGCTCTTTAAAAAATAGTGATTTGTTGGTGTCCTTAACAATCATGAAGAGCACTCACTTGACCTGGGACATTATCTGAAAGAAGCTTGTTAATCTAAAATATCTGAATTGCAAAATCACTAGATACGATATTCCATTGTGAAATGCACAACATATACATAGTGGAACCACCAACTAAATACTTGGAAGTGTGAGGTGATTCATTTTGGGACAAAGAATATGAAGATAAAGGGTTCAACTCCAAAAATATGTGCAGAACCCGAGAGACCTGGATGCATATGTTCATAACTGATTAAAGGTGGCAGGATAGGTTAGGAGAGGGTTGAATAAAGCATGTGGTATTCTAGGTTTTATTATTAGGGGCATAGAGTACAATTGCATCTGAGGAAGGATGTGATGGCATTGGAGACAGTGCAGAAAGAATCCATGATAATACTTTGAAAGATTAGGAACTTCAATCACTGAAGCTAGAGGGATAGATTCTAGAAGTAAAGACTGTCTTCCATGGAGATAGTTGAGAGGAGATCTGGCAAAGGTATTCAAAATTATGAAGCATCAAGGCTTAGCATTTGGGGAGAAACTATTCCCATTAGTAATTGGGGAAAGAAGCAAAAATGTTCGGAGAAAAATCTTTGAGCCAGTACTTTCTATCTGCCATACTTACGTTTTAAGTACTTGGTTTGTATTTGCAAAATGGGCACAAAACTGTGAAATTTAAACAGTTTGGACTCTTCTGCCTTATTTCCCTGTTGAGAAAGTAGAAGTGTTGTAAATCCTTTGACAAACTGGCATTTAGCCTACACCCCCTTCAATACCCTCAGTACATTTGAAGGCTTCCCATGCAAAGGTACTATAGTACAACTACAGTCCTGTGGTACAGAGGCAGTTCTCAGAAGCCCAAACAAAACATATTCTCCCAAACCACAGTTGTTGCTGCAATCCTTTTTTTAAATAAATGCTTGCTCCAAAACTGGTAACAACTTGACTTGAAAAAAATGCTTAATGCACATGAATGCAAAATAACCTGCCAGTGCTTTTATGACAAAGTATAGTTGGCAACTTTTGATATTTGTCAAGTTCAAATGTAGGCTTAGTAACCACAACATGAGCAATATACATTGTAAGGAGAAGAACTCATAGGTACTAAGTTTTTGTAAACAGTGATCTTGTATTTATTTTAAAAAAAGGTATTGTTCACAAGTATGGGAATGCCACTCTGCAGTTCTTGTCAAGAAAGAGAATACTCTTAATGTCAAAGTTCAGATTCCAATGCTTACCAAACTCATACTTGTTCGAGCGTCCAGTGATAATCAATCACTTGGGATTATGACTTGCATTAACATTGGAACAATGAAATACACAGAGGCCATCTTTTTCAAAGGCTTGCACATTTAGTTTAAATGCAGAAAGACATTGACACATAGCCTAGCAGTCTAATCCTGTGATTTATTTGATGAGAAGCACACAGTGATAGTCTTTCACTCATTACAACTCATCAGTATCAGTCACTGTACTGAATGATAATTGTTGGATCACAGCAATCAAAAAAAAAGATTTTATGATTGAAGTAACGAATAAGATGCAAAACATTCATTTAACAAGAGGATTTGAAACTCAGATCAAATTTTTATCTCGTAGATCACAAAACTTTCTCATTGTTGACTTTTACAATAATTTAAAGTTTACATCCCTGGAAAACTTCATATTTTTGCTGATTTCCATCAGCAGTTCCACAGGTAATGAAGTACTTATGGAAAGAAAGGATATATATATTCCAATGAATCAAATTACCTTTAAACATTCTTTGGAAATAAGATTTTCTACATTTGAAACATTTAAGAAGAAGCAGTCCTATTAAAGGTGCTCTTTTGAGGTAATGTTAATGTAGGCTGATTTGACAGAACAGTTTGCACTTAATATTGTGTCTTATAGATTTCAATGTGGCTACTGAAAAAGTTGATGTACAAATTACATCAGGAATGTTTTACACCAAAGTTTTCTTGAGGCTGCCTTTATTTTTTGATAAATCTATTCTAAAGAAATTATTCAGCTTAATACATGAACTATTTCTGTTTTTGTTTAGATTTCATTTGGTTGCAAACAATGATATTGTGAGTCTTAGAGAAATGTTTGATGAGATTTCAAAGCCAAACAATTTCTGCTTGTGGAGAAGAATTTTTATTGACCAGGGGCTCTGATATTTAAGAAAATGCATTCTGCTGACCTGATCTGCAGGTTCATCAAACATGTAGGGTGGATTTCAAGACTTCAAGTTCAAGACCTCAGGTTATCTATCAGTGTTTAAGAGTATTGAAATTGACATCTTTTGCTGCCACCTATATCATCCTGCTTTAAGTGGACAAATTGACCTATTTTAAACCTAAAAAGATTGAGGATGCATTACAAAAGAACACATATAGTTGCAGCTTACCGAATCACATCAGGATTCACATAGAAGTGTCACTATTTGTGATCACCTGTGAATGAGAAAAACAGAACTTGTAAAAAGATGGCCCCCTATGTGTATGTCATCTCATGTTCTTCTGTAATGATAAAGAAAATTAAAGATTAGCTTGATCAAGAATCCAAGTCAGAAAACAGATATGCACTGCCTGATCAGGGAAAGTCCTAACAGCAACAGTGTGGAGGGCACAGGTCATGTGACTGAGAGGGGTGAAAGAACTGAGATGAAGGAGTTTCTGGTTTTCGGTAGCAAAAAGAGCAGCTACATGTTTTAGCTAGTTTTAGATATTTCATATTTTGGATTAGTGGTGCTGGAAGAGCACAGCAGTTCAGGCAGCATCTCAGGAGCAGCAAAATCGACGTTTCGGGCTAAAGGCCTTCATCCGGAATAAAGGCAGAGAGCCTGAAGTGTGGAGAGATAAGCTAGAGGAGGGTGGGGGTGGGGAGAAAGTAGCTTAGAATACAATAGGTGAGTGGGGGAGGGGATGAAGGTGATAGGTCAGGGAGGAGGGTGGAGTGGATGGATGGAAAAGAAGATAGGCAGGTAGGACAAGTTATGGGAACAGTGGTGAGCTGGAAGTTTGGAACTAGGGTGAGGTGGGGGAAGGGGAAATGAGGAAACTGTTGAAGTCCACATTGATGTCCTGTGGTTGAAGTGTTCCGAGGCAGAAGATGAGGCGTTCTTCCTCCAGGCGTCTGGTGGTGAGGGAGCGGCGGTGAAGGAGGCCCAGGACCTCCATGTCCTCGGCAGAGTGGGAGGGGGAGTTGAAATGTTGGGCCACAGGGCGGTGTGGTTGATTGGTGTGGGTATCCCGTAGATGTTCCCTAAAGCGCTCCGCTAGGAGGTGTCCAGTCTCCCCCATCCATGTCCCCCACTCACCTATTGTACTCCATGCTACTTTCTCCCCACCCCCACCCTCCTTTAGCTTATCTCTCCACGCTTCAGGCTCCCTGCCTTTATTCCTGATGAAGGGTTTTTGCCCAAAACGTCGATTTTGCTGCTCCTCAAATGCTGTCTGAACTGCTGTGCTCTTCCAGCACCACTGATCCAGAATCTGGTTTCCAGCATCTGCAGTCATTGTTTTTACCTTAGATATTTCATAATCAACTTGTTCAGAGAATTTGTTGTACACAAAGGAGATAGAGCTTGAACCCAGTTTCCTAGCTGAGTGGTAGGGTCACTACCATGGCACCACAAGAAGCACTATCCAGAGCTAGAATGAGATAATAGTTTTACTTTTCTGGTTACTACTGTAAATGATGAAGTGCATTAATACTTGATTGTCAAATATGGAAGTGTTGCAGCTAATTTAGTGTCATCTCAGATTTTATAGCCTTGTTCTTGAAAATAGGGAAGTTATGGGGTTGGGGGGTGCAGAGCAATTTGTTGGTCGATAAGTTTGGAAGAACAGGATTTAGCTATTACAAGAAGGTTGAGGCTCTACGTGCCCAGCACTATCCAGTGTAAGTCTTAAGGGTGAGCCCGGCCTCCCTTTGCCAGTTTGGCCTTGAGTCCTTTTACTAACGTGAATCTTGCAACATAAACTATGTGCAAGATTATTGCATCTTCCTGGAGTTGGGAATGGTTTAGAAATCACCAAAACTGTATTGTTTTATTTCAGCAATGTTCAATCTAAAAATGGCTCACATCATTATCCCAGAGGCACAAAGATTTTCAGGTTAGGGTTACGATGTGGCCTCAGGAGCACATCCTCTGACACTGGAGTCATCATTGATAGCTCCAGGGAAATGTGCTTTTCCTGACTCCTTAGTAGTTTTATGTCAGGCTTCTGATAAACTGGCTTGTTTGAAAACGTTAGAACTTTAGAGGAAGCCTGCTGAGGCCTTAGGAACATTCGGGCAGCTCAGTGTTAAAAGTTTTAAAGACTTGAATGCTAATAATAAATGCAGTACAATAGGATGAATGCATTTTCATTGTTACGATTATTCATAAGACTCCATCCTGAATTACATTGACCAACATTGTGTCAGTGTTGAATTGCATTGGAGTATCTTTCCCACTGGAAACATGGAAACACCTATGAAGTAAATGCATCAACGACAGCCCATCCTTTAATAATCTCTTAAAACCATGTCTACATAATGATCAAAACTGCCAGGTTTCAGATAATCAAAAGCACCTTCTGTCATAGGATCCCCACAGTGTGGAAGCAGACTATTCAGCTCATCATGTACACACTGACCGCCCAAAGAGTATTCTACTCAGACCTACACAATCCCTATAATGCTGCATTTCCCATGGCTAACCCACCTAGTGTGCACATCCATGGACACTGTGCGCAGTTTAGCATGGCCAATCCGCCTAACCTGGACATCTTTGTACTGTGGGAGGAAACCGGACCACCCGGAGGAAACCCAGACAGACACAGGGAGAATGTGCAAACTCCACACAGACAATCACCAGAAGCTGGAATTGAAGTCGGGACCCCTAATCACCATGCCACCCCTCTACGCTCGCAGATGGATGTAAAGGAATCTGTGCTACTCAGGGCAGGGGAAGCTCTTTAACATTCTGATGAATATTGTGAGCTGGGGGTTTCAGGTTAATAGTTACCCAAGAGTTAGAGTTGGTTTTTAATACTCTATCTTTTCCTGTGTAACTATTACGTCTTAGAGATTTGGAATTCCCTGAAATATCTGGTTTCAATGAACTTTTTTGAAGAATTCCAGACACAGGTTAATTGCCCATTGGAAAATTACATTTTCCAGGCAGTTCTTACGAAGTTAGGTGTTTCAAGTGTTTCGCATGATCCTATCTACACTGCCCCACTGACTGTCTGGCCATTGGAATATCTCAACTAATCATCCTGTCACATTGATATCTGTGTTTGTTACTGAACTGTTTAAAATTAACAAAATTGACTTTACATGAATATACCCATAACAATTAGCTACCACTAAAGGTTGAGGTAACAGCAGCATAAACAATCCATACTCTTGCCAGTATGCACCTCAGCACCTACAAACATTAAACCTGTAAATATGCATGCGTGAACATATGTAGACCAAACAATTATTTCACAGCAATGTCACTGCCTCGACATTACACAGACTCTTTCACTCAAAGAATATGCACAATATACACAGAATACTTATACTTTGCAATTGTTTTTATTCTCAGCAGATATTTTGTTTACATTCCTTAATCTCATTTATTTTTCCACCATAAATAATCACATTGAACCGTGAGGAACTCCACATCTTTAATAAGATGAAAGCAAAATGCAGCAGATGCTGGTTTGGAAATAAAAAACAGAAAGTGGAAGAGAAGCTCAGCAATCTGGCAGCATCCACGGAGAGCGAAACAGAGTTATTGGACAGAATCTTATGTTGTGTTGCATTGAGTTTTTTGGAAGGATTCTTGCTGCAAAGTCCAGCATGATTTCTCACCATTTATTCCCAAAAATACTTCATTAACCATGTGCTATAATTAAAAGGCTGTTGTGCATCTGGACAAGTGTTGACAGTCCAGCACGTAATGGCACAGCAGCCACAAAACATATTGCTCGTGACTGACATTCCCTCGGACATCCCATTCTCTCACCCTGGGGGCTGTTGAACCATAATACCACACATGTTACCTTCTGTAGCTACAGATACATAGCTGTAGCTATAGAGGTCCCCAATGTCTACTGTATATCAGCATCTTGTCATTGTTCAGAGGGGAACATCACATTCAAGCAAACAATCAGACAATTCCGAAAGGAACCTTTATTTACAGACAGCAAATGTGAACACTAGCAAAACCAATGGAGGTTGAAATTCACTCCCAACAATTCAAGCCAAATGCTGGCTTTGTGACCAATGACTATTTTACATTCCATGATTTCTGCTGTTCCCAATACCAATCCTCTAGAATCAGGTCCTGTCTGGCAGGTAGTGTGCAATGCAGCTGAGCTCCAACATAGACAAGGACAGCTTTCTCTTCCCAATATCTTGTCCTTCTCTCAAAAGACTGCTTTCGTTCTCCCAGTTCCTCAGTACCCAGCAAATCACTTTGTTGCCTGATCCAATTATGCAGAGCACAACATGCCAGGATTACACAGCCAAATCTGTCCAGACTAAACTGGAGGACCCTTTCAGACCATTCTAAACAGCAAGACCACATCCTCAAAGCCCATTGACTGCTCCCCCATGGCCCTGGGCAGTGTTGTATCTGTGTTCTGCATCAGTAAGGGATGATTGTGCAATGAGCCATGCTTATAGTGGGCACATTGAAGTTCAAAGCATCTGTCACTGGGAGAGGGTGACATCTCACTCAGCAACCCTCAGATCCTGTTTCAATAATTCCATTCAGTAATTCCTGACGCAATTCCATCACAGTGTCCCGGAACATATGGAGCATGTAGCTCACTCATTGTAAGGAAATGGAGATGGTCCCAAAGAATCTCTGGGTGTCCAGCTGACTCCACACATCCTGGGGAGCCCAGCATAGAGATCTCTCTTGAGCTGGAGGTTCTTCATCTTCCATGGGAGCCTACCTGCTGCTCCTGTTATTGCTGTTTGCCCTTAGTCCTCTTCACTTCTTAGTAAGGTAGTCACAGTGACCAACACCTCAACAGTGGCCAGATAGATGATCCTTAGTGTAAATGACTAATGTTGGGAACATAAGGAACAACATGTGTCTTTGCTTTGAGAACAGTAAGTAGTGCCAATCTGTATAGATAAAAGCTACACACATTCCTCCAGACAGTGAGAGAGGCTACACCCTGAACATGAGGGTCATGTTTCCATCATTCACTCAGCTTCAGCCTCAGTATAGGCACCAACTTGATGAAGGTGCTTTGCTGACAGAGTGACCAGTACAGCACATCAAAAAGAGAGAACCTGACGCACACCAATTCCCCTACCCATCCCAGACCCACATCAACCATTCACCTCCTCACTGCGTTCAGTACAAACCATTATTACACTTATATGATAGATGATGAAGTGATGACCTGTGGCTCCCACAGCATCCTTGAAGTTGTAAAGTCATCCTTGGCCAGCATTGACCTCTTTTTAAGTCATTGCTGCTCACTTCACCATCATTGAGATGCCAATGTTTAATTTGTCAATATCAACAAAATGGTGAAAATCATTGTTGTGATTCTGTTCGCCGAGCTGGGAATTTGTGTTGCAGACGTTTTGTCCCCTGTCTAGGTGACATCCTCAGTGCTTGGGAGCTCCTATGAAGCGCTTCTGTGATGTTTCCTCCGGCATTTATAGTGGTTTGTCTCTGCCGCTTCCGGTTGTCAGTTCCAGCTGTCCATTGGAGTGGTCGGTAT
This sequence comes from Chiloscyllium plagiosum, assembly GCF_037043375.1. Classification (NCBI taxonomy): domain Eukaryota; kingdom Metazoa; phylum Chordata; class Chondrichthyes; order Orectolobiformes; family Hemiscylliidae; genus Chiloscyllium; species Chiloscyllium plagiosum. Next base: position 63,353,080 of record NW_028270142.1, read on the forward strand.
ATTAGCTCCAGGTCGATGTGCTTATTGATTGAATCTGTGGATGAGTGCCATGCCTCTAGGAATTCCCTGGCTGTTCTCTGTTTGGCTTGTCCTATAATAGTAGTGTTGTTCCAGTCGAACTCATGTTGCTTGTCATCTGAGTGTGTGGCTACTTAGGATAGCTGGTCGTGTCGTTTCGTGGCTAGTTGGTGTTCATGGATGTGGATCGTTAGCTGTCTTCCTGTTTGTCCTATGTAGTGTTTTGTGCAGACTGCACAAATAGGACAAACAGGAAGACAGCTAACGATCCGCATCCATGAACACCAACTAGCCACGAAACGACACGACCAGCTATCCTTAGTAGCCACACACTCAGATGACAAGCAACATGAGTTCGACTGGGACAACACTACTATTATAGGACAAGCCAAACAGAGAACAGCCAGGGAATTCCTAGAGGCATGGCACTCATCCACAGATTCAATCAATAAGCACATCGACCTGGAACTAATATACCGACCACTGCAACAGACAGCTGGAACTGACAACCGGAAGTGGCAGAGACAAACCACTATAAATGCTGGAGGAAATATCACAGAAGCGCTTCACAGGAGGCTCCCAAGCACTGAGGATGTCACCTAGACAGGGGACGAAACATCTGCAACACAAATTCCCAGCTCGGCGAACAGAACCACAACAACGAGAACCTGAGCTACAAATCTTCTCACAAACTTTGGTGAAAATCATGTTTGGTCAGCATTTGAATTTCAGCATGTTCACTCTGCATGCATTACACATGGATGATGAAGTGATTGCAAATTAAATGTCACTGGGGTTTGCAAATAGTTACGTCTTGTGTTAGCTCCTTCAGTGTCCTAGTATCCTGTAAACATGGATCCTGCATTGACACTGACATTGTTCACACTGGGCATTTTCCCAAATATTTTTCAGTTGCATTCACATCTAGAGAATGACACATGATGGCAGGGAATGCAACTCACTTTGGACAATTTTAGCACTGGGCTCTGCCAGGTCACACAGAATTCCTCCAGAGCCTCAATGATGTCATGTATTTCACTTCAGCAGGACAACCCATTTCCACCAATCCCTGCCCCCTAAATCCTTATGTCTATCCAATTTAACATGTGGTAATTCTACATATCATAATGGAGGGCATTCACAATGTGGAGATGGACTTCCTTTCCACAAAGACTCTTTCTGATGCTGTCATGGACTGATGTATCAGCAGCAGGCAGACTGGTGAGGATGAGATTCAGAATGATTTTCCCTCTTGTTGGTTCCTTCACCACCTGTCACAGATCCAATCTGGTATTCATGCCCTGGTTTGGGTGATACATGGTAATGAACAGGAGTTTTCTTTGTCCATTATTGATCTAATGTTGGAAGACTTCATAGTGGTTAGGTTTAAATTTGAATACTACCCAGAGCAACCTTTTCCTGATTGTTTATCATTGAGCTGCCACTTCTGATGGGCCCGTGTGCTGGTAGGATAGAACATACCTAGATACAGTGATAAGGTTGCCTGGGACATGATGTGTTAGATGTTATTCCATGAGTATGACTATGTCAAGCTGTTGTTTGCCTAGCCTCTAAAACAGCTCTCTCAATTTTGGCAATAGCCCCCAGAGAAGGAATTGGATGGGTGGACAGATGCCAGGTAGTCCATTCAGGTTAATTTCATTTTGAGACTTCATAGCAATTGTTATAACTGAGTGGCTTGCCAGGTAATTTCAGAAAGCAGTTAAGAATCAGACATAACACTATGGGTTTGGAATCAGATGTCGGACTGAATAGATAAGAACTGCAGTTTTTATTCCCTAAAGGGCATTCGTGAACTATATATTTTTAATGACATTTCCAAACCTTTACTGAATTCAAATTCTGCCATGTTGTGTTTCAAACTCAGGTCACCAGAATGCTACGTGGCTTAGTACTCCAGTAACAATATCACAATGCCATCATCTCCCCTTAAAGCATGTCATGCTTCAAGTGATCCCAGTTAAGGTGGAGTCTGAGATCTTTATCCTCTCAGGTCACATACTATGATACAGTGATCACAAGCATGTACCTTAAAGGTATATTAGCATAAAGAAATGGGACATAACTCAACAAAATCACAAGAGGAAATAATAACACAGATGACCAAAAACTTAATTAAAAGATGTAAGCTTCAAGAAGAGACGAGAAACTTTAGGATCTTCAGAGAAAAAAAATCGAAGATTTTAATCTAGGAAGCTGAAAGCAATGGCGGAATGACAAAATTGGGTTGCACTGGAAGCCAGAATTGAAGAAGCACAGTCGTCTCAATGACTTATACAGATCCCACAACAGAGATCCTTTTTAGTCATCTTGATGCAATAGCAGAAGCTTCCTAGGTGTAGAACGTAGCATCTAAATTGTACAAAAAAAGTTCACTGAAAATTAAAACAATGAACAAAGCCTTTTCTACGACTGATACAAAAGCAAAGTTAAAACAGAGAACTGCATATGCTGGAAATCTGAAACATAAACGAAAATTGATAGAGATACCCAGCAGGTCTGACAGCATCTCTGGAGAGAAAACAAAATTAGTGTTTTGAGTCAATGACCCTTCTTCAGGTGCAAAAGCAGCTGCGAGTGTGGAATTTAAGGACATCTTTACCTGAAAATGTTTCAAGCAAACATACAGAATCTAACCATCAGCGACTGACATTCTGTGGCATTACTAACACTGAATCCTGCATGTTCAACATCCCGGGGTTACCATTGATCAGAAATTGAACTAGATTATAGTGGTTACAAAGCAGATCAAAGACAAGGAGTCTTGTAGCATGTCACTCATTTTCTGATACTGCGAAGCCTGCCCATTATTGAAAAGGCGCAAGTCAGGAGGGTGATAGAACATTCTCCCTTTACATGGATGAGTGCAGCTCCTCAAAAAGGCTTAACACTCCATCTGGGACAAAGCAGCCCATATGATTGCGACCACATCCACAAAAATCTACTATGTCCACCACTGACTCTCAGTCATGGTGGGTGTGTCCTATCAACAAGATTCAATGTAAGGACTGCAGGAAATTCACCCGGGCTCTTAAGACAACATCTTTAAAACTCACAACCACTACCATCCGGAAAAACAAGAATAGCAGATACATGGGATAACCACTACTTGCAGGTTCCCCTCCAAGCAACTCACTATCCTGCCTTGGAAATATTAGAAGAATTAAAATTAACTTTATTATCACATGAACTCACATGAGTAAAATGAAAAGTTTACAAGTCTCCCATCATTAATGCCGCTATCTTAGGTACCAAGTTTCCTAGGTACAGAATCATAAATACAAATTCTTAGGGAAAAAAATTAGAAAAATTTAGAAATAAAAAAATCCAGCAATAAAGTTAAAAAAAAAGAGAAATAAGAGTTCAGAATAACAGAATGCATTGTTGTTCCTTCAGTGCCACTGGGTCAAAATCATGGAACTCTCTCTCCCTAATGACATTGAGGGTTGACCTACAATACATAGAGTACAGCAATAAAAGAAGGCAAGTCAACATCACCTTCTCAAGAGCAATGAGTGACATCTATGTCTCATGAGTGAGTAAAAAGTTTGACTCCACTGTAATTGTATAGACACCTTGACTTCACTGGCTAGTATCGAGAAGGCCGGGAAACTGCAGATTTTATGTCACAATAAAAACTGTGTGTCGAGATTGCTCTAACTGAGCAGTTGGCATGTTAAAGTTGTCAACCCTGCCCCTCCCAAGGGGTCAGTGAGCAGGCACACTAATGCATTCAATGCTGATGTTCAGGTTGGTGGTATGGACAGCTTCCTGAAGTCCTGTCACTTGCACCAGATATAGTCCCTGCCCACTTCCAATCCCCTGTGCTCTTGCATATTTGCATTCAACGCAGTCACTGATTTCAAAGTGATCCCCAGCATGTGGTGCTTTGTGACTCAGTTGAGAGACATGCTCTGTATTTCTTCCTCACTCATGCATGCTCCAGATGGCATTGCACTGAGTGAAATGCCATTACATTTAAAAGCTTAGAATAAGAAAGAAAGACATAATTAACTCCACACAATTTGACACAGCTCAAACACTGATAAATGGCCTTTCGCCGTCCCCTATAATTATGGTGCACTGATCCTTTGATCCATTTTTTTCTGGAAAAAGACAACTATTTAATTATTGTGTGCCATGACTATACAATTGGAAATATATCACCGCAAGAAACCTGTGAGAATGATAAGGAAAGAGAACTGTATAGTAAATGTTTGAAAGACATGTGACTCATTTAGTGCTTTTGATGGTGGATAAACAAAGAAGTGATTAATACATTTTAAAGTTAACTTATCAAATTGGTAAAGTTAACAGCTGGAACACCTGGATCAAAGAGCTTTATTTTGAACCAAAACCAAAGCGTTTTTTGCCACAATCGAACACTGGCTTTATAAAATATCTCCTGAGCTGCAGGCTCCATTTTCAGGAGTCAAAGTTTTCCATAAACTTAACTCATGGACAGAATTCCACACAATGTTTATTTTCTTAGCCTGTGAGTTGATACATCTCAGAAAAACCATCACTTGCTGACATGAATAACATGATGACTGTGCAAATCACACTTTCCCAGTTGACATGTTTTGATTCAAAAGCATGAGCAAGAGATGAAATGAAAAATTTTGAATAAATCTTAGAGGAAAAACTGTTCAATGCAACAATATCAAGTCATTATAACCAATGGGAATCTGCATTTATATAGCACACTTAACATAATGATGTGCCCCCTCTGGTGCTTCACAGGAGTGTAATTGAACAGAACTTGACACTGAACCTCAGAAGGGGAAATGTGAGAGGGCAGGAAGTATGCTTTAAAGAGCTGGAGTGGGTCACAAAGATAAAATAGAGTTAGGCCACAGTGAAGCTTGAACAGGAGGGTGAATTTCTAATTAGCCCTCCTGGACTGAACACCAACACATTTAATGAATGTAAACACAAAAATAGTTGAAGACTGGAGACAAACCAGGAATCATTTGAATAGTTTGACTGGATTTTTACAGGGTAGTGTTCACTAGTCAGAGAGTAGAAGCAACCCTACCTCAGCCTTATAGGATGCATGACTCCATTTTATATGCAACAGGCAATTAACTGTCTATCGTCAGGGGTCCTGTCCTTTTAAGGGGTGAGGTCCTACCTCCAAGAATTGCTAACCTATCAGAGCTCCAACAAGTCTTCAGTCCCAGGAGCACTCCCTGCTATTTGGAGACACCCTTGAGCCCAGGCAAGTAGGCTCACCAGGGACACCCAGGCAGCTACTGATAAACTAGGGCAGGGATTATTGGCAAAGGCTGTGCTGTCTTTCCGACGATGTTGCCCTTCCTACTTGGGGGGGGGGGGAGTTGGGGGTGGGGAGTGAAGGTCTGGGGATAGCTTTGTGTAGCTGCTGGGCAGCTGACCATGGGGAACTGCTCACTGAGCTCGTAAGGAATTCAAAAGAATATATCTGCCAGCTTCCCCACACAAAATAGTCATAGAATCCTACAGTGTGAGGGTCATTTGGCCCATCGAGATCATACTGACCCTCCCAAGAACATCCTATTCAGAATAACTCCCCTATCCTGTCCCTGTAACCCCACATTTCCCATGGCTAACCTTGGACACTAAGGGGCAATTTAGCATGGCCAATCTACCTAAACTGCACATCTTTGATTTTGGGAGGAAACCAGAGCACCCGAAGGAAACACACAGGGAGACACAGGGAGAATGTGCAAACTCCAAACAGTCGCCCAATGGTGGAAGTTGACCTGAGCCCCTGGCGCTGTGAGGCAGCAGCGCTAACTACTGAGCCACAGTATTTTTCTCATGGTAAAGTATCTACCAAATTGGGAATGAATGACTAGCAATAGCAGGAAGAAGCATCTCAATTGGGCCGCAGAGGAGTGAGGGTCAATCACCACCTTCCCTTCATTGATTGGAGTGAAATCGTCTGGATTAGTGACAAAAGGTCATCCAAAACCTTGTCAGTGAATGTCAACAACCTTTATATTTTATAACAATACGCAAGAGAGAATAGTCAACTCAGACTCTAGTTCCACATGATCAGGCATCATGTTAGGTATGTTCATTACAATAGACATACAGTTAACCTTTTACATCACATCTGCTCCCATTTTCTTATCCAAATTTAGTATTAAAACATTTACATAATTTCCAATTAACAGACTCCAGCCGGCTCCTCTTCACCATGGATGTGCAATCCCTTTCCATATTCTGCTCCCATCAGGAAGGTCCACAGCTCTCTACCTCTTCCTGGGAAGAAGGCTTAAACCATTCCTATCCATCAGCACCCTCTTCATCTGGTTGAACTCATGCTCACTTTGAAGAACTTCTCTTTTAGCTCCTCTCACTTTCATCAAGTCAAACGTGTGACCATTGGTACCCACATGGCCCCCCTGTTATACCTGTTCCTTTGTGGGGTACATGGAAAATTCCTTGTTCCTATTCCAGCCCCTACCCTCAACTCTTTTACTGATTCATCAATAACATCATTGGTGCTGGTTTCCTCTTTCATCAGAATTGGACAAGTTTATCAACTTCACTTCCAATTTCCATTCTGCCCTCACTTCCATCTGGTCCATCTTTGACTCTTCCCTTGCCTCTCTCGACATCTTTGTTTCAATTTTTAGCGATAGACTGGTTGCCAATATCTGCTATAAACTGACTGACTCCTACAGTTACCTCGATTATGTATCCTTACACCTTGCTTCTTGTAAAGACTGTATTCCAATCTTGCAGTTTCTCCATCTCTGCCGCATTGGCTCCAAGGGGGCCTTTGAAATGCCCATTTCTTTCCTCAACCAAAGATTTCCCACCACCATTGTTGACAGGACCCTCAGCCCTCCTCTCCCTTTCTCTTCTTTCCCACAAAAGTGAAAGGTCCTCCAGTATTCAATTATGATCCCACCGTCATTCACATCTGAAGGATTATTAGCTGCCATTTTTTACGCCTTTAATGGGATGCCACCATTAGGCCCATATTCCCTTCCCTTCTTGTGTCATCCTTCCGCAAGGACCGTTCCCTCTGGGATACTTGGTCCACTTCTCTGCCACTCTCAACACATTCCCATAGCCCCACAGCATTTTCCCATGCAATTGCAAAAGATGTAACACCTGCCCATTTACTTCCTCGCTCCTCACTGTCCAAGGCCCAGGCACACCTTTCAGGTGAAGCAATGCTTCACTCAGTCTAGTCTACTGTACTCACCGCTCACTATGCAGTCTCCTCCAAATTGGGGAGACAAGATGCAAACTGGATGACTGCTTTGCAGAACTCCTATGTTCTCTCCAGAAGAAAAGCCCTGAGCCTCCTTTTGCTGCCATTTCAAAAATACCACTATGTTCTCTGGCCAACATCTCTGTCTTTGGCTTGCTGGAGTGATCCAACAAAGCTCATACAAGCTGGAAGAATAGCAACTCACTTTAAGCTTGGTGACTCTGCAGTCTTCAGAACTTAATATTGAGATCAATAATGTTAAGCTTGAGTATTTTCTCCAATGTCCTTACCCCATTGATTCTCCCAGGCTCATCTTTACTCATTCCTTTGTCTGTCCAACTGTTGTTTTTTCTCTTTCTGGCTCTATCTCGGCCTATCTTGCCACCCATCCCTCCCCCAACTCCATCTTCAGCATATATACCAACCATTTCCTAGCTACAATTACTTCTGAGGAAGGGTCACTGGACCCAAAACACTAATTCTGCTTTCTCTATACAGATGCTGGCAGACTTGCTGAGTTTTTCCAGAAATTTCTGTTTTTGTTATTTAGACAATGTTGGGTTATGTCTCAGGGTCAGTATGTAGTGTGCCTTTAAGGGGCATGTTCATGATATCACCAATGCATTATAGCATGTGACCTGTTGGTATAAATGTCTCATAGTCTATTTTACTAGGGAATGCATAAAACACAACAGCCTATCAGAATCATGCTTTTCAACGTTACACTGTGTAACTTCATAGCATTCTCACTTATTCAGATCAGTGTGATGCCATGGGAACCCACATGGGATTCAGTTATGTCTGTCTCTTCATGGCATACATGGAACACTCCTTGTTCCAGTCCTACCCTGGCCCTCACCCACAACATTTTCTCCAGTATATCAATGATATCATTGGTGCTGCTTCCTTTTCTCATCTGGAATTGGAAAGGTTTATCGATTTCGCTTCCAATGTTTACCCTGCTCTTACTTTCATCTAGTCCATCTCTGACCTCTCCCGCCTCTTCCTCGACATTTCCATTTCCACTTCTGGGGATAAACTCTCCATTAATATCCACTATAAAGCCACCGAGTCCACATTTATTCTGACTATGCATTCTCTCACCCTGCTTCCTATACAGACTATTCCATTCTCCCAATCGCTCTGTCTCCGTCATATCTGTTGCCAAATATGACAAGGAAGCCTCCGAAATATCTATCTCCTTCCTCAACTGAGGATTCCCAGCACCAGAAAGTTCAAACAAATAGCATTGAAAGAGTTAGATCTGGACATAGTAAAGATGGAGGTTTTAACACCAGCTGGGTTGAGACAGGTTATGAGACAGAGACAGAAGTAAATACCATCATTCTAATTTTTGGAAGTATTGGTTCTGGATCACAAAGGCTGACAGGGCTGCAGACACTTTGATTCAGTCTGAAACAGTGTCCAGGGAGGTAGATGGAAAAGGTTGAGAAGCATGGAGTCCCTGGCAAGATTCATAGGCCATCACTATAATCTTTTGAATGTTTCACTGGAGGACATTACAACTCAGCCTGTGTTGGACTTTGGAAAAAGCATAACAAATCAGAAGCATTGGAGGAGTCAAAAGGTGAGAGAAAGTGGAATTATTTTTGAGTAGTTTGGTTGGGTGCCAGAATGAGGCCAATGTTCATGACAAAATGACTCTCAATGGTTCAAATTCAGTGTTGGATTGTAAACTGTTTGATATTTTTCATCTCCTTTAAGATAACATTGAAAAAAAAAGACTGATGACATGTGGTAGCAGTGAAATTAAAAATGATAGACGAGAATCCTCATGTGTTCAGTGTGTTTTGTTTTTGGCAACGTTGGCAGGATTCGCACAGGCTGGAACCCCTGGCAAGTTGTTTTTGAGATTGACAAGATTCAGGGCATTCTTTTTAGCCAGCAGTTCACCGTCTTGTCGAAATTGCAGCATTATTAATAGCATTGGGGCAGCATGCTAGATCAGTGGTTAGCACTGCTACTCACAACACCAGGAACCCAGAGCGATTCCAGCCTTGGGATACTGTCTGCTTGGAGTTTGCAAATTCTCCCCATGTCTGCATGGGTTTCTGTGGGATGTTCCAGTTTTCTTCCACAGTCTAAAAACTGTGCAGATTAGATGGATCGGCCATGCTAAATTGCCATAGTGTTCAGGAATGTGTAGGTTAGGTCAGGGGTAAATGACCCCTGTAGTACAGTAGGGGAATGGGTCTGGGAGGGTTGCTCTGTGGAGGGTCGGTGTAGACTTGTTGGGCCAAATGGCCTATTTCAACACTGTAGGGATTCTATGATTCCAGGAATTCTATGAATAAAGGAGCTGATATAATCTGAGTATCTCTTGATCTTGTAAACCTGCCTGATGGGATTTTCTTTCTGGATTCCTCCTTGACACTATCAATGGAAGCACAATTGAAAAACAGCTTTGCTGAAACAGACTGGGATGAAAATATCCAGGTGGAGTAGAGGAGACAAACCCTTACTGCCTCTCTTTGATATGTGTGGTCTCATTAATAGAATCACGTGAAAAGCCACTGAGCAGGAAGGACGCCAACATACAGGTGACTGTTAATGCCAATAGAGATGTAAGCTTTGGGCTGGTGAGACTAAAAAGTACAGATTGTTGTCCCCCCAATCCCAAAAGCAAGTCTCAAATCTGAATGCAGCTGAAGGACACCACAGTGGCCTATCACAATGTTGTAGTAAGACATTGACTGGATTATTGATGAGAAGCCATCCAAAACCTTGTCAGTGAATGTCAGCACCCTTTATCAAAAATATATGAGAGAGAATAAGAGAGGACATCACATTCAGATCCCAGTTCCACATGGTCAGATATCAGCTCCTTATATTCATTGAACACATATAGCTGCTGATTGTTGTTAGCTGATTAATTAAGTGACTGAGTAAATATAAAGGGTGAAAAGTTGGGGCTGGGTGTAGAATGAACTGCAGGACTTATTAGTTAACAAATTCTATTCACAAGATATCTTGTGTTCTACTATAGCAACAGATTTTGAGGTTCCCTATCTGTGGACCCAAATGTCTGGATTCAAGCCCCAACCACTTCAGAACTGTGTCACAACTAACCTGTACAGATTTTTTTTTGGTTATATGTTTTTTTTCTTTTTTCTTTACACTGGCTGTGTAGCCAGTCAGCTTGGAGCCAATCCCCTGAACTGAAGAAATCCTGATCTCCTGGTTATATTTTTTCTCTCTTAAACCCCCACACTACCCCCTGACAGCAGTAGTGCTGATTTGTTCCCACGTCATATATGTGCAGGTATAGGACACAGTGAAGAACAATGAGTGCAGAAATCTTTACTTATATTCCACCACCAGGAAGAAGGGAAACATCCGGGTGGCCAGTGACAAGCAGTGCCTTTCTCAAAGGACAATGCTGAGTGATGGTGAAGAGGAGGGCAGGGACTAAATCAAAATAGAATTGGTGGGGGAAATAAAACACTCCACACCACACAGTGCCCACCTCTCCCTGAAAGCCTTGAGGTGTTGGTAGACACTGCGTGCTCCTTCTTCAGGTATACCTGGACCCGAACGTAATCGCAGAAGAGCAGCAGGCAATCAGCCCTAATGACCCTCTCCACTGCCTGAACCTGTTTATGACCAGTTTATGACCAAATGACCATCTTCCGCCTAGGAACCCTCCAACCACAAGGGATGAACTCAGACTTCTCCAGTTTCCTCATTTCCCCTCCCCCCCACCTTGTCTCAGTCAAATCCCTCAAATTCAGCACCACCTTCCTAACCTGCAATCTTCTTCCTGACCTCTCCGCCCCCACCCCACTCCGGCCTATCACCCTCACTTTGACCTCCTTCCACCTATCGCATCTCCAACACCCCTCCCTGAAGTCCCTCCTCCCTACCTTTTATCTTAGCCTGCTGGACACACTTTCCTCATTCCTGAAGAAGGACTTATGCCTGAAACATCGATTCTCCTGTTCCTTGGATGCTGCCTGACCTGCTGCGCTTTTCCAGCAATACATTTTTAGCTATGACCAGTTTGGCCAGACCCAGGCGCAGACTCATGAGGAGGTCCTCTGACATGCCCTCCCCCTCCCCATCGGGTGTCCAAAGATCAGGAGCATGGGGCTGAAGTGTCACCAAAAACATAAAAGAAGTTCTTTCAGGAAAACAAGAAAGGAAGTGCAAATGCTCACACCCCATTATAAATGGTCCATGGACTCCACAGTACCACAGAACAAGCAGATGGGCTGGGACCCACCACAATATGTGGTTGCAGAGGTCTGCTGCGTGCAGCACCCCCCACCCCAGGTCCTCACCTGAAAAGATTGATTAAAAATATTTAGATACAAACTGATAAGAGTCCAATTAAAGAACTGGAATGAGAAGAGCAAATTAAACAAGTCTGGTCTTGGTAAATACAGATCCCACAGTCCGAAGAAACAGAAACTGTGAGTTGGATAACAGAAATGCTGGTGCTTTCAGTTAAAAGATACAGTCATAGCCCAATCCCCATCAAACTCAGGCAGGAATTCATTGGAATGTCACTGACATGCTAGAGAAGGGCGCCTTCCAGTTGGGGCAGCCCTCATCCCTGGTGGATCCCTCCTTTTAGCACAGGGAGCTTGAAATGGAATGACTCTAGCCTCCCAACTAGCCCACGGGTATTCATGCCAGGGTGTACCTAGCATATGGCTCACAATTAACTTCTAGGCAGCTGATTCTTTCAGCTGGATTTAGTTGATGGGGAGTCATGAAGTTACCATCCCTGAGCTTTCCTTTCTCATTACATGGCATCAGCGCCCACCAGGGCCCTCCAACTCTCAATCTGATCCCAGTCTGATGTGGGGCATTAAATGCCACCAATATTAATAGCATCAAAATGAAATTTATTGGCATATTTTCTACTTTTATCTTAATTTCATAATGTCCTTTCTCCTCCTGTATTCCAGATGTATTTTTATGAGCAAAGGGCAGAGAGGGAAATATGACACATGACTGACGGTGTGCTCATTAACGGACTTTGTACTTTTATTGTCTCTTTTAACAATCTCATTAACGAATGATAAACTGAATGCTATAAATGGAATCTACGTGAGTAAGTGCACCAGTTTGAATTTTATTCTCCATAGCATTTGCCTTATTTTCATGGATTGGAGTGGATTTCAAATATTCAAGATCACTAAGGTATAACACAGCTGAGAAAGTGAAAGCAAACAAAGATTTACAGGATGTTGCCAGGGTTAGAGGGTTTGTGCTATAGGAGAGTTTGAACAGACTGGGGCTATTTTCCCTGAAGCATCAGAGGCTGAGGAATGATCTTATAGAAGTTCTTAAAATCATGAGGGGCATGGATAGAGAATAACAGAGGATGATCAGATCCCAGTTCCACATGTTCAGATATCAGCTCCTTCTATTCAATATTCAGCTGTTGGTTGTTGTTAATTGATTAATTAAATGGCTGAGTAAATATAAAGGGTTAAAAGTTGCTGCTGGGTGTGGAATGAGCTATGTGATGTATTAGTTAATAAACTCTGGTCAAAAGCTAAAGAATAGCCAAGCTCTTTTCCCTCAGGTAGGTAAACCCAAAACTAGAGGACATAAGTTTAAGGTGAGAGGGGAAAGATGTAAAAGCAACTTGAGGATAGTGCATACATGGAATGAGCTGCTAGAGGAAGTGGTGGAGGTTAGTACGATTACATTTAAAAGGCACCTTGACTGGTAGATGAACAGGAAGGGCTTAGAGGGATATGGGCCAAGTGCTGGCAAATGGGACTAGATTAGATTGGGATACCTGGTCAGCAGAGACGAGTTAGACCGAAGGGTCTGTTTCCGAGCTGTACATCTCTATGATTTGGACTCTATACTGTACATCTCTGTGACTATATTAGATCTTTGGGTTTGGACTCCTTCCCCAAGTGTTGATCAACACTTTATTTAAAATACCGAGGCAGATTACTAACAACAAAGTCCACCCTCCCAAATTTTATAATGCTAAATTTTACCACCAGCTTTGTGCAATACAATTATCAGCTATTTCTTTCGGCGAGGATAAAATAACATTTTGCCACAAATTGTCTAGGCTCTACTGGTCAAAGTAGCAGTTGTGAATTAACACCACTTCACTTTCATTTGATTGATCTGACTCGTAACCAAGAAACTAATTAGTGCTGGAGTGTGAACTTGTTATTGTTTATTCAAAGCCATTCTCCTTTTATAATGTAGTTCTAACTTTCCACGCTGTCAAGAGAGTTTAAGAGATTGCACAGTTGCTCTAAGTGCCAAAAACAATTAGTATAACTTAATGTTACAATTTTAAATTCAAGAAATTCTCAACATTACACCAAAAAGACATTTTATTTAACATGATGCTTAAGCATGTGACTGACAGAAATTATTTTTTAAAAATCAATAATTAGTGAAAACCAGAACATTGATTATGTTTTGCTTAAAATGTTAAACTTGAGGTACTCTGTCTGCCCTCTCAGGTGAAAACTAAATATCCCAAAGCGCAATATTGTAGGTGGAGTTCTCTTGGTTGTTCTGACTATGATTTATCCCTCACCAACACCACTAAACTAGATTATCGTGCCAGTAACACATTTCTGATTGTGGGAACATGATGTGTGTAAATTGAAAGCATGGAAAACTGAGGGAAAATGTTTTATAGTTAATTTTCTAAACTGTCCTGCCTTCCATGGGTGCTCTTCAGTTTTTTTTGTTAATTAGCAAACTGCTTGTTCTCAATTTCTGTAAGTCTGCATTTTTCCTTAAAGAAAATAAATCCTTGTATTAGCAACATGTTTGTGAAATTAGCCTGCCACAAAAGCACTGAAGAGATTATAATCAGATAAGTCACACAAAGTTAAATTTTAAATGGAGTATGTCAAGACCAAGTTCTTCGTCTGGGAAATTTCCCAAATGAAAACCTTTTTACCACTGATCTCCTTATAAAATATAGTTAAGTTCACATTTAGCATTAACCTAACACAATTGTAACTTCTAGTTATTTAATTGGTGATAAAGTAGTTCACTGATTTAGGCGGCCAGAGTCAAATTAACATAAAGACTAAGCCCCCCCCACACCCCCCCACCAAAGGTCCCCAATTTGTTTTGATCGTAGGTGAGGAGGGAGTCACTGGCTCTCCCTTCTTTATTCAACACTTGCCCTCTCCCCTTCAAAGTTGGCTGCAATAAGGTTCCTTGTGGATAACTTACCCAGTTCCAGTGTATTTTGTTATTAAAAAGGAATCAATTTAATCAGGCTCTCTTGAGTAAAAGAAAGAGTGAGTTTATTATTTATAAAATGTGAGGAAAAATTAGACAACACACAGGTTAGGAATGAAAAGAGATTAAGAGGAAGAATAAAAAAGTAAAATGTTATTTAAATTGATAAAGACTACAGAATGTTGCAGTACAGAGGGATTTAGGTTGTCTTTATACTTGAATCAGAAAAGGTTAGGATGTAGCTATCAAAAGTATGTAATAAGCAAAACAAATGACTGAAAACAAGATTGCAGTGGATTAGGACAACCACTCCATCCACTCTTCTTCTTCCTTTTCTTTTGGCTCCTTTTTTTTCTTTATTTTCAGTTTTTTTTAGATTTTTTTCTACTAACTTACCTTCTGGAGAGAGGCAACAGCAGCGGCGATATTGGGCTCATTGAAATTGGTGGTTGTCTGGATGTCAGTGCAAGGCAATGGCTGAAGGCCTGAACTGGGTTTCTCAGTGAGTTCCCGATGCCTGGCATGTGGACCGAAGGTGAGGCCGAGGTCCGGCTCAGAAGGCACATGGATCGGGGTTTTGGTGGTCCGGTGTGTGGCAGCGGCTGAAAGCCTGGATCGGGAGATTGGTGATCTGAGATCCCAGGACCAAGCCCAGCATGGTGATGAAGGTTCCCCTGAAATCTGCAGCAAGAACAAGAGAAAGGAGGATCAAGTCAGTGTGGAGAAAGCATGCCAAAGCAAAGGAGATCAAGCCCTTGAAAGAACTGTAGTCCCAGCATAGCTAAGCACTTAAAGATTGCAATGTGTGAACATTTAACTTTAGTTCTTTTTTTGACTTAATACTAAGGAAGAATATAATATTTAACTTCTGACTGTATTTCTTTTTTTATGCTATACTAAGAGTGACTGTTATGTTTAACTTTGAACCTTTGTTCCTTATTTTCCTTGTTCTTAAGTTTTTATACTTAGGTATTTGTACCTAAAATGGTGCCATGTGTGGTGACATTGAAAACTTTTCATTGTTCTCCTGTATTTTTGTACTTGAGTACACATGAGAATAAAATTTAAATTTAAATCTAATTGGAATGATGGCCTTCATTACAAGGTACCTGTAATATGAAAGTAGTCAAGTCTTATTATAGCTGTACACAGCAGTGGTGAGACTACAACAAGAATGTTGAGTACAGCTGATCTTATTTAAGGAGGGATATACTTGCATTGGAAGTAGTTCAGACAAGATTCATTAGGGCTGATTACTGGGATGATGGAGTTGTGTTGGTAGTGAAAGACTGACAAGTTGGACCCATAATCATCGGAGTTACAAAGAATGAGTGATGATCCTCTTGAAACCTAAAAGATTCTGTGGGGAATTTACAAAGTAAACATTGAGAGAATCATCGTTGCCTTGGGGAATGTTGAAAAAAAGGAGCATGGTTTCAAAATAACTTTCATTTGAGATGGTGAGAAGGAACTTTTTATCTGTCAGACACTTCATAATATTTGGAATTCTTTTTCTCTGAGGCCAGTGGAGGCTGGATCATTGAAAAGATTCAATGCTGAGAAAGAATTTTGATGGACAGTGAAGTCAAGGGTAAACAAGGCTCAGTAAGAAAGTGGAGTTGAGGCCACAACCAGGCCAGCCAGAATCATATTAAGCAGCAGAGTACTTGACAAGTTGAATGACCTAGTCCTCTTATTTCTTATAATCTTATATGAAAACAGAAAATAATAGATTTTATAATTCATTTCTAAAATTGGACTAAGAAAGTTAAGTGTAAGTTGCATTAGTATCATCTTGTCTTGTTGTACATCTCCCCTTCCTAGTTCTCTACAAAAGACAATAATTAATGGCAGGGATATGGACTTCTAGCATCCTGAATCTGTCCGGCTGATTTGAACCAATTCAGCACAGGACAAAAACTGAACTGTAGCTCCTTCTCCACTGTGTAGAACAAAGTTCACTTTCCCACTGAACAGATACCTTCAGTCTATTAATGTGTGAATAATTATTGGGCAACATTAACACTCAGAAGCATGTATGAAAAAAGCATGCGTAAACATTGTAGATTAGAAGAAAAACACATCAGATAATAATTCACATGAAATGTATTGATTTTAATGTTATTTGGTCTTACATCAGAATTCAATGTATGGAAATGCTTTACATCTTACAACAACATAAAATAAAGTAAGCAAGACATGTTTTAAAATGGTACCATTGTTTAAAAGAAAAACTGTTCTTAATTATTTCTGCTGCCAAGAAAACAGTGTTGTAATTGTTTTCTGAGTGTCTGTCAGAGGGTCATGGGCTTCAACATTACTGCCTGCACTTCCTCCATCAGTTACAAAATTCCAGAAATAACAGGACAATGAACAATACAATATCTGCTGAAATCATAGAAGAAAAAATATTATTTAAAAAAATATAGTTCTCCACTAATGTATTCCATTTACGGCTATCTCAAGAGGACTCCATGAGGTCACTTACACACTGAATTGAGCCCCTAATTAAATAAACATTGATATAGACCAATCCTGGTCCTCTTACTTTTATGAATAATTAAAACACTTCTTTATGTCTGTAGTGCTCAGAACTGTGCAGAAAGCTTTAGAAAGTCTGTATTTTTGATAACTTCTTTAAAAATGTAAGCAATTATTCACTCCATTCTTAACCTTTTATCTTGTGTTTCATCAGTCTATAGAAGCCTAATCCACAGTATTTATTCTAATACAAGCAAAAAATAGAAAGCGCACTAGGTTATTCAATCTTTTGTGCTGTTTATTAACCTCTGTCCATTCTTCTGTCACTTTTGCTTTAATATTTTATATTTCCAGCTCAGACTGCACCATCTCTTCTCCACAGCCAAGCATTAGTGCCAGCAATTAAATGCCTGTTATCTTCAATTTGTGAAACATAACCTAGAGAAGAAGTCTGCTTTAAATCAGATAGGCAAGGTATGCCTGCAGAGATCAGCAGGAGGGTGAACAGGTGGGGCTGAATCTTGTCATATTTTGGCTCCTTTTGTCAAGTTTCATGGAGGGTTTCTCACTGTGAGGCCCAGCAAAATTTCTTGACATATCATCCCAAACTTAGGATTTGGGATATTAACTACCTACCCCACGCAATGGTGATACTCTCGTCTGATGCTAGTCCAATTCTACCACCTGCCCCATCCAGATGAACTCACAACTGCTGGGGTAATCCAGAATGTACCTTCATCCTTGGTAGCAACACCATCTTTAATACGTGCCCATAGATGCACTGTCAGTCTACAGCTGCCCTACACAGTGACTGAAATTTGGCCCACACATCTCAAAGAAGGCGTTGACTCACAAATGTTCTACTCAGGTAACACAAACAATTGCAACAACTTGCTAATTGCTTCAGGATCTAGATTGATCTTTAGGCCTCTTATCAGTATTCTCCAGCTTGCCTGAAGAAGCAGGCAGCAGCTGCTACTCATGAATTGCGACTGCTCAGATTGGATTGATCCATGTCCTTGTCTCTCTTTTCGTCAAGGTCAGTTTGTCAAGAAGATTTTATTTCCAAACTTCAATTTGTTTCAGTTTTCTTAGAAAATGGAATGGCCAATTTTGTTTCTATGTTTGCCAGTTTTGTTTGCCTCCCTATTTCCTTTTTCAGGTCAATTTCCATTTTTGTTAGGGTCTAACTTAAAAATACAAATTGCCTTTAAAAATGCATTCCCTCAAAGCATTAGAATGTGTGCTGTATGTTGGAACTCACCTCCACAATATTAGTGACCTATGGATAAGCATAGGACATCTTGATAAAGCTCATAGACCTGAGTTTTCTGAAGAATGGCCATCCTTGAATTCAAGCTAGTCTCCAGTTATGTCCTCTGGTTCCCCATCAAGGTTAAGTCCAAACCAGAATGCCTGCCTATTCTTCGGCAGTCAGTTCCTTTAACAGCCATAATTTAGGCCACTGGTCCTGAGGGCTATACAGAAGTGCATGGTTTGTGTCTGCAAGATCTGCCCAATTTGAGCACTGGAGTTTAAAATGTGTTATGTTTCTAGTTAGCATGGGGCACAATGTCCATTCCAGGCAGACACCCAACATGAGACATTTGGTTAATCAGAAATGGCTCAACTTCAGGTAGAACTTGGGAAGGGAGATTCCTTAGTCACAGACAAAAATAATTGCAGATGCTGGAATTCAAAGTAGACAAGCAGGAACCTGGAAGAACACAGCAAACCAGGCAGCGTCAGGGGATGTAGAAGTCAACATTTCGGGTATAACCCTTCTTCAGGACTTGGAGTGGAGGTGAGGGGAACTACAGGTAAAGGGGAGAGGGGGTGGGGGTGGGTTTGGGTGGGGAGAGAGAGCTGAAAATGTGTTGCTGGAAAAGCGCAGCAGGTCAGGCAGCATCCAGGGAACAGGAGAATCGATGTTTCGGGCATAAGCCCTGCTTCAGAGAGCCAGAGTAATGAGGTAGTGATAGGTGAACACAGGTAGAGGGTACGGCCTGGTTGTATGGTGTGGTCAAAGAGCTGGAGGGCTGACCGTACCTCTATCTCATCACTTCACCCCTCTCCCCACCCAAAACCCTCCCCCACCGCCCCTTTATCTGCAGTTCATCTCAACCCCATCCCCAGTCCCGAAGAAGAGTTAAACCCGAAACATTGACTTCTCCACCTTCTGATGCTGCCTGGCTACAGGGGAGATTCCTGGCAGATTATCCCTGTGTTTTTGCTTTATTTTACATCTGATATAAAGACAAATCAGGGTGAAATTTCTCATCATTTTCCAATTGACATTTGTATTTATTTAATTTAGTGCTTGAGAGAAAGCATTAATATCATATACTTATATCATATACTTATAATTTAGTGCTTGAGAGAAAGCATTAATATCATATATTTATATAGCGACCACTTTCTAACCGAACAAGATTTTTAATTTCTAAACTTTTCTGCTTTTGTATTATAGAGGGTCTTGTAGTAGTGTCCCTACCTCTGGACCAGAAGGTCAGGGTTCAAGTCCCATTGTTAAAGAGATATGTCATAAAATGTTCAAGCAAGTTAATTAAACATTTTTTCAGATAGATCCATCTCTGTTCTATGTCAATATTAGTCAACAAACTGTTAACTTCTTTTTTACTTTTTTCAGAGTTTGGACATTATGTTTTTGTTTGTGTTCTTATTGAAGCAGAACAAGAAGGTGTGTCTAGTTGATTTTTGGCACCTGTGTAGCAATGACTGTTTTTTAAAATGCACTCATGCTTATAAGAAAATTAATCTAAATCAGTAATTAGCTCCCAGTTTCTGAATGACTGACCTATGCAAAGCCGTAGCCTGTGCACAATGAAAACCGTTGCCAATTTTACTTTCATCTATGATCAGAAGTATATGATTTTAATAGTTTCTTTCAAGCACCAACTTAAATACAAAAGTTAAATTGCTAAAATCTGAACATAATTAATTTCCAGGGAAAAAGTTCAATTCACAGGTTTTGCAGTGTCAAGCATCTGTATCACGAGCTTTATCCCAATACAGAGTCCTTGTGTTTTCATATGGTTTTCCCTGAAGGATTGCCACAGTTTTTAGTGACGAATAACAAAGCACACTTTTACTCCCCCTGATTTGCAATGGACCTGCCATTTTGTTACTAGCTTGCTGTGAAAATTATACAAAATGCAAATAATCTGTTTTAAATAAAATGCCACTAGTTTCCTGGATAGCATCAAAATGTGTATGCAATTCCGACGTAAAGGCTAGATGTTACAGGGACTGAAAGAATGGGATTGAAGGCTGTAAAATGAGACAGGAGGAGGCTGAAAATTCATTCTGCTTGGACAGAATCCCAACATCATCAGCTCTGAATTTTATGAGTGGCAGAAAAGACGAAGTGGAAAAATCCCACTACCATACTATGTTAGGGGGTAAACTTACTCCTCTTATCTTTGAACTCTTGAGTTAATTATAACAAAATTTGAATATTTAAACCCATGAAACATTGCTAACTCAGTGTTTACTTAACTATTTGTTACTTGGTATGAAGAAATTAGCCAGTCAGATTTCTTCAGTTTAAGAAATAAAGTGTCAATTTTAATCCCAAAAGTCACATGGGTAAAGATATAGAAAATTATTAAAATGAAGAAATACACACACACACAAACACATAAACATACTCTCTCTCTCTCTCTCTCTCTCCCTGTCTCCCTCTCTCTCACTCACACACACACACACACACACAGACTCTCTCTCTCTCTCGCACTCTCCCTCTCACACACACAAATTCATAAGTAAAAGGAATACATAATCAAACATTCCTTCGATGATTTATGGTACCAGTTTAAAGATGCAGCCATTTAGTTTAGATGTTCTAGAGACATTGGTGCTGAGTTGACATCTTCCTTTAAAAACATCTCTGCAACAGTTATGCCTCCAGTTGGTTACAGCAAACAGGGTGCATCTTTTTAAGGAGATTTCAGAAATGAGAAGGGGACCATTTTGTCCCTTTGGTCCACATATTAACAGCTCATGCTGTTTCAAGATATTTCTGGAGAAATAGAGCTGTTATTATTTTGTCTTTTCTATATTTGGCTGTTGTCAAATGTCACTGTCTTTTGAACAGCACACCCATGATCCCAAATCAGGCTTCATGGGTTTCCCAGCAAGTTATTGTGTTCTCCTCCCATGTGGGCCTACATTTTCAGTTGTTTTTATAGGGAGGATTTGCACACAAACATACAATTCAGAAGCAGAAGTAGGCCACTTAGCCCTCAGTTCTGCTCTGCCATTTAATAGATCGTGGCTGAGCTGTTTGTGTTTTGATATTCACATTCCCATCTGCTCCCAATAATCATTGGTCCCCTTGCTTAACAAGAATCTATCCACTTCCACTTTAAAAACTAACAGATCTCTCCAGCTCCACCATCTTCTCAGGTAGCGAGCTCCAAAGTCACACAATCCTCTGAGAGAAAATAGTTTCTCCTCAACTCTGTCCTAAAAGGTAAACTGTTTATTTAAATAACAGTGCTTCCCAGCTCTGGACTCAAACACAAGAGAAAACATTCTTCCCATTGTCTTCCATGTCAAAACCTTTCGGGATCTTGTATATTTTAATCAGGTTATCCCTCACTCTTTTAAACTCTAGTGTAATCAGGCCCAGCCTGACCAATGTAACCTTAGAAGCCATTTTACTCCTTCTACATAATAATCTACAAGCATCCTGTTATAATGAAAGAGTTTTCTTTGCCTAGTGTCTGCCAAGAATTGAGTCATTAACAGCAAAATGCTCTAACTGTTCCTTCATTATGGGATAATATTGAGTGTGGAAGTCCCTGAGATCATCAAGGTATGTCCCTTAGTACTTCAGAATCTTTCAAGGTCTTGGCAAGCTTGAAGGTGCAAAATGGTCTGCCAGCCACTGGAATGCACATATCCATTTTCAAAGAGAAAGCTTAATATTTGAAGAAGCCAATGAAATAAAAAAATAGTATTTGTTATAACATATCCTTGTCACATAGGTAATTAACATGAAACTGAAAGTAATTTTGCAGAGAGAGCTTGGAGATGACAATGGAAAAAGTGTCTTGAGGCCCTTCAAGTGATTAACCGGTTAGGGATGGTTCCAATGAGGTCAGGCCAAAATGGAGCCAGAGAACTGATATCAGAATTCCTGGACTAATGGAATTTATTTTATGCAACCATAGCTCACAGAGGCAGCTGCGATTTAAAAAAAAAACAGCTGTTTTGAAACAGAAACAACTTTCTGTAAGGTGATTTAAAGACTTTGTAAATTTGTGGAAAAGGTCCAAGCCTAACAGAGTTCTTTAGAGAGATAAAGTGCCACTTTGTGAGAAGTCAGGAAATATTAAGAGTAGACATGAGTCCAGAGAAGGTTCACTCAGATGAACTCATTGGATTTACCATATAAGATTCTATGGGGGCTTTCTAGGTTAGATGTTTGAAGATCCTGTGGAACAGTCATGGACCAGAGATAATAATCTCAGAGGAAGGAGTTACCCAATTAAGACTGAGATGAGGGAGAACATTTTTTTCTCTTAGAGAGTAACTACAGATGTCAACTATATTATCCACCTGGAACATTAACTTATAATTCCACAATGGTGAGTGGCAGGTGAGCAGACAAAATATAAAGAACATCAAAAAATGGCTAAAAATTTAAAAAGGAGGGAGAAAATAGAATATAAGAGGAAGATAGCTAGAAATAGAAAAGTAAAGAATTAAGGTTTCTGCAGGTATTCAAAAGAGTAAGTAAAGTGAGTGTTCATCCTCTAGAGAATGAATCTGGAGAATTAATAATGCAAAATAATTAAATGACAGATAAATTGTATTCACTGCATCGAATACAAATAACTTCCCAGAAATAATTATTAACAGAATATAAATGGAAGTGAGGAACTGAAAACAGTTACAATCTTCAGAGAAAAATAATGTGTACTAAAATCTGCCAAGACTCTTGGCCCTGATTGACGTAATCCAAGGGTGCTAATAGAAATGACTGTTGAGATAGTAGATACATTGGTATAATTTTAATTTTAATTCTGAAAAGGTTCCAACAGATTGGAAAACTATGAATGTCACTCCTCAATTCAAGAAATGGTGGAGTCAGAAAGTAGGAAATTATTGAACAATTAATCTAACATCTGACATGGGAAAATGCTGAAATCTATTGTGACAGATGATATTTTATGGCACTTAGAAAATCTTAAAACATCAATCACAGTCAACATGGTTTTGTGAAAGAAATTGTGTTTGACAAATGTATTAGCGATCTGTGAGGAAGTAACAAGCACAGTGGATAAAAGGGGTCCTGGTGGTCCTGTTATACTTGAATTTCAAGAAAGCATTTGGGAAGGTGTCACATTAAAGATTACCATGACTATGAAAGATCATGGTTTGTATATGGCAACATATTATCATGGATAGAAGATCAGGTAGCTTAATGGAGGCAGCAGGTGGGCATAAATGTGTCATTTTCATGGCAAGACGAGGCAAGTGATGTGTCACGTAAATCAGTGATGTGGTCTCAATTATTTACAATCTAAATAAATAATTTGAATGCAGGGACCAAATGTATAGCTGCTAACTTTGCTGATGATGCAAGCATATGTAGGGAAGTAAATTGTGAAGAGGACAGAAAATGAGTCTGCAAAGGAGTAGAGATGGATTAAAGGAGTGGGCAAATATTTGGCAGAAAGAGTCGAAAGTTGGAAAATGTGAACTTATCCAAACTCGGCAGGAGGAATAGGAAAGTAGCATATTGGAAAGGGATCGCAGAATTCTGAGTGATAGAGAAATATGCCTGTCTTGATGCATGATTCACAAAACTTTCGTGTGCAAATACAGCAAGTGATGTTGTTTCAAGAACTGCAGGAGTTGCAAAGTTAATGGAATACTAAAGTAGGGATGTTTTTCTACAGTTGTGATCATTGTGGAAGCCATATTCAAACATATAAACAGTGAAATCAGAACAAGAGTGGGCCACTCACCTTCTTGAGACTATTCTGACATTGAATGAGATCATGGTTGATCTGATTACTCCACTTTATCGTTTGCCATTGATATCCTTTCAGTCTGTTGCTTGTCAACTCTGGTTTAAAAATTGTCAAAGTCTCTGCTTCCCCCACTTTTTCAGGAACAGAGTTCCAAAGATTCATTACCTCCTGTGAAAAAAAATGTTTCCTCGTCTGTGTTTTAAACAGACAACAATAGCCTGCAGATCTAGAATCTCCCACAAGAGGAATTATCTTCTCCACATGCCCCCTGTCAAGATCACTCAAGATCTTATGTGTTTCACTCAAATTGCGTCTGTCTGTTCCCAACTCCAAAGGATGCAAGCCTTGTTAGTCCATGGTTTTCTCACAAGACATTACACCCATCTCAAGTCTCAATCTGGTAGAGGTGCTCTGTACTGCTTCCAGCACATTTATATTATTCCTTAGTTAAGGGGACCAATACTGTACTCAGTACTGTAGACATGGGGAAAGGTGGGAATTCTCCATTTTAGCTGCAGAAGACAGAAATCCTCCAATTAGTCACAAATCATGCGAAAACCTTCGGTATAACAGCACAGAGCAACAGGACCAATATTATTACAAAATAAAAGCCTGTTAAGCAAGAAAGGCAAGACATCAGAAATAATATTGTCAGGAAGGTTAAATTTCAGAGATTGCTAAATAGAACAAAGAATTGAGCACTTTAGCGAAAAAAATGCACAATAGCTTTAAAATTAGATACAGAATCAGAAGCTGAAAAGGTTCATGAATTTCCATATATGATTTTGACTATAAATGATGACATTTTAGTTCACCAAGGTGTAAAAGAAACAATACATACTTTTGAAGAAGTACTGAAATCCTTTGACAATTGCTTTAATCTTAGAACAAATAAAATTCTTGCAAGATCACGATTAAATTGAAGAGTTTGCCATTTGGGGAATTCATAGTTAATTTTATTCATGATTCAGACAAGTGTCCATAGTGATTTAAAGTCAGAGTTCATAAGAGACAGAATTATTGTTGGAATTGTTGATGAGTGTTCATCAGATGCATCACTGTCTACAGGAAATGCACAACTTCTTTGGTGTATGATGATTGGTTGGGAATTCTGGTTTCACTTCAAGAAGATGTCCGAGTGTTTATGCATGCGGCCAATGATCACTAAGTGCAAAGCCAGAGCTCAGTCAGCAGTGTGGTGACCTGGGGATCTCCAAGGATATTGAAGATCTCATAGCTGACTGCAAAATGTATGCTTTTCACAGAACAGAATAACGAGAACAGTAATGCCTATCACATTCTCGCACCAATCTCTTAGCCATGTGTTTACTTCCCTAATGCCAATTCGCACGTGGCTCGGACAGTAATCCGGAGATTATGACCCTTGAGGATCTGTTCATCAATTTCCTTCCTTGTGCTTGATACTCCCCAAACAGGTCCTCCTTCCTATCCTTGCCTAAGTTTTAGTGCCATCGTGGACCACAACAACTGATCTTCCTCCTCCCGCTCCAATATTCTTTCAAGCTAGTCGGAGATGTCCTGCATCCTGGCACTGAGCAGGCAACACACCATGTGGGACTCCCAATCTGGCTTGCATCCGATACTATCTTTCCCTCTACTTGTAGAATCCAGAATCTTTTTGCTCTCTGCCCTTGAAGGGCCATTTGCATCACAGTGCCTTGGTCAGCTGGCTCATCCTGTCCACAGCTCTTTCCCTCATCCGTACAGGGAACAAGAATCTCATACCTGTTGGACAAGATCAAGGGCTGAGGCTCCTACACTCTTGAACTCAGAATACCCCTACCTGCCTCACTTACAGTCACACCCTGTTGTCCCTGAACACTTACTGAATTTGAATTACTTTATCCACCGGGTGTGACTGCCTCCTGAAACAAAGTGTCCAGGTAACTCTACCCTTCCCAGATGTGCCACAGTGTTTGAAGCTCAGATTCCAGATCATCAATTCTGATCCGAAGTTCTTCCAGCAACCAACACTTGCTGCAGATGTGGTCACTGCCGTTCACAATGGGATCAGTCAGCTCCCACATCATATAGCTATAGCACATCACCTGACCAGCCTTAATTACATATTTAGTTAATTTATAAAAATTTATGAGTTAAATAATTTCCAGTACTTCTCTATGGTCTTATTCAACTAACTAACTAATACTAGACTTTTAATCAATCACACGATACACAAGAAATATCAATTGAAATGCCTTACCTTAGCAACACACAAGAGTCCTTTTTTTTGGTTAGAGGAAGAGGGTGGGTCAGAGACTCTACACGTGTAGTGTCTTGGGATTCAGCCGCTGTCCAAATATATACCCAGCAGTCCTCTGTGCGTCACTGTGGCCTTTCCCTCTGCTGCTCCTTCAAAAACGGTTCTCGTGCTCTCCATTCCCGGCAGCCGTCACTTCTCTCTGACCTCTCTCCTTGTTGCTCTGTAGAAATTTAAAAGGAATCTGGATAGGTACATGAATAACAAGGGTTTAGAAGGATATGTGCCAAATGCTGGCAAATGGGACTAGATTAATGTAGAATATCTGTTTGGCTTGGACAAATTAGACTGAAGGGTCTGTTTCTGTGCTGAACAATTCTATTACTCTATGACTCACTGTACATTGTGAGTCATACACAATATTGTCTCCCTTGGAACAATGAGAACAAAGCAGACAGTACAGAACCAGTGAATCCAGGACTAAAGGAAAACTGCTTGACAACAATGTTCTGATTGGTTGCTGAAAGAAAACCATGGGTTGTGTGGGGCTAGTGGAGTAGAAAACCACCTAACCTGCAAATAGAAAGCATCAAAAAATCTCTCTTTGTATCTCTCTCTTGTGTGGAGGTATTGAAAAGTTGCCAGTAATAGCTAGCTATCTTGCACTCACCTTTCTCTGCAAATCCCTTATTATGGGATGAATAAAATGTCTTTAAGAATGTGAAGGGATGAATTCTCAACCAATAAATGAAGGAATGCACCGGTGTTCAAAAAGCATTGTGTCAACAGCAAATGAGTAAAGCAAAATTGGAAGAAAGAAAAAGAAAATAACTCCGACAATCCTGTGGTCCAGACTGGTGCTTTCAAATTGAATTTCCCCATTTCATCCTCTTTTCTACACTAAATAAAATTCAATTTGGACTGTTATAACTTAGCAATTGCATGGAATACAGATGATTTTAAAATGATAAACAGTTACTTCCATCTTAAGTACAGGATGCCGGTGTCTTCTTTTAACCAAAGTTCATCAGTAAATTTGGAAACTTTGGAAGGTTTGACTAATTTTTTTCACATTTACGATAATTCCTGGAATAATAGGGCCGAATTTCCAGCACTACTAGTGAATATCAGTGACGGTATATGCATCACAACAGTATGTGTTATTGTGTGTAATAATTAACAAACTCACTTTATTAACTCAAGAAATTCTGGTTAAATTGGCTTTTTTAAAATATCTAATTAATTTAATTGTGGGAGAAGGGCAAGCGACAGGATTTTTGTTGAATTAACCTTGTTGCAAATAACCAAGGGGGTGAGTTAGTAAAGAATAAAGAAGGATGCCAGTTCATCCATGCTCAGTCAGGAGATTAACTTTTGGTGTACTTGTCAGCAACCATTATACATTGGAGAACCTTGTCCAAACTCTAGTCATAATAACGCAAAATGTGGTCTGGATATAGCACTGTGCAATTTGAGCTTGACTTCCTCTGACTTGAATTCTACTGTTTTGGGGTATCTAGCTCAGAGTTGCATTAATCTCACTGACCACTTCTCTGAGTTGGTAGCAATGTTGAGCATCAAGCTTTCTTAGGTTTGTAAGCAAAGTACCTCCTTTGGCAGGCAATTGAAACCCTGTATTGGTATATAAACAGGTTTGTTGAGCTAATACCTCAAGGTAATCTATGACAATTACCTCTTCCAACTAATTTTTAAAAATTTAACCTAGTTTTCTAATCAATTTGTTTAAAGAGGTTATTACACACCTTGGGACCTGAACCCAAGCCTCCTGGTCCAGTGGTAGGGATACTACATATATGCCACAAGGGGACATCTGTTCTTTTGACTAATAATTTTTGTTTAATGTTTCCTATTTTTGGAGCCAACCTGTTAAGAGATGTCATTACACACATGATGCCAGGTCTCTCAGTTCAGTGGTCGGGACATTACCACTGCATGCCAAAAGGGCCACCATTCTTAGAAATAATATTTTTTCCTAATCAACCTGTTTAGAGATGTTATTACACACATCTGGAACAGGTGTGACTTGAACCGAGGCCTTCCAGTCCAGAGGTGGGGATACTACGACAGTGCCATAAGAGGGCCCCTATCCTTTTGACTAGTAGGAGTTAATATATAACCCACAGCACTGAGCCAGCCACTTAGCATAAAGGGCTCAAATCCCTTCATCCTATTTGTTTTACTACCTTTCATATTGTGCAGTAGTTTATAGCCTTGTTTCCTCCCAAAACTTATATGATGCATCCTTCTTCCTGCAGAAGTTGTTTCCCTCATGTAATGAACCTAGACCCTATTTTTTGTGAGTTGCCCTTTCTACATCTCCAATATTCATTATGTTGCATGTCATGAGCTTTAACAATCTCATTTATTCATGAATCTCATGAATTCTCAACCATTTCTTTTATCTAAGATCTATTTAAGCTGATGTTAGTGATTGCAATAGTCTATTACTTCAGGTAAGTTAATTTTGGATAAATCTTTAGTCCTGGAACCTCAGAATTATCAGCATGGGGGAGATTTTCCTCATGGTTCCCAGTGCAAATTGCAGCTTTTGCGTGGCATTATCGGTTTGGTTCTGTGAAACAGGAAAGATAAATGCTTCTCTATCAGGTGATTTGCAAAATTTACTTTTTGAAAGACAATTACAATGTTGAATTCCCCCTTCAAATGTAACAAAGTCTACTCTAGTTTATATGTTTACAATGGTTGTAATTTGTGCCCACTTTGATGGTAAATTATCAGATAATCTGTATTAGGATTTCAATAGTTCTGAAGAGCTGTGTTACACAATGTCAGAGACTGTAGCAGTTTATTTATTACACAACATAATCTTGCCAAGGTCATGTCCCATCTGTTCCAGAAATGTGTAATGACATCTCTAAAAAGGTTGGTTACAAAAATATATTAAATTAAACAAAAATTATTAGTTGAAGGTACAGGTATCTCCTTGTTGCATGGTTGTAGCATCCGTACTGGACCAAGAAATTATGTAGAATCTATTTTTTAAAAGCAAAGTGGAGGCTTATCCTCGAGAGGACGATTGTGAGCCATGGACATTATTGCTACTGAGTTCAAAATGATTGTGTTAATAAGGTCAGCGGATCAGGACGTTTTCAGTTTTCTTACCTTCACTTTCAAGAAACTGATTTTTATATCACTGCCTCTGAGGTAAGTTCTCATAATTCATGAGATTGAGGGGTTAATGTCCTTACTGCATTTTTTCTTCTTGTTATTATGTGATTAATGCCAACTGAACAGAGTCCTTGGAATGAGGCTAATATCCCAAAAGATTGCGCATCAGTACATGTATGAGATTATCCTGAATGTGAAATACCAAAATGCCCATAATTATTTGAAGAAGCTCTCCCCAAGATTCTAAAGTGAAGGCAGTGGATAAATATCTCTCTCCATGAGATGATGATAATGCATCGTGTCAGTCACCAGTTATTCAGCAACCATTGCCTATAAAAGGTATTTATCATGTCTCATGGCTGGCAATTGCTCAATGAGGAGTCTCAGAAAAGTTCTATAAAAGTTATTAGTCTATTTACTGACAGAGAAATCCATCTTGGTAATCGCTTTACTGGCTGATAACATTACTCCATCATTCTCATTTATCAATCAGACTGCAGAGAGAAAGTTTCATGGTGCAGTCAATATTCCTCCTGAGTAAAACTATCTACTTTAAGATTGGGATAAGAGTTATGAAGGATAGTGCTTATGGACAGAATACCTTCTACCTCAGGGAAACCGCTTTCTATTTTGAACCCTGACTAGGGCTTGTTGTTGTATGTGCTGTAAAACCAACCACTTCAATGATTGGGATGGAGTGCTGCCACCAGTCCTCCTTTCTACTCTTTGAAATAAATAAACTATTTTAAATACTGCTAATAGTGCAACTTCTTTTTTCTAGATTTTTAAAAATCAAACTGTTATATATATGCTATAGAAAACACCTCTGGAGCAGGTGGGATTTCAACCAAGATCTTCTGATCCAGAAGTGGGAACAGTACTACTGTGCTACGAGAACCTTAATATGTCATTTCTATATTGGAACTAAGGAGCTATTGTGGGCGGCACGGTGGCATAGTGGGCGGCACGGTGGCACAGTGGTAAGCACTGCTGCCTCACAGCGCCAGAGACCTGGGTTCAATTCCCACCTCAGGCGACTGACTGTATGGAGTTTGCACATTCTCCCTGTGTCTGCGTGGGTTTCCTCTGGGTGCTCCGGTTTCCTCCCACAGTCCAAAAATGTGCAGGTTAGGTGAATTGGCCGAGCTTAATTGCCTGTAGTGTTAGGTGTAGGGGTAAATGTAGGAGGATGGGTCTGGGTGGGTTGTGCTTCGGCGGGTCAGTGTGGACTTGTTGGGCCGAAGGGCCTGTTTCCACACTGTAAGTAATCAAATCTATTGTTGAAACTTTTCAGACCCTTGAGAGTGGGAAACTTGGAAGGCGGGTTGACATTAGATGAGAACTACAGTTTCAGTTTGGAATTTGTTCAAGGTCAGTCCTCACTCTACCACATGGTGCTTTTGTTTGTACTACACTTGCTTGCCATAAATACTCATTATACAGAAACATTTGTAATTATGAACTGACTTCTGGATAAAATCAGCAGTCAATGTGTACCAACCATGAGGCATGCCACTGAATGTAATTCTTACTAAACTAGTCTCAACAAATAGCTGAAATGAAGCCAATGTAATTTGAAATATTAATAAATAAATTTTCACTTGATTTACAGCACTTTAAGCTTAATTGGAAACACAGTAAAACGAAAGAGTGGAAATGGTGTGCACTTCCTCTCTTACCTGGGAGTAAAACCCACCATTCACAAAGTTAATCTAAAACCAATGGATGAGGAGATAGGTCCAAACTCCTGGGCTAGTTTCTGCAGCAGTTCATGTTGTTAGTGTTGATCTTGCAAACTTCAGCTGAAAAATATGTTAAAGTACAAAGATACTAGAAATGTGAACTAACAATGAGGGGATCAGGGCACCTATGAGCAGAATGAGTAGCATTACTAAACAGACTAAGGGTTAGGAAATAAATACAAAGTGGTTGAGGAGCAGCATGAATTAGAGGGCATGATATTTGCTGTAGGAAGAGAAATAAAGAGAGGGTAAAAAGTCAATTTGGTGAGAGAAGAAGAAAGGGATACTGGAGATAAATAATAATCCAAAAAAAAGACCTTTTAAAATCTTTCTCCAAATTCCAAACCTGAAGGAATTAGAAGCCACATTCATAATGGAAAATTTTAGGTGCCATAGTATTAATTGGCAGAAATTAACAATGGTCGCATTATAAAGCTGCTTTACTATGCTTAATTATCAGCAGCAGGTTTACTTAACATCTAACATGCAAATAAAGTAATCACATGCAATTCAACAGTGAAGCAGACAGTAAAGTGCAAGTATTCACAAAGTTAGTGGCAAAGCAATACAGACAGTACCATTCGAATATTTATATTTAACTGTGCATTCAGTTCCTGACTTGAAATCGCTGTACAATCTATAAATAAATCATGGCGAGTCTTATTATTTTGACAGCAAATCCTGGTGCAGGGGTCAACTTCTCTTTAAATTCAAAGAGAAAAGTAAACATTATATGAATACAGTGTGCAATGCCCTTTGAGATTAGAAAATGTTAAAGCGATTGATAGGCAAGATTGATCCAAAATTCTAACATCGTTAGTGTAAAAGTACTGTTATTCTGGTATAAATCAGAATTCAGGATTTAAGTCAGAAATTCAGATAGTATTCAATGCTAACAGAATGTTCACCATCCCCAGTGTAGGTTATGTATGAAAATGACAGGATTTTTTCTCCAAAATTCCATTATTTATTATAGAATAAAGTGTGATAATCTTGATAATTCCGTAAGTTAGGCAGTTTCTCGGCCAATCACTGTGGTATCATGAAATAAGGTGACCTCCAGTTCAGTGTTTCTGAAGCCCATGTAGACTTTTTGTCAGCCTGTGCTACCTCTGTAGATGCATGGGTCATTTGGTTCTGTACCCCGTCATCTACTTATGCAAGCATCTAAGGAGGGGTCACTAGGTTCTCATTAGGAAGGAGGACAACCTCATGAAGGGAAGGCTGAAGAGATTGGGGAGACTCTGAATGAATACTTTTCGTCAGTATTCACTCAGGAACAGGACATTGTTGCCGATGTGAATACTGAGTCACAATTAAGTAGAATGAATGGCTTTGAGGTATGTAGGGAAGAAGTGTTGGAAATTCTGGAAAGGGTGAAAATAGATAAGTCCCATGGGCCTGATGGCATTTATCCTAGGATTCTCTAGGAAGCAAGGGAGGAGATTGCAGAGCCATTGGCCTTGATTTTTATGTCCTCGTTGTCTACAGGAGTAGTGCCAGAAGACTGGAGGCTAGCAAATGTGGTTCCCTTGTTCAAGAAGGGGAGTAGGGATAACCCTAGTAACTATAGGCCGTTGAGTCTCACTTCTGTTGTGGGCAAAGTCTTAGAGAGAATTGTAAGGGATAGGATTTATGAACATCTGGATAGGAATAATGTGATCAAAGATAGTCAGCATAGTTTTGTGAAGGGCAGGTCGTGTCTCACAAACCTTATTGAATTCTTTGAGAAGGTGACTAAGGAGGTGGACGAGGGGAAAGCGGTAGATGTGGTGTATATCGATTTTAGTAAGGCGTTTGATAAGGTTCCCCATGGTAGGCTACTTCAAAAAATACAGAGGTATGGCATTGAGGGTGAGTTGGAGGTTTGGATTAGGAATTGGCTGGCTGGAAGAAGACAGAGAGTAGTAGTTGATGGTAAAGGTTCATCTTGGAGTGCTGTTACTAGCGGTGTTCTGCAAAGATCTGTTTTGGGACCATTGCTGTTTGTCATTTTTATAAATGACCTGGAGGAGGGGCTAGAAGGTTGGGTGAGCAAGTTTGCGGATGAAACGAAAGTCTGAGGAGTTGTTGACAGTGAGGAAGGATGTGGCAGGTTACAGCGGGATATAGAAAAGCTGCAGAACTGGGCAGAAAGGTGGCAAATGGAGTTCAATGTAGCTAAGTGTGAGGTGATTCACTTTGGTAAGAGTAACAAAAAGATGGGGTACTGGGCTAATGGTCGGATACTTGGTAGTGTGGATGAGCAGAGGGATCTTGGTGTCCATGTACACAGATCTTTGAAAGTTGCCACCCAGGTAAATAGTGCGGTGAAGAAGGCATATGGTTACTGGCTTTTATTGGTAGAGGAATTGAGTTCCGGAGTCCTGAGATCATGTTGCAGTTCTATAAGACTCTGGTGCGGCCGCATCTGGAGTATTGTGTGCAGTTTTGGTCGCCATACTATAGGAAAGATGTGGAGGCACTGGAACGGGTGCAGAGGAGGTTTACCAGGATGTTGCCTGGTATGGTAGGAAGATCGTATGAGGAAAGGCTGAGGCACTTGGGGCTGTTTTCATTGGAGAAAAGAAGGTTTAGGGGTGACTTGATAGAGGTGTACAAGATGATTAGGGGTTTAGATAGGGTTGACCATGAGAACCTTTTTCCACGTATGGAGTCAGCTATTACGAGGGGGCAAAGCTTTAAATTAAGGGGTCGTAGGTATAGGACAGATGTTAGGGGTAGGTTCTTTACTCAGCGAGTCGTGAGTTCATGGAATGCCCTGCCAGTAGTAGTGGTGGACTCTCCCTCTTTATGGGCATTTAAGCGGGCATTGGATAGGCATATGGAGGATAGTGGGCTAGTGTAGGTTAGGTGGGCTTGGATCGGCGCAACATCGAGGGCCAAAGGGCCTGTACTGCGCTGTATTCTTCCATGTTCTATGTTCTATGTTCTATGGAACTGTAACCATGTCACTCCACTATTTTTCTCCATCCTAATGACCATTGATTGACAGTAGACTATATCTGAAATTGTTAATTAGATCATTCAGGCTATGAGAGATGGCACTCTGAAATTCCTGACAACACTTGAGAAGCTCAATTAATGTCCAGTACAAAGAAGCCAAACTGTTTGGCACTTCATCCGCCACCTTCAACAAAGTGGTGACCCTCAGTCACCAATGCACAGTGACAACTGTGTGTACCATTTTCAAGATGCACTGTAGTAAGTCACCAAGGCTTCATCTGCAGTACCTTCCAGACATGCAAATTGAACCACTTAGAAAGGTAAGGGTAGTAGAAACACAGGCATACCATGTCCTGCAAGTTCTCATCAGTGGGATAGACCATTGTTAGTGTATACTCAATGGGCTGAAGGCCCTTTTCTACACTATATGAAACTATGAATCCTGACTTGAACTACATCATTATTCCTTCACTGTTACTGGCTGAACATTCTAGAAATCCCTTACAGCATTATGATTGTGTATATTTTTCTTAAGGTAAAACATATTGATGTGAAATATGCAATGTTTTAACTGCATGATTTATATATATAGTGGAATTTAAAATCTGCACAAGTGGCATGTGGGTTTTTTTCAACCTGTATGAAGAGACAATGATTAACTTCTTGGTCTTTGTAGGACCATGATTTAAATCAGTACATGTCACAAAACAGTTGACTTTATTTATTACATTATTTATTTATTCCTTATTTACTATTGTTGTCTGGGCTGGAGAATTTTATTTAGGAAAGGTGATTGGATAGTTTGAGTTTGTTTTTCTTGGAGCAGAGGACAATATGTACAAAATTATGAGAATCGTATGCAGAGTAGATAGAAAAGAACTTATCTCCTTGATGGAGGGTTTAATGATCAGGGACATAGAGTTAAAGTAAGGTTTTGGAGGAATATGAGAAAAACCTCTTTCACTCAGAGGGCAGTGGAAATTTAGAACTCACTGCCTGTAAGGATGGGAGAGACAGAAACCCTATACCATTTAAGAAGTATTTAGATGTGTGTTGCTAAGGCATACAAGGCTATGGGCCAAGTGATGGAAAATGGGTTTAGGATGATTCGGTGCTTGTTTTTGATCAGCACAGACTTGATATGCCAAATGATCTTTTTCTCTGTAATGTATACCTCTCTGATTCTATGACAATGACTGTGAGTACCTCTGGAGTGATACTGTAAGTTTGTTTGTACTGTGATCAGAGAGGGAAAACATTGAAAGGCATAAGTTTGCCTTTGATTTAATCAAACATACAGTTATGATAGAAAAGCAAATTCTCATTCTGTAATATTTGTTAGGTCCCATAACAAATATGAAAGATGGATCATGTAGTACTGAAGAACTCCATTATTTTTATGACAGCTCCTGACATCTACATATGTATATTATAATCACAGGCACTTGCATGTCTGGGCTCATGCTCAGCAATTTACATATAGTTTAGCACATTTCCCTAAGAATGTCACGTTGCAAGAGGGCAGACACGGAGACGCAATGCTTTATACCATTAGATCACATACTGTGACACAGCGATGATGTCATGAGAATAACCCTTAAAGGGATATTCCATATCCGCTGCAAGACAGAATACAACCATTGGGACTAGATGACTTTCCTTGCCTGCTCTGGCGAGTTCAATAAACTACATTTTTTTACACTGCATTCCACTGCTGAGGGCAGTTTAAGTTGCACCATGTCTTGTATCTACTTTTAAACCAGATCTCTGCAACTCTTTTGGGTACCCTTCCTCCCACTTGCCCCAACCTTCAAACCTCCATCTCCAGATATTTTCCATGCCTGCTGGATACAGATTCCATAGCAACCAAAGCAAATTATTGAAGTTAATAAAACAAAGAACTGCAGATGCTAGAGATCTGAAGTAAAAACAAAAATTGCTGGAGGTACTCAGCAGGTCTGGTAGCACCTGGAGGAAGAAAGTATTCTTTCAAGTCTGGTGACTGAATTTGTTCTGGCAGCATCTGGGGGAAGAAAGTAGAGTTAATGTTTCAAATTCGGTGGCTCTTCACCAGAATTGAATTAGTTTGGTGAGGAGACACCAGACTTGAAATGTTAACCCTGCTTCCTTCTGACAGATGCAGCCAGACCTGCTGACTTTCTCCAGCAAGTTCTATATTTTGTTCTTGAAGTTAATGATTAATTTAATTATTTTGCTTGTTGTCAGTCATTATTAACTTCCTGAATATTCTAAAGGGACTTTTAAAAAGGTAGAAGCAAACCGTTTATGCTGACTATAGCTATCCAGAAGACTTCTGTGCTTCATTTTTATATATAAACTTTGTTTAGTAAAGCACTACAGATGGATTTGTCACCAAGGCCAGGAGGTAGCCCTCAGAGGGCACCACCTCTTCTGATGCTATGTTTCTTGATCAGGCATCAACTGGCTTTGAATGAGGGACTCTGCACTGAGTGTTTTCCAAGCTAATGGCAATGAAAGGGTTAATCTTAGCTCAGGTGAAATTCTGCTTATTCTGATACATGACACAGCCACTGGGTGGAGCATCAGGCAGATTGGGCAGACAGCAGTTTATGTACCTTGAGCTCGTTGGTATCTGACTCAGTCTCCTTTGGGAGTCACGCTGGTCTTCTCCATTTCTTGTTAATCATAGTTAAAAAGGCTAAAAGTTAATGTGACATGCACATGATTACTACTACATTATTAATTGCATCTTGAAACTTAAGATAAGTGTAAATCCTGCTGCGATTTATTCATCCTTCATGATGGACTACTAGAAAGCCCGAGACTAGCATCGGAAGGATGATTAGTGGCAGCATTCTATCCTAACCACACATAGTTGCTACATAGATCTTTGTGTTATTTGTATAATTCTGCAAGGTCACGGGCACTGTTGCTTTGGTTTGCTTGTCCTGCTCCCAGCATTATAAATCCCCTGCCAGCCCACTGGGTTCATACTAGCAGTAGCTGGCCGAGGCCCTTATATGGCCATCAATTGCACACAAAAGGGAGTCAATTGGTAGTGGCGAAGACAGACCATCCAGTGATCTTCCACCATGAACTTTATTGGAACAATGGCAGGGTCTCCACCTACCAACCCCCCATCTAATTAAACAACCCTCACCATCAGTGTTGCCAGGAAGGAGGGCTTCACTTCCACACTGTATCAAGATTATAGTGAGGTAGGAAGGACAGAGGTTCTGTAATTGATCAATTACTCTATTAACAATTGAAAATTGCTAAATTATTAAAATAATAATAGTCAGAATTTAGTTTGCTCAAAACATCTTTCTCTGGCATGCCATGCTGTCTTTTTATCAGATTGTGAACAGAAAATTACCCTGATTTACACTGAAGGGCCTTTTGCTTAACCACTAGTATCAAAAAAAGATCCTGTCGCGACCCTTGGCCATTTTTCAAGGTGAAGATATTGATAGAGACGGATTAAGAATTAACAACATATATCGCTGTCAGTTTTCATCAGTACATTTACCTCTAATTGTGGTCAAAAAAGGAAATAGAGTCTGGGTGTGTTACAAAATAGAACAAAAAAGTAAACTCCAGAGCGTTCATAAAACATGTGATCCACAGAGAGTTCATCAATAATGAGGTAATGATACTGTTCGATAACCACTGTTATGTTGCAAGTTATTGTTTTTATTGCTTTTTCATGACATTTTGTTCCCTGGAGTGAGGTTTAGAGTGAAAATTTTATCTTGCATTTTAGCAGCCAGTTTTTATTGCCAAATTTGGCATTGGGTAAACTTAAGTATTATTTGTTTCGAAATAAGTGCCCATGGAAGACAATGTGGGAAAATATTGCACACAAGTATTTAGGCCATCATACATCATTGTGGTCACCTAATTTTCCTCCTCCTGTTGGATTTATTCTTTCAGTGAATTG
Organism: Chiloscyllium plagiosum; assembly: GCF_037043375.1. Classification (NCBI taxonomy): domain Eukaryota; kingdom Metazoa; phylum Chordata; class Chondrichthyes; order Orectolobiformes; family Hemiscylliidae; genus Chiloscyllium; species Chiloscyllium plagiosum. The sequence goes on from NW_028270142.1 coordinate 63,391,010, forward strand.
TTTGGATATGTCTACAACATGAATGAGCATCCAGAATGCAATAAAAAAAAAGCCGCAAGCTTCCTATTTATGTCTGTGTCTTGTTGGTGGCATTTATTGTTGAGCTAGTGTTTGGTGCGAAGAAGCAGTAGGAGAATGGGATGTGCATACATATGGGAGGTACACTCCATTCCATTCCAAACACATTTGAATTAATCAATCCCTTACCACAAATAAGAAAGCTTAGAATCATAGAGTCATAGAGGTGTACAGCATGGAAACAGACCCTTTGGTCCAACCCGTCCATGCCGACCAGATATCTCAACCCAATCTAGTGTCACCTGCCAGCACCTGACGGATATCCCTCCAAACCCTTCCTATTCATATACCCATCCAAATGCCTCTTAAATGTTGCAGTTGTGCTAGCCTCCAGCACTTCCTCTGGCAGCTCATTCCATACACGTACCACCCTCTGTGTGAAAAAGTTGCCCCTTAGGTCTCTTTTATATCTTTTCCCTCTCACTCTAAACCTATGCCCTCCAGTTCTGGACTCCCTGACCTCAGGGAAAGATTTTCCTATTTACCCTATCCATGCCCCTCATAATGTTGTAAACCTCTATAAGGTCACCCCTCAGCCTCCGACACTCCAGGGAAAACAGCCCCAGACTGTTCAGCCTCTCCCTATAGCTCAAATCCTCCAACCCTGGCAACATCTTTGTAAATCTTTTCTGAAACCTTTCAAGTTTCATAACATCTTTCTGACAGGAAGGAGACCAGAATTGCACGCAATATTCCAACAGTGGCCTAACCAATGTCCTCTACAGTCGCAACATGACCTCCCAGCTCCTGTACTCAGTACTCTGACCAATAAAAGAAAACATACCAAACGCCTTCTTCACTATCCTATCTACCTGCGGCTCCACTTTCAAGGAGCTATGAACCTGTACTCCAAGGCCTATTTGTTCAGAAACACTCCCTAAGACCTTACCATTAAGTGTATAAGTCCTGCTAAGATTTGCTTTCCCAAAATGCAGCACCTCCCAGTTATCTGAATTAAACTCCAGCTGCCACTTCTCAGCCCATTGGCCCATCTGGTCAAGATCCTGTTGTAATCTGAGGTAACCCTCTTCGCTGTCCACTACACCTCCAATTTTGGTGTCATCTGCAAACTTACTAACTGTACCTGTTATGCTCGCATCCAAATCATTTATGTAAATGACAAAAAGTAGAGGACCCAGTATCAATCCTTGTGGCACTCCACTGGTCACAGGCCTCCAGTCTGAAAAATAACTCTCCACCACCACCCTGTCTTCTACCTTTGAGCCAGTTCTGTATCCAAATGGCTAGTTCTCCCTGTATTCCATGAGCTCTAACCTTGCTAATCAGTCTCCCATGGGGAAGCTTGTCGAATGCCTTACTGAAATCCATATAGATCACATCTACTGCTCTGCCCTCATCAATCTTCTTTGTTACTTCTTCTAAAAACTCAAGCAAGTTTGTGAGACATGATTTCCCACACACAAAGCCATGTTGACTATCCCAAATCAGTGCTGAAAATGTGTTGCTGGAAAAGTGCAGCAGGTCAGGCAGCATCCAAGGAACAGGAGAATCGACGTTTCGGGCATAAGCCGTTCTTCCCGAACCAGTCCTTGCCTTTCCAAATACATGTACATCCTGTCCCTCAGGATTCCTTCCAACAACCTGACCACCACCGAGGTCAGGCTCACTGGTCTATAGTTCCCTGGCTTGTCCTTACCACACTTCTTAAACAGTGGCACTACATTTGCCAACCTCCAGTCTTCCGCCACCTCACCTGTGACTATCTCAGCAAGAGGCCCAGCAATCACTTCTCTAGCTTCCCACAGAGTTCTCAGGTACACCTGATGAGGTCCTGGGGATTTATCCACCTTTACCCATTTCAAGATATCCAGCATTTCCTCCTCTGTAATATGGACATTTTGCAAGATGTCACCATCTGTTTCCCTGCAGTCTTTCTCTTCCATATCCTTTTCCATAGTAAATACTGCTGCAAAATACTCACCTGGTATCTCCCCCATTTTCTGCGGCTCCACACAAAGGCTGTCTTGCTAATCTTTGAGGGGCCCTATTCTCTCCCTAGTTACCCTTTTGTCCTTAATGTATTTGTAAAAATTCTTTGGATTCTCCTTAATTCGATTTGCCAAAGCTATCTCATGTCCCCGTTTTGCCCTCCTGATTTCCCTCTTAAGTATAATCCTACTTCCTTTATACTCTACTAAGGATTCACTCAATCTATCCTGTCCATACCTTACATATGCTTCTTTCTTTTTCTTATCCAAATCCTCAATTTCTTTAGTCATCCAGCATTACCTACGCCTATCAGCCTTTCCTTTCACCCTGACCGGAATATACTTTCTCTAGATTCTCATTATCTCATTTCTGAAGGCTTCCCATTTTCCAGCCGTCTCTTTACCTGCAAACAGCTGCCACCAATCAGCTTTTGAAAGTTCTTGCCTAATACCGACAAAATTGGCCTTTCTCCAATTTAGAACTTCAAATTTTAGGTCTGGTCTGTCCTTTTCCATCACTATTTTAAAACTAATGGAATTATGGTCCCCCACTGACACCTCAGTCACCTGCCCTGCCTTATTTCCCAAGAGTAGGTCAAGTTTTGCACTTTCTCTAGTAGGCACATCCACATACTGAATCAGAAAATTGTCTTATACACACATAAGAAATTCCTCTCCATCTAAACCCTTAACACTATGGCAGTCCCAGTCTATGTTTGGAAAGTTAAAATCCCCTACCATAACCACCCTATTATTCTCACAGATAGCTGAGATCTCCTTACAAGTTTGTTTCTCAGTTTCCCTCTGACTATTAGGGGGTCTATAATACAATCCCAATAAGGTGATCATCCCTTTCTTATTTCTCAGTTCCACCCAAATAACTTCCCTAGATGTATTTCCAGGAATATCCTCCCTCAGCACAGCTGTAATGCTATCCCTTATCAAAAATGCAACTCCCACCCCCTCTCTTGCCTCCCTCTCTATCCTTCCTGTAGCATATGTATCCTGGAACATTAAGCTGCCAGTCCTGCCCACCCTTGAGCCATGTTTCTGTAATTGCTATGATATCCCAGTCCTATGTTCCTAACCATGCCCTGAGTTCATCTGCATTCCCTGCATTGAAATAAATGCAGTTTAATTTATTAGTCCTACCTTGTCCCTGCCTGCCCTGACTGACTTGCTTCTGTTCTCAACTGTACCAGTCTCAGATTGATCTCTTTCCTCACTACCTCCCTGGGTCCCAACCTCCCTTCCCCACCACCAGCTCCCCCCCACCCCCCACACCCCCACCTTACTAGTTTAAATCCTCCTGAGCAGCTCTTGCACATTTTCCTGCCAGTATATTAGTCCCCTTCCAATTTAGGTGCAATCCATCCTTCTTGTAGAGGTCACTTCTACCCCAAAAGAAATTCCAATGATCCAAAAATGTGAATCCTTCTCCCATACACCAGCTCCTCAGCCATGCATCCATCTGCTCTATTCTCCTAATCCTGCCCTCACTAGCTCGTAGCACTGGGAGTAATCCAGATATCACTACTCGAGAGGACCTCCTTTTTAAATTTCTGAATAACTCTCTATAATCTCCCTTCAGAATCTCAGCATTTTGCCTTCCAATGTCGTTAGTTCCAATGTGGACAATGACCTCTTGCTGGCCCCTCTCCCCCGTGAGAACATTCTGCACCCTCTCAGAGACATCCTTGATCCTGGCACCAGGGAAGCAACACACCATTCTACTTTTTCACTGTTGGCCACAGAAACGTCTGTCTGTAACTCGGGCTACAGAATCCCCTGACACAATTGATCTCTTGGAAGCTGACGTACCCCTCGTTGCATTAGAGCCAGTCTCAATACCAGAAACTTGGCTGTTCATGCTACGTTCCCCTGAGAATCCATCACCCCCTACATTTTCCAAAACAGCATACCTGTTTGAAATGGGTATAGCCACAGAAGACTCCTGCATTAGGTGCCGACCTCTCTTACCTTTCCTGGAGTTAACCCTTCTATATGACTCTATCTGAGACTTTCCCCCCTTTCTATAACTGCCATCCATCCCATACTGTTGCTGTTGCAAATTCCTCATTGCTCCTATCTGTCTCTCCAACTGATCCATTCGATCTGGTAAGATTTGCATGCAACAGCATTTATGGCAGATGCTTGCTGGATCAACACCAATAAGCCACTTAGAATCTTCTCAGTGAATCACAAACATTAATGGTGAAGTTCCACCGTGCCAAAAGGTTCCAGCAATCAGAGGTTGGCTGCTTCTGTGCCCTAAAGATTGTTGGTAGAGGCCCGGTTTCAAGGAATCTAGTACTGGGAACCAAAACTTTAGTTTCCTTTTCAGGATTCATGGGATAGGGGTTCACACTGAAAGGGTTGTCAGTTGAATTGGAGCAAGTGCAGGGAGCTTCAGTAGTCACACTTCTGCCCTCATCGTAATTGATCAAGGTTGGGGTAAATGGAGCCTTCAGGGCATAAGATGGTGGTGAGCAGGGAAGGTCGCTACTGGATCTTCTCAGTCTGTATTTGATTGCTGGAATAGTGAGAAGGGCAAGTATTTCTCCAGGACCAACTTGCTTAATTATTTGCCCTTCTGACCACCTTCCTCATCACCTCCAGCTAGGAAATAATCACACACCTTGATTTGAAAATTCTCATCCCTTTCTTCAAATTGCTCCTTGGCCTTGCCCTTCTCTATCTCTGTCATCTCAACCAGCTTCACGACCCTCAGAAATCTAGTCTCTTGTGCATCACCAATTTCAATTGCTCCTGTTTCCTGCCCATACTTTCACAACTAAACATGAGCTCTGGAATTCCCATCTTAAACTGTGGAATGGCAGATGTTGTTTAATTTAGATAAATGTGAGGTGTTGCATTGGTAGGGAAAATCAGGGCAGGACTTAGACACTTAATGGGAGTGAGGAACAAGGAAATGACTGAGGAACTGAATAAGTACTTTGCATCAGTCTTCATAATGGAAGACATGGGTAATATTTCAAAAATTCAAGTGAGTAAAAGGTCAGAGCTGGGTATGGTGCCTTCACCAAGGAGAAGGTGCTGGAAAAACTGAGTGGTCTGAAGGTGGATAAATCACCTGGACCAGATGGACTACAGCCCAGAGTTATAAGGGAGAGAGCTGAAGAGATATTGTTCGTATTAGTGGTGATCTTTCAGGAATTGCTAGAATCAGGGAAGACTGGAAAATCGCTAATGTGACACCCCATTTAAAAAGGGAGTAACGCAAAAATCGGAAAATTACAAACTGATTAGCTGAACCTCAGGCGTGGGTAAGATCCTGAAATCCATTGTGATGGATGAGATTTCTGAAAAGTTAGAATGTATGGTAAAATAGAATAAAGTCAGCATGATTTTGTCAAGGGGAGGTCATGCCTGACAGATCTGCTAGAATTCTTTGAGGAAGTAATGAGCAGATTAGATCAAGGAGAGTCGATGGATGTTACCTACCTGGACTTCAAGAAGGCCTTTGACAAGGTGCTGCATAGGAGGCTACTGAGTAAGCTAAGAATCCATGGTGTCAGAAACAAGGTGCTAGCATGGACAAAAGCTTGGCTGTCTAGCAGAAAGCAGTAGTGGGGATAAAAGGGTCATTCTTGGGATGGCAAAAGGTGACAAGTGGTATTCTGCAAGGCTCAGTGTTGGTACCACGACTTTTCACTTTATACATTAACGATCTAGATGAAGGAACTGAGGGCATTCTGGCTATGTTTGAAGATGATACAAAGATAGTTAGAGGGACAGATAGTATTAAGGAGGCAGGGAGGCTGCAGAACGATTTGGACAGGTTAGGAGAGGCAAAAAAGTGTTGGATGGAGTACAATGTGAGAACGTAGTGAAGAAGGTGTTTGGCATGCTTGCTTTTATTTATCAGTGCATTGAGTATCAGAATTAGAGTGTCACTGGCTGTTCAGGACACTGGTTTGACCACTTTTGGAATGTTGCATTCAATTCTGGTCTGCTTGCCAAAGGAACAATGTTGTTCAACTTGAAACTTTTCATGCAAAGGGTGGTGTATGTATGGAATGAAACATAGAAACTTTAAATAGGTGCAAGAGTAGGCCATTCGGCCCTTCAAGTCTGCACTACCATTCAATATGATCATGGCTGATCATGCAATTTCAGTATCCCATTCTCATTTTCTCTCCCGATCCCTTGATCTCTTTTGCCACAAGGGCCATGCCCAGCTCCTTCTGGAATACATCTAATGATCCGGCCCCAACAGCTTTCTGAGTGAGAGAGTTCCACAGATCCACAACTCTCTGAGTGAAGAAATTCTTCCTCATCTAAATATTAATAGCTTAGCCATTATTCTTAGACAGTAATCCTTAATGCTGGACTTCCTCAACATCGAAAACATTCTTCTGGTATCCAGCCTATCCAGTCCCATCAGGATTTTATATGTTTCTCTGAGATTCTCCCTCATTCTTCTAAATTCTAGTGAATACAAGCCCAGTCAATCCAATCTTTCTTTGTGTGTCAGTCCTGCCATCTTGGGAATCAGTCTGGTGAACCTTCACTGGATTCCCTCAATAGCAAGAGGAAAGTTGTGGTTGTGGCATGAACAATTAGAATACTTAAAAGGTATCTGGATGGGTGCGTGAATGGGGAGTGGTTAGAGGGATATGGGCCAAATGCTGGCAAATAGGACTAGATTAATTTTTGGATATCGGGTCGGCATGGACAAGTTGGACCAAAGGGTCTATTTCCATGTTGTACAATTCTATGATTCTATGACTCAATAAACCTCATCCTCCATCTACTTCTGTGTCCTCCTTTAAGGTGACTCATAAAACCTAACTCTTTGACCAAGATTGAGGTCATCTAATTGATACTTCCTTATGTGGTTCAGAACACATTTTGTTGGGTAATATTTCTGTGAAGCACCATGGTCATGTTATTTTAACAAAGATGATATATACATACAAATTACAGTTGTTGAGAACCACAACTCACATGCTTATAAATTGAGTTGATTTCAGATACTTTTCAGTATTTAATTCACAATAGGCCATTGTTAATTCCTCGGTAATTTTGTATTGCTATATCTACCTTAACGCTTTGATGCACGAGAAAAGACAGGCTCCAAATTATACTTAAGGCCTTTCACAATCTTCACATGGCCAAATACTTTATAGTTTTAAATTGATGTGGAATCATTGTTGTCAACATCACAACAGGGAACTCATGTGTCCAATGATCTCTCTTAACCAATGAAAGAATAAGATGGAGAAATAATTAGTGTCAATATGGAGAAGGAGATGGGGTGAATACAGACAGAAAGGCAAAGACAGATTGTGTGGTCAGGTTGGGATGCATCAGACTTTCTGGAGCGGTAAGTGATGGGGAAAGGTCAGGAAATCACAATGTCCAATCGCTTGGAAGTAAACTTGTTGAACTTGGAGCAAAACTGCCTGTGCCTCCTGGCCTACAAGCAGTGCTGTAAATTAACTTAACTCATGAATCTGGCCCATGTTTACAGAGAGGGTCCAACAATTTTTAAATGAGAAATTAAAATGGTCCACACTCAATATCTAATTCCCTGCCAATGTTCCCGACTCAACCTTTTTAACCTGTTGGCAATCCCAAGATCTTGGAATTCATGTCTATATAAAGTTAAGATAGCAATTGAGTTCAAATGGTGGCACGTAATCTCCTTTGAAGATTTTCATGAGTCACACACATCTTGGAAGCAGGTTGGTTACACTCTACCCAACTTGCATAAAGTCAAATCAGGAAGTGGGCAGATTGGCGTCCAGCTTGAAATTAATCATAGATTTACACTATCTATTTTGCTAGCCGAAGTGTCAAACGTTTTACAAACTGAAAATGTCAGCCTTCAAACTCAAACAAAAGGTGTGAATGGCACTAAATCATTGCCAATGCAGATAAAAGTTATTTCAAAAGAATAGTCCAGGAATAATTTGCTGCCTGCAGGCATGAAACTCCACAATTTCATTGATCCCTTCCAAACCTCAGAAGCTGAGTGGCATATGGGCATCAAAGACTGCGCTTTTGATAGAGTCCATATGATGTGATGAACCAAATGGCTGCTGCAGAGATCAATTTGTATAAATCCAGCAATTTCAAAATATATAATAAACTTTAATGGGGTGGATCACTGCAAGGTTGTTATAATTTCAATTTTTCATGGCTTATAGCAGAGCAATACAAATGTCTGTAGGCATTTTGCAGGCAATCAGAACTCACATATATCTCTTCTTCATATGAAATTGCTACTTTTGGTTTAATATTTATGAATGAACAGTCAATAGTGAAGGCAGAGAAATGCCATTATCTTTTTAGCAATTTCTGAACCAATATTTTGAGGTAATTAGCAACTAACCTGAAACAGGCCTCAGACTGAAAAGACAAATTTCAGATTCTCATACAAGCTTTTATAATCATTTCAATGGAATGGAGATAGAAACGACTGATTAAAGGCGGGTGATGATAGATTCTGGCTCTCTTTGTGAGGTCCTTGGCCCAAGATTTTAACTGTCTGCCAACTGGGAGCAAAGCTGACTTCCTCCAGCATTCCTGCTCCTCCTGCAATTTTAAATCCTGTGTTTTCAGGAGCAGAGGCCATCCACCTGGTCCCATTAAACATAAAATGTCACAGTGCAACAAATTATGAGAACTAATTTTAACGTGCAAGCTATTAGGCCAGAAGAGTGTTGAAAATTTGGCATAGTTCTCTTTGTGGAATAACAAGGAAATATGGACCTCATCTGCATGGGAGTCTAATCCTCCCTCCTGGTCTTTGGATTCCTGATGAAGGGCTTTTGCCCAAAACATCAATTTTCCTGCTCCTCGGATGCTGCCTGACCTGTTGTGCTTTTCCAGCACCACTCTAATCTTAACTCTCTTCTCTGTTCACACTCATTCCTTGACAAGAGACATGTCCAACTACCCATTGTACTTTCCTGACATCCCTTGTTGGGATTAGAACATAGAACATAGAACATAGAAGAATACAGCGCAGTACAGGCCCTTGGGCCCTCGATGTTGCGCCGATCCAAGCCCACCTAAACTACACTAACCCACTATCCTCCATATACCTATCCAATGCCCTCTTAAATGCCCATAAAGAGGGAGAGTCCACCACTGTTACTGGCAGGGCATTCCATGAACTAACGACTCGCTGAGTGAAGAACCTACCCCTAACATCAGTCCTATATCTACCCCCCCTTAATTTAAAGCTATGCCCCCTTGTAATACCCGACTCAATACGCGGGAAAAGGTTCATACTGTCGACCCTATCTAACCCCCTAATCATCTTGTACACCTCAATCAAGTCACCCCTAAACCTTCTTTTCTCTAGTGAAAACAGCCCCAAGTGCCTCAGTCTTTCCTCATACGATTTTCCTTCCATACCAGGCAACATCCTGGTAAACCTCCTCTGCACCCGTTCCAATGCCTCCACATCCTTCCTATAGTATGGCGACCAAAACTGCACACAATATTCCAGATGCGGCCGTACCAGAGTCTTATACAACTGCATCATGACCTCAGGACTCCGGAACTCAATTCCTCTACCAATAAAAGCCAGTACGCCATATGCCTTCCTCACCGCACTATTTACCTGGGTGGCAACTTTCAGAGATCTGTGTACATGGACACCAAGATCCCTCTGCTCATCCACACTACCAAGTATCCGACCATTAGCCCAGTACCCCATCTTTTTGTTATTCTTCCCAAAGTGAATCACCTCGCACTTAGCTACATTGAATTCCATCTGCCACCTTTCTGCCCAGCTCTGCAGCTTCTCTATATCCTGCTGTAACCTGCCACATGCTTCCTCACTGTCAACAACTCCTCCGACTTTCGTGTCATCCGCAAACTTGCTCACCCAACCTTCTAACCCCTCTTCCAGGTCATTTATAAAAATGACAAACAGCAATGGTCCCAAAACAGATCCTTGCGGAACACCGCTAGTGACGGCACTCCATGAAGAAACTTTGCCATCAACTACTACCCTCTGTCTTCTTCCATCCAGCCAATTCCTAATCCAAACCTCCAACTCACCCTCAATGCCATATCTCCGTATTTTCTGCAGTAGCCTACCAAAAAAATTGTGTGTGGATTTCTGGCCTCCACTCAACCTCTACCCCATTCTGCAATTTGACCCACCAATGTTCATTGAGTTAAAGAGTCGTAGAGTTTACACAGCATGGAAAGAGGCCTTTCAGTCCACTGTATCTTCACTAGTCTATTTATTACAATCTCACTTTCGAGCACTTAGCCTCTAGCTTTGTATGCTATGGTGTTTCAAGTGTTCATTGAAATAGTTCTTCAATGTCTTGAGGGTTCCTGCCTTTACCACCCTTTCAGGCAGTGTGTTCCAGATATTCAGAGCCCTCTGGGTGAAAAAACATTTCCTCAAATCTCCTCTAAACGTCCTGTTTCTTGCCATAAAACTGTGCCTCCAGTTCCTGATGGAATTTCTGTTTGCTTTGAATCAGCTACAATCCAGAAATGTTTGAATGAGGAGTTAAAATAGTTCAGACAGATACTTCACTCCCAGCTAATATCTCCACCACATGGTAACCCTGACCCTGCCTGAGTTTCAGACAGAGCCAGAGAACTCGAACATAGGAAGATTAGCCTTTCAGAGGTGCTGCCTTTGGAAAAAGAAGGAAATTCTTAAGAAAGATACAGTCACAGAATTTAGTTATCACTTTATGCTTTTCTGAACAGGCACCTGAAACTGCTACAAAGTGTTCATTTCCATACAGCTCACAATAGACTGTATGTCCCAGTCTACATAAGGATTCATTTTTTTTTTAACCTTGTTTTCAATTGTAGTATCTTCAATGAGCAGTTACTTTCAGATAGCTCCTTGCATAGACTTAGGAAATGTTTCATAGCATTATGGTCAAAGTTCTCTTCCATAACATGAGATTTGATTATGTGAAATGCCTGAAGATCATGAAGCAGAGACTGTTTATTACACTAGTATTTGGTCACTACAGACATGAAGCTAAATTAACTTTACACAAGGAAGTATTTATGTGGAATGAAGCCAAACATTTACATTGGGGTTGAAGAATCCTTTATCTATCGACTCCTTCTTCCATGAGCCATCTTTCTTCCAAGATGTCCTGTTTTCCATAAAAAATCCATTTGACTGCTCCAGATACCCTCCATCACTATTACCACCTGATGGTAGAGACCCCAGCACAACTGCCTGAGCTCCCCTGCTCAGCATTCAAACCTCACTATCTTCGTCTGCTGCGGGAGGTTGAATTATACCATATTATGAATTACTTTCTTGTTTGTAAATACAGATTCAACAGTGCAGAATGGAATTGCAAAGAATACTGCTGATCTTTGGTTAATTAAACAATCTGAAGCTGAGAGACTTTTGTAAGGATAAAGACTTTCAATAGTTAATTGCTCTTCATGAAAATACCATCCTGGAATTTGTAATTATCCAGAATGTGTCCAACTTTTCTTTTTGGTACACTAAAACTGAGAAGTAAATGGTAGGGAAACAAAAAAATGATAATTTTTCTGTATGATCAAAAATTTCAGGTGATGAATTATAAACTGCTGTTTGTTCTATACATTTTGAAGTATTATTTATATGTTACCTTTGCCTTAGAAAAATGAATACAAATGAAATACATCAGGGATCAGTTGTGGAAAGCTTAAAATTGTGGCATTTTACAGTGTATTTATAAGGAGTCTGATTGCCGATACAAAAGTCCAGCATATGACATGCATTTTAAATCAATGCACAATGAGAAATAAATTAGCAATGAAATAGTTGCTCAGTCTTGTGACTAGAATGGATGAATCAAAGAGTTAGATTGCTTACAAAGTAGAAGATGGTTGATTTCAAAATTTAGGGTTTTCCCAAAAGATCGCAACCTGGGTGCATGGTAGAACACCAAGGGTGGGGACTTTCTGGTTCTGGCATGTAGACATCACCGTCATGCTTGCCATTTAATTAATGATGGTGATCGCCTGTCAGAATTGCTAATTCAATTCTAATGCTCAGCAGGGACATCCCTAGAGGGCCTCCGGGAAGAAGAAGTTGGCACAGGCCTGTTGAGGTGTCCTCAAAGGACAGGTTATAAGGTCCTAAGAATTAGGTGTAAGCCATTTGGCTCTTTGTGCCTGCTTCATTATTTGATAAGATCATGGCTGGTCTGACTGTGGCCTCCAGTTCATTTCTCCACCTGACCTTTAAAGCCCTTAACCAGCTTGTCAATCAAAGGTTATATTATTTTTTAATGCAATGGGCAGTCTGCCAGGCATGTATCAAATCCCAGGGTATGGTCATTGAGAGGTCCCTCAAAGATTGGTGGAAAAGAAGGTCCACTCTCCCATAGTGAGGCAAGCACAATAAATTGATGCAATGAATGAGCAATCCTGATACAAATCAAGTGCTGGTGGGGCAGAAAGTGACCCATAATTGGCCATTAACTTTGACTAATTGGCAACACTCCTCACTCCCCGTCTCCCTGGGGCTAGTGGGTACCGAAACAACTGCACCACTTTGGGGAATATGCCACAGAAGTGGGAAGACATGGATTGCTCTCTTGACATCTTCAGCTACCATCGTTCTCACTTCCCAACGCATCGCCAAAGAGCGAGTAATTTCCAGCTTGAAACAAAATTTAGCTTAACTAGATTGTTTTAAAGAAACATTACACTTATAGATAACAAATGTAGGCAAATAAAAGCTTCGCAGAACCTACTGATTTTATATTTGAGTGTGACAAATTGAAATTGCTTCTGAAGCTTTCTGACTATTGTCTGTCATGTGTCTACAGCAGTGTGCAGCCTGATTACACAGAGGGAGAATGATCAATTATATTCAGTGTACCAAGTTTTAAATAACACTATGTGGAGCTGGTCACATTCACAGTTATTACTGGCTGAAACTGTATTTATGAATCTTATTTGCATGGAAAAGCTCATTTGTTGTAAGTTGTTAAAGTCTCAATGATTTCAAGTTAATGTGAGTAATGCGATCTAGGGCTGGTGTGATGTTTTGACAGAAACAGAGATGGGCGCCAAAGGCTTTCCTACTCTGATCTCCGCTCTCGCCAGGATCAAATTGTCATCTGACCCAATTGACAGCAGCTGGAGCTATTGTTAACCAGAGTGGAGGGGTAGGAGGCTCACCATTGGCAGAGGTGGGCCCATCAATCTCAATCATTATATTCAGTGAAGAGACCATTGAAGCCATTATGACTGCACTGGCACTCTGAATGAGTATCATAACTCAATGCCATTCTACCATCCTTCTCCCGTAAACTGTTGCACATTGCTCCTATTTACATAATAATCTCAAGATCCTTTGAATATCTTAATTGCATATTCAGAAGGAGGTTTGTTGGCGGTCAGTTTAAAGAACAGCCATCACCAAATACAGTTCTCTTTTCTGTCCAGTATACTACAATCTCCATGAGGGAACATTTGAACTAAAGATGGCATTACAATCCAACCCCTACCTTTTGGGCCAGCTCCAGATGCTTTGGAGTCTCCCTGGAATGGTTGGAAGCCATTGCACAAAAATCAAAGAACTCCAGATGCTGGAAGTCTGAAACAAAAACAGAAATTGCTTGGAAAAACTCAGCAGGTCTGGTAGCATCTGTGGGGAGAAAGCAGAGTTAATGTTTCAGGTCCACTGACCCTTTTTCAGAACTGATTATTGCTGGGAGAAGTTGGAATATATGCTGAACACATGGGTGAGGGGAAGGAGTAAATGATAGGTGGAGATAGAGTCCAAAAAGAGACAGAAAACAGCTGTTGGGCAGATAAAGAAAAGGCAATGTAGAACCAGGATGAAATAAAAGCTGCTAATGGGGACCATTAGTGGGTGAAAATTGGTTGGCTATGATGAAAGCAGTCCAGGTCATGAGAGGTCCTGGGGTGTTGGGCGATGTTCAGGCTTTAAAAGTTATGAACTCAATATTAAGTCCTGAAGATTCAAGAGGAAAAAAAAGGCTATTATTGTATTGGGAAAGCAAATCTTAGCAGGACTTATACACTTAATGGTAAGGTCCTAGGGAGTGTTGCTGAACAAAGAGACCTTGGAGTGCAGGTTCATAGCTCCTTGAAAGTGGAGTCGCAGGTAGATAGGACAGTGAAGGTGGTATTTGGTATGCTTTCTTTTATTGGTCAGAATATTGAGTACAGGAGTTGGGAGGTCATGTTGCAGCTGTACAGGACATTGGTTAGGCCACTTTTGGAATATTGCGTGCAATTCTGGTCTCCTTCCTATCGGAAAGATGTTGTGAAACTTGAAAAGGTTCAGGAAAGATTTAAAAGAATATTGCCAGGGTTGGAGGATTTGAGCTATAGGGAGAGGCTGAACAGTCTGGGGCTGTTTTCCCTGGAGTGTCGGAGACTGAGGGGTGACCTTATAGAGGTTTACAAAATTATGAGGGGCATGGATAGGGTAAATAGGCAAAGTCTTTTCCCTGGGGTCGGAGAATCCAGAACTAGAGGGCATAGGTTTAGGGTGAGAGGGGAAAGATATAAAAGAGACCTAAGAGGCAACTATTTCACACAGAGGGTGGTAAGGGTATGGAATGAGCTGCCAGAGGATGTGGTGGGCGGCTGGTACAATTGCAACATTTAAGAGGCATTTGGATGGGTATATGAATAGGAAGGGTTTGGAGGGATATGGGTTGGGTGCTGGCAGGTGGGACTAGATTGGGTTGGGATATCTGGTCGGCATGGACGGGTTGGACCGAAGGGTTTGTTTTCATGCTGTACACCTCTATGACTCTATGAGGTTATGGTTCTGAAAGGATTGATGTTCATATTATATTGACTCTACCAATTCAACAAATATTACAGAAAGGAAGTCAATGAGTTCTGCGTGAGATTTTAGAGGGAGCAGATATAGGTTTCTTAAGTTCCTAGTAACTATGCCTGACTGAATGTAGTCATACTTACTGATATCATGCATAAGCCTTTGTGTTTTGTAAGAACAGTGCCCCTTCTCCAGATACTCTGCAGTGGTATATTCTTAACCACTCACCATTATATAGGTTCAAGAGAAACCAGAAACAAAGGAGGATTGGTGACATATCTCAAACATTCCTTACCTAGTACTGCAAGCGGGTAGTGGTGGCAAGGTACCAGGAGTGATCATCTGTAAAAGTAACACAATAATAATTGCTTGGTGGGAATTGGTGGAGAGGAAGCAATGTGGTGGTGATGGTACAGAAAGTAGAAAGTTGGAAATTGTCTACCTGAATAAATGCTTCGAAGTAACATACAATTTCCACATGTCTGCCAAATACGTTCACTTTTAATTTCTTCTTGGAAATATTAGGAATTAATTAGTTCTGGTTTCTGAGCTGGGAATTGTGGATTCAGATTCAAATTTTACATGAAAGCTAAACTGTTATTTAGAGTTTCCAATGAATAGTCAAAATCTTTAATTGTATAAATTAGCTTTTTGTTTGAGGGTTTTGTGGCACCATGGCAACATTCTTTCATCTGAGCCAGCAGCTCCAGGATCTGATGACCATAGAAGGCGTGTACAAGATGTAGCCAAACAGACTGATTGTCCACCCATAAATCCTTCTGCTATGTCTTTGGTAGATGGAGAGAGCAAGAGAGCCCTCTGAAGAGTCAGAACCACATGGTAGCTGCAGGACAAAACCCTCACCATGTTGAAAGACTCCACATGAAAGGCATAGAGAGAAAGAGCACTTTATGTATAATTGAATCAGCATTTCTTCACCTGATCTTTATAAAGCAAAACATTAATATTCTTGATCTGGCCTTGAATCCTTCAGTTAGCCTCGAGAAAGATTGAAGATAACCATGTGAGAATATACAGAAATAACCTCAGAGAAAAATTGGCATTTAGCGCAGAGCTGTCAATAATGTGTTCTGAAAAAGAGTCATATTAGATTTGAAACATTAAATCTATTTTTCTCTCCACAGATTCTGCTAAACTTGCTGGGCATCTCTCATATTTTCTGTTTTTATTACAGTAATGAACTGGCAGTCCACTTGTACAGCCTGTCCTATTTTGTTTTATATGTATAATTTAATAAAAGTTTCTTGAGACTACTTGTGGAGATCACCAGTACTGGTGTGCTGAAAAGAACATGTAAAAGAGAAAACTGTAAATTCAATTCCCACCTCAGAGACTCAAACATGACAAGCTTGGGTAATTATCCATGACAACATTAAGGGAGTGTTTCATTACTGAAGATGCTACCTTTTGAATGAGACATTAAACAAAAGTTCACTCTGACCTATCTGTTGGACATTAAACATTGTAACACTATTCTAAAGAGTAGGCAAGTTAACCTCATGTTCTGACAAATATTTATCTTTCCATGAACACTGCAAAAGAAATTATCAGGTAATTATCTTGCTGGAGACAAATTGACGGCCCTATTTCCTACATTCCAACAGTGGACATTGTAGGCTGTTAAGTGCTTTGGAAATGCCCGTGAAAGCACTATCTTAATGCAAGTTTATCTTTCTCTTTACCACTGGTACCTTTCACATATGGAAATTATTTCTCCTCCTCTCAGAATTTCAGCTCCAAGTTGTGCTGGAGACAGCCGATCCTGAAAGCACCCTCAGAGATTATCTCAGTTGCTTTAACACCAATCAAAAAATGAACAGGTTTCAATTTCAATGTCATGTAATACACAGAATGTTTCCATTTAAATTCAAGAATAAAAATAGTCATTGCAAATGAATAGATTATATCCAGTTTCAGCTGCTGGAAAATGTTCCAATTTTTAGTTTCTACTTATATTCATACATGACAAAAATGACCCTTTTCTTCTCAAAGTAACTGCGTCCTGTAACCAATTTTGTTGTTGGGAGACACAGGGACATTTCATTGCAGCACAGGCACACTACAATGAGACAGTTTGTGAACAGATCCAAAGACATGTAAATTTGGCAGGTAGAATTATCACCTGTGGCAGACTATGATTTTGTTTTTCACAGAATTAAGGTAAAAATTACTTCCAATGAGTCTTACCAATAAGACCAAGCAGATAATTTTCCACTCGATGAAATGTGAATTGTAGTTCTTCCTGAACTGACCTTCTTCCTAAGGGACCACATTCTGTACAAGTGTCACCAGGTAGATCCCTTGCCCAAGCACCTGCTAGATACCCTTTAAAACTTTACAATTTAGTTATTTCAATTGGTGACAAGAGGTGGCACAGACACATGAAACAATATTGGGGTTTTCTCAGATTACATCACCTCCTCTCTGAACAATCTTAACAGTGCTATTCTCATAAATGGGATTATTAGAAACGGCTGACGACTTAATTTCTAACATTTCCTGCTCGCTGACCCATACAAATAGTTGTATGTTGAAGAAATATCTCTTTCTGAAACCACAATGCTATCAGTGAACAATGATCCACCCCCAAGCCTTTCCCACAAGCATTGGAAAGCAAAAAGATTGTGATATCTTTTAAATCCTTATAAAAACAAACCATCGATGTCGATCAGATATCCTAATTCCTACAGGAAAGGATATTATAGATAAGAGATCATTTTGACACAAATGAATATTTATGGGAAAAGCTTAAAAATGACATTTTCCTGGTATTTGTGCAAAGATTTCTCCCTTTCTTTATTTACTTGAGAGAAAAAAAGCACTGTGAAGCTTTTCTGGAATTTTACCATAAACCAAACTGTTAATCAGGGCCCTCTCTGTTTGCCTCCCCAAGCCACTGTATGCTGGATTTTCTAAGGACTGACAATCACATACAGATTGTCACTTCATTCCTTTTTTTTAAATGAAAGGCAAGAGTTCTGCAATTCTGGTCAGAGATTCCAGTCAGTGCTCCTTCAGTAAAGTGGATTGCACTTCCAATCTGACAGTTCCCTCATAATGTAGAACAGCTGGGGGAAGGCAACCAATGCCTGCTTTTTCACAACCACTTGTTAGCTACAACAACATACTTTATATAGTGCCTTTAATATTAACAAAGTCCCAAGGCATTTCACAAAGACTGAGCTATGTTGGGCCAGATGACCAATGTTTTAGCCAAAGAAACAGGATTATAAGGATGGATAGGGGCTAGCCTTGAAAGGCTTGATTGAGAAACAACAGGCCAAAACACCATCAAAGTTCCATGTTAACGTAGTTTTTAAAAAAATTCTTGATGGGTTGTGGTGTCACTAGCTAGTTGAGTATTTGTTATCCATCTCTAATAGCCCTTGAAAAGGTTATGGGAGAATTGCCTTGTTTAACACAGCAGTCCTTGGGGAGGAGGAACACCTACAGAGGTGTTGGGAATTTTTGAAGGATTTTGACCCAGTACCACCGAGGAGGATTTCCTAGGGTACATGGAAAAAGAATACAAAGTAATACAGGAGGTGTGACCAAATCTTGGTCAAAAAGTTAGATTTTATGGGCCATGAGATGGTTTTGGTAATGGTCTTTGGAATGAACTTAAAGTCTTGAAAGTAGGGGACAAGAAACCAGTCAAAAGGCATTACATCAATGCATTTTGAACAAAAGCATGACTGAAGACTTCAATAACAGATTAGCTAATTGATGGAATATACTGCTTAATATTATAAATCATTAAAATAAAAGTGGACTGAGTGATTATGTGGATACGGGTTGGATTGTTGAACTGAAATTGAGCAGGATATCAATACTGGAGATGGAATCAATAACTGAGGAACCGAGTTTGTGGTGGGGCCCAAAGGCAAAGTTTAGTTGGACGTGGTTATAGGTAATCAAGGATTGGCCATTAAACATGCTTGTAGATTTATAGCCCTCTCTAATGGAATTAAACTTTGCAAGTGGCATTACACAGGACTGTAATGAAGCAAAATTGACACGGAACCACTTAAGGCAATATTAGAGCAGATAACAAAGGCTTGGTCAAAGGGGTCGGTTTTAAGCAGAATTATAAAGGTGGAAAGGGAAATAAAGAAATGGAGACTTTTTGGCAGGCAATTCCACAATCTCGGACGTATGCAAGTGAAGGAATTACTGCCAATAGCAAAGTAAGTAAAATTGAGACATTCTAAAAGTTGACAAAAGGTAGTGGACAAGAAGAAATCTGTGTATTTACTCAGTGTTTTATAGGGTAGGATGTCCACTTACTGTTTGCTATAATTTATGCTGATTAAAGTTCAAATCTGATGAAGATTCCTAATGTCTCCTTGGTAAGTGTCATGTTATGAGTGTGGTACTGGAAAAACACAGCAGGTCAGGCAGCATCAGAAGAGCAGGACAATCAACATTTTGAGCAAAAACCCTCAATCAGGATGAGGCTGGGAGCCTCAGGGGTGGAGAGATAAATGGGAAGGGGGTGGGCCTGGGGGGGAAGGTAGCTGAGAGTGCAATAGGTTGATGGAGGTGTGGGTAAAGGTGATAGGTCAGAGAGGAGGGTGGTGCAGATAGGTGGGAAGGAAGATTGACAGGTGGGACTGGTCATCAGGACAATGCTGAGCTGGAAGTTTGGAACTGGGGTAAGGTGGGGGGCAGGGAATGAGGAAACTGGTGAAATCCACATTGATGCCAAGGGATTGGAAGGTTAAAAGGTGGAAGATGAGGTGTTCTTCCTCCAGGCATCAGGTGGTAAGGGAGTGGTGATGGAGGAGGCCCAGGACCTGCATGTTCTCGGCAGAATGGGGGGGGTGGATTTGAAATGTTCGGCCATATGCCGTGAGGTTGGTTGATGCGGGTGTCCCGGAGATGTTCTCTGAAGCACTCTTCAACTAGGCATCCTGTCTCCCCGATGTAGAGGAGACCGCATTGGGAGCAATGGATACAGTAAATAACATGCATGGAAGTTCTGGATGTGGAAGACTCCTTTGGGGCCTTCGATGGAAGTGAGCGGGGGAGGTGTGGGCGCAGGTTTTGTAATTCCTTTGGTGGCAAGGGAAGGTACCAAGAGGGGAGGGGGGGTGCTGTTGGGGGGGGCGTGGACCTGACAAGGTAGTCACGGAGGGAATGGTCTTTATGGAAAGCAGATAGGGGTGGAGAGGGAAATATATCTCTGGTGGTGGGGTTTGTTTGTAGGTGGTGGAAATGTTGGCAAATGACACAATGTATACGGAGGTTGGGGTGGAAGACCATAAGACCATAAGACATAGGAGTGGAAGTAAGGCCATTCGGCCCATCGAGTCCACTCCGCCATTCAATCATGGCTGATGCGCATTTCAGCTCCACTTACCAGCGTTCTCCCCGTAGCCCTTAATTCCTCTAGACAACAAGAATCTATCAATCTCGGCCTTGAAGACATTTAGTGTCCCGGCTTCCACTGCACTCCGTGGCAATGAATTCCACAGGCCCACCACTCTCTGGCTGAAGAAATGTCTCCGCATTTCTGTTCTGAAATGACCCCCTCTAATTCTAAGGCTGTGTCCACGGGTCCTAGTCTCCTCGTTTAACTGAAACAATTTCCTAGCATCCACCTTTTCCAAGCCATGTATTATTTTGTACGTCTCTATTAAGTCTCCCCTTAATCTTCTAAACTCCAACGAATACAATCCCAGTATCCTCAGCCGTTCCTCATATGTTAGACCTGTCATTCCAGGGATCATCCGTGTGAATCTCCGCTGGACACGTTCCAGTGCCAGTATGTCCTTCCTGAGGTGTGGGGACCAAAACTGGACACAGTACTCCAAATGGGGCCTAACCAGAGCTTTATAAAGTCTTAGTAGTACATCTCTGCTTTTATATTCCAACCCTCTTGAGATAAGAGACAACATTGCATTCGCTTTCTTAATCACGGACTCAACCTGCATGTTTACCTTTAGAGAATCCTCGACTAGCACTCCCAGATCCCTTTGTGCTTTGGCTTTATTAATTTTCTCACCATTTAGAAAGTAGTCTATGCTTTTATTCTTTTTGCCAAAGTGCAAGACCTCGCACTTGCTCACGTTAAATTCCATCAGCCATTTCCTGGACCACTCTCCCAACCTGTCGAGATCCTTCTGTAGCCTCCCCACTTCCTCAGTACTACCTGCCTGTCCACCTAACTTCGTATCATCGGCAAACTTCGCTAGAATGCCCCCGGTTCCCTCATCCAAATCATTAATATATAATGCGAACAGCCGTGGCCCCAGCACCGAACCCTGCGGGACACCGCTCGTCACCGGCTGCCATTCTGAAAAAGAACCTTTTATCCTAACTCTCTGCCTTCTGTTAGACAGCCAATCCTCAATCCATCCCAGCAGCTCACCTCGAACACCATGGGCCCTCACCTTGCTCAGCAGCCTCCCGTGTGGCACCTTATCAAAGGCCTTTTGAAAGTCTAGATAGACCACATCCACTGGGTTTCCCTGGTCTAACCTACTTGTTACCTCTTCATAAAATTCCAACAGGTTTGTCAGGCATGACCTCCCTTTACTAAATCCGTGTTGACTTGTTCTAATCAGACTCTGCTCTTCCAGGAATTTAGAAACCTCATCCTTAATGATGGATTCTAGAATTTTACCAACAACCGAGGTTAAGCTGATTGGCCTATAATTTTCCATCTTTTGCCTTGATCCTTTCTTGAACAAGGGGGTTACAACAGCCATCTTCCAATCATCCGGGACCTTTCCTGACTCCAGTGACTCTTGAAAGATCTCAACCAATGCCTCTGCTATTTCCTCAGCCACCTCTCTCAGAACTCTAGGGTGTATCCCATCAGGGCCAGGAGATTTATCAATTTTAAGACTTTTTAACTTTTCTAGCACTATCTCTTTCGTAATGGCAACCATACTCAACTCAGCCCCGTGACACCCTTTAATTTTTGGGATATTATTCATGTCTTCCACTGTGAAGACTGACGCAAAGTACTTGTTAAGTTCTCCTGCTATTTCCTTATCTCCCATCACTAGGCTTCCTGCATCAGTTTGAAGTGGCCCAATGTCTACTTTTGCCTGTCGTTTGTTTCTTATGTACTGAAAGAAACTTTTACTATTATTTCTAATATTACTGGCTAGCCTACCTTCATATTTGATCCTCTCCTTTCTTATTACACTCTTTGTTATCCTCTGTTTGCTTTTGTATCCTTCCCAATCTTCTGATTTCCCACTGTTCTTAGCCACTTTATAGGATCTCTCTTTTTCTTTAATACATTTCCTGACTTCCTTTGTCAGCCAAAGTTGTCTAATCCCTCCCCGGTTAATCTTTCTTTTCTTGGGAATGAACCTCTGTACAGTGTCCTCAATTATACCTACAAACTCCTGCCATTTTTGCTCTACTGTCTTCCCGGTTAGCCTCTGCTTCCAGTCTATTTTAGTCAGTTCCTCTCTCATGCCCTCATCTTCCGCCTTGGGACCTTCCAACCACATGGCATCAATGTGGATTTCACCAGTTTCCTCATTTGTCCTTCCTCCACTTTATTCCAATTCCAACCTTCCAGCTCAGCATCGTCCTCATGACTGTCCCATCTGTCCATCTTTCTTCCCGCCTCTCTACACTACCCTCCCCTCTGACTTATCACCATTACTACCACCTCCTCACACCTATTGAGTTCTCAGATACCTTCCCCACCTCCTCCCATTTATATCTTCACCCTTGAGGCATCTAGCCCCATTCCTAATGAAGGGCTTTTGTCCGAAACATCGATCTTCCTGCTCCTCGGATGCTGCCTGACCTGCTGTGCTTTACCAGTACCACACTCTTGACTTTATCTCCAGCATCTGCAGTACCCACTTTTGCCTAAGTGTCATGTTATGATGGTTTGTAATGCTACATTCCTGCAGAGACAACACTTGAACAATTACAAGACAATTAGTTGCTGAAAGCAGCTTTGCCTAAAGTCTTGCCAAAATTTATGTTATATAAGCTATTAATTTGCCGACCATGACATTTATTTCCACATACAGATTTCAATGTTAAAGTAATCTGTGCTAATTAGGCAAAAGCATGCAGTCTTTTGACTCCTGACCACTAATAAGTTGGATTTGATTTCAATAACTGGGGATTTCCGTAACAGATTTTAATTTCAAATAACAATAAAGATGACCCAACCCCTACACGTTGGTAGGATTGCTGTTAAAGTATAACAGAGCTTCATGTTGCCATGAACGAATGTTAAATTGCATAGAGACATTAAACAAATTAAAGAATATCTTTAAAGTGAAGAATGCTACAATAGTAACAGTGTCTGTTATCTAAAGAATGATAACATTATTAAATGACTAAAAGAGACAAGGATGGATACCTATAAAATGGATATGAACATCAACAAGGAAATGTGTCAAAAATAATTAATAAAACAAGGAATAAACAACAGCCTCCCACGAGGAGGTTGAACAGTTCATCCACCTTTCTAACACCTTCCACCCCAACCTCAAATTTACTTGGACCATCTCAGACTCCTCCCTCCCCTTCCTAGACCTCTCCATTTCTATCTCGGGCGAAAGAATCAACACGGACATTTACTATAAACCGACCGACTCCCACAGCTACCTAGACTACACCTCCTCCCACCCTGCCCCCTGTAAAAATGCCATCCCATATTCCCAATTTCTTCGTCTCCGCCGCATCTGCTCCCAGGAGGACCAGTTCCAATACCAAACAACCCAGATGGCCTCCTTCTTCAAAGACCACAATTTCCCCCCAGATGTGATCAACGATGCTCTCCACCTCATCTCCTCCACTTCCCGCTCCTCCGCCCTTTAGCCCCGCCCCTCCAATCGCCACCAAGACAGAACCCCACTGGTCCTCACCTACCACCCCACCAACCTCCATATACATCGTATCATCCGTCGTCATTTCCGCCACCTCCAAATGGACCCCACCACCAGGGATATATTTCCCTCCCCTCCCCTATCAGCATTCCGAAAGGACCACTCCCTCCGTGACTACCTCGTCAGGTCCACACCCCCGATCAACCCAACCTTCACTCCTGGAACCTTCCCCTGCAACCGCAAGAAATGCAAAACTTGCGACCACACCTCCCCCCTTACTTCCCTCCAAGGCCCCAAGGGATCCTTCCATATCTGCCACAAATTCACCTGCACCTCCACACACATCATTTACTGCATCTCTGCACCCGATGTGGCCTCCTCTATATTGGGGAGACAGGCCGCCTACATGCGGAGCGTTTCAGAGAACACCTCTGGGACACCCGGACCAACCAACCCAACCACCCTGTGGCTCAACACTTTAACTCCCCCTCCCACTCCACCAAGGACATGCAGGTCCTTGGACTCCTCCATCGCCAGACCATAGCAACACGACGGCTGGAGGAAGAGCGCCTCATCTTCCGCCTAGGAACCCTCCAACCACAAGGGATGAACTCAGATTTCTCCAGTTTCCTCATTTCCCCCCACCTTGTCTCAGTCCCAACCCTTGAACTCAGCACCACCTTCCTAACCTACAATCTTCTTCCTGACCTCTCCGTCCCCACCTCCTCTCCGGACTATCACCCTCACCTTATCCTCCTTCCACCTATTGCATTTCCATCGCCCCTCCCCCAAGTCCCTCCTCCCTACCTTTTATCTTAGCCTGCTTGGCACACTTTCCTCATTCCTGAAGAAGGGCTTATGCCCGAAACGTTGATTCTCCTGCTCCTTGGATGCTGCCTGACCTGCTGCGCTTTTCCAGCAACACATTTTCAGCTCTGATCTCCAGCATCTGCAGTCCTCACTTTCTCCAATAAACAACAGCAGAATGGATACAAGAATGGAGTGAAGATGTGTTGAAAGACTTTATATGATAGTGAGCTGAGAAAACGTGCCTCGCTTTGCAGATTGAAGTTTATTTTAATTATCAATATTTGGAATTATATATCCTTGTTGTGCTTTGAGGACTAGAGAAAGCAGCAGTCAGCAGGGAAGAATGAAGTGAATGGGCTATAGAAATTTACAGTCTGATTAGAATCAGCGTTTCTTTTTGAGTTTAAACAACTTCAAAAACTCATTGTGGCATCTGAAGACTGTACAAGGAAACTCAGCCTTCTGTGTAAAGTCTGTGAGAAATGATATCAACAGAAAAGTAAATCAGACAAACACTCCATTGTATTTTCAGAATGAGACTTCAAGAAGAAAGTGGAGACATCTAATGTTGTGAGACTGGAGAAGCTTAGTCTCTGGGGAATTGAATGATGTATTGAGCATGCATTTCTTTCTTAAAGGTGAGCATGGAATCTATGGTGAGTTTGAAGTCTCCTCCCTCTTGGATATGATGGGTCCTTGGTAAATAGGTTCAGGCAGTTTGACCCAGGATCTGTTGGGCATGAGTTACCAGCATAAAACTGATCTCATTCAGCTTCACAATGGCAATCTTGCTTAGTCATACTAAAAGAATTTCATGGAGTGGTAAATGGCCAAAAAATATCTTGATGGGAAAAGGCTCTAGTGAATTTGAGATTAAACATTTTGGAGTTAATTTAATCATTGCTGGTGAGTCTGATGGAATAGATGCCTAACTTTCACCAAAATAACAATTAGACAACCTCAGCAATGATGAGAAACAATCACTCTCAACAGCTAACTTAAGAGTAAACTAGGAGGACATACCAAGAGATGCATGATGCAAGACTTGCGCCAAACAGTGAAACCTTTAATGTGGCACTTACCCAGGAAAGCATAATATTCTCACAGACACACACATAAAGGTTATTGCTCTAATGCTTGTCAAAGGAAAATTGAATGTGTGTAATTTGGTATAAAATAGCTATGATATATTTGAATAAGACAGAAACTGCCTGAGGAAATATAAGAACAATTTGTCAGTTATGCTAAATCAGAAGCAGCCTGCTCAACATCTGATTTATATTAATAAATGCAACTATTTTTATGAACAGATGATCATTGTTCATCCTAAAACTCTTTCTGAGATTTGTGGAGGTTTAAAACAATGATCTCCAGAATTATTATAGTCCTACTTGAGACCTCTCGGACTATTTGTCTTTAAATTTCACAGATTGCAAGAAACTCAGGCACAGATACCCAAGTCATCAAAGTGTTTAAATTTCTTTCTCCTTTTGTTAGTTATCTGTCTTCCAATTTTAGTTTAAAGCAGTTAATATTTACTGGAGTATATAGTAGCACACAAGGTTCCCAAACAACCATTGTCCATGTACAATTCAGGACCATAGGTGATGGCAGGGGTTGGTGGGTATGATGGCAGAAGTGTTATTGCAGGGGGGAAGAGAGTGAAATGAAACCAACCTAGAATTGAATCCTGACCTTATCTTATGTTCAGTGCCCTGTTGAATATACAGCTGTAGCCTAGTAAAAATTTCCTTTGGGGCCACCATGACAGCCCAGTCTTGGCCCCATATTATTCTCATTGTTACACTGCCAGTTCAGGGACATAATTGGAAGTCATGGCATAAGGTCCAATCTGCAGATGCTGTCACCTCCACTGTTTCTGCGTAGTCAACCTACTTGTCTTATCCAATCTTGAACAAGTTGCAATTTCCTCCAATCTGCCACTGTACCAATCACAACTGCTGCCTCAAAGCAGGACATGGGGGATGGTGTGTCATAGCAGGTGACTGTAAAAGTGACTGGTGAAGATGATGATGTTCTTTCACATAAACATTGGCTTTCTCCCAGATTTCCCAATGCACTAAACATCCAATGAGGCAAACCAATCAGCCCTGTTGTAAAACCTGGCTTTTGAATTCATCATCTGAGTCCTATGGAGCAGAACTTGCATGGGGAAATGCAATCCAGTTAGCTAACACTACATTTTCATTGTTCCCTGTTTTGGTTGCAACATGCCTGAGTCAAGTGTCTCACCACAGGCTGATTCTGTCTCTATTCTGCCCACCAAGATCTGGTTTGATGCCTCTGAGTGTGAAGCTGAGTGCATCATCATCATCATTCTTAATATTCCTACATAGCCTGGTCAGGTTCTAGGGGATTAGAAAGGAAAAAAAAATCACAGCATAGGGTTGTAGTGAGAAATGGCAAGAAATAGGTACAAAGTTAAAAAATCACACAACAGCGTCGCTCCGAAAGCTAGTGTGCTTCCAATTAAACCTGTTGGACAATAACCTGGTGTTGTGTGATTTTTAACTTTGTACACCCCAGTCCAACACCGGCATCTCCAAATCAAGAAATAGGTAGGAGGTGATGTGGGAAAGGAGAGGCGCATGCTTGCACTAGCTACAGTTTGTAAATCACAAAAGATTATGGATCTGCAATGACCATCATTAACAACCTGACCATTTCCTTAAAATGGGTGTGCCTTTCGATAGACAGAATCCACACTGCAAATTGTTCAGTCACTGGAAGAAGGCGTTCAAGAGAATTTCGCCAATGACCTGCCCTGTATTGGAAAGAGGGAGACCTTTCTGTTTTGAACTTACCTTCTTTCCTAAAGATGGTGGCAATTTTTAGAATACCAAAGAATAGAATAGGATATCCTTTATTGTCACATGTACTCCAGTACAGAAGTACAGGAGTAAAGTGAAAACTTTTTAATGGTGCCAGGTACAAGTTTTAGATGCAAAAGAGTATTAAAAGGAAAAGTAGTAGCATTACTTAGTGTCTAAAAAGGTATGATAGTTATAACAGACTTAAAGGATTTACATTACAGTCCGGTAAAGAATTTCAGGTAGCAGCAGTTCATCATATGCTCTGACCGTTGGCACCAGGCACAAATCCAACAACTGTCCCACTCAGCTTCAGCCTTCAGTCTGCTCCTTACTGAAACTCAGTGAGGTAGGTTGTGCTGTACCAGGACTCGCTTGCCTCGTACTGCACCCGGACTCGGGCTTCCCTCATGCAAGCTCCGGTACTCAGGTTTCCCCACATGTCACTCCAGGATTGCTGAAAAGAGAGAAAAAAATAGAAAAGAAAGAAAATGAATAGGTGGAGCAGAAGAGGTCCGGTTGGATGTCCTACTCTGCCACAATTTTGCTGGAAGTTACAGTGCTGGCATGACATCATCCTTCTGGATGAGGGAATTAAGGCATGTGTTTGTGTCAAGATTGCTTCTCTACTGTATTTTAGTATTTTGGCAGGGATTCCACCTGCAGCAGCTGTCACATAGCCTTACCAATCTCATGTCAGGCTGGTGCTGTGCTGCGGTTGCAACAATAGTATGTTGTGGGATGTCATCAAGGATGCCCACAATGAGTTACCAATCTCGGTTTTTGCAGATCCTTAAGAGTTCCTCTGTAGATTGTCCACTACTTTGCTGTCCTTGAAGGGTTCCACTCCATTCTTAGCACTTAGTGGGTTGGTCCTTCTCTGCTTGGGCTATAGATGGTCTCTACTGCACTGAAGAACCCACACATATAATGGCTGTCAGTGACTTGCTAGATTTTCTGCGCTCTTCCCACCCACCACTTCTTCTTTGTGTCAAAAGGTTTTTATCTGTCAAACTCTTCTTTTTCCTTTGAACTTTGGTGGTTTGACCAGTTCAGGAAAGCCTCAAACTTGTGATTTAGTAGCTCCTGGATCTTCTGGTCACTCTCCTCAAATTAGCCTTGATTCTTCCTTGTAGAGAAACCCAGAGTCTCCTCATAGGTACAGTTTATGATTGATTGAAGGGCAGACATAGTGTGGAGGATGTTCTGTTCTATTCGGTTCCTCTTCAGTTGGACATCACCAGATTGTCTGTGAAGCATTGACTGAGGTGACTTTCTTGACTCCATTGACAGTGCATTTTCTGCTGTTGCTGCCACATTTTGGACCGGATGGCTGGAGATAACAGACCCAATTTGGCAATAGGATGGTCCAGCAGTTGCCAGCTCATTTCATAGCATAGATAATGTGAATATTCCTGGGGCTCCTCAGTCAGATGATGATACAGTCAAGCAGCTATGAATGTCCAGAGTAAAAAACCTATAAGTATTAATCTCTCTGATGAAATAGAGCATTTTCTATGACCAGGCCACGCTGCAGACATTTCACCAGGAGATTGACTCCTTTGAAGATCACCTTCACTACACCAGATGACTAGAAGTTTGTGTCCCCTTCAACTCTGGCATTGAGATCATCAAACTGAATCATCTCATCTACCTTTGGAACATGCAACAATGACTGATTAAAGCTGGAATAGAACTGCTTTATGATCTAAGCCATTGCACCTAACGTTGGGCTGTCCTTACTTATGTCTGTGGTGCCGTACTGCTGCATTTGACTGATCCAAAAGATCATGAGACATTTGTTTATCCTACATGTGGTCTGGTGAGATGATCAACAAGTTTATTCTAATTTTAAAAACTAACCCATGGAGTTGCCATTCTTCCATATTTACTCTTTCTGAAGAAGGTAAACCTGCTACCTGAGCTTTGAGCTGACTTTCGCCTCCCCATCATATCTCGCTCAGAGTAATAATGTCAATGTCATAATGCCAAGCTATGAAAGTGACACATTACATGATTGTAAGGAAATGGTTTTGCCTTAGTAGTCACATGGCAGAGATGAAGACGTGACTTGTGCTCACATAGAAAAAAATAAAATTTGACTCAGCAGGACCAGGTTGCTAAAGAAGACTCACAGGATACAAAGACTCTGTGAAGGGGCCATCTCAGCAATAGGTTCACAATACCACAGCACAGACAAACATTACTGGCATCCTTAGACTGCAGTGAGGTACCTTAATACAGCATGAGGATGAGTGTAAGAGGAGACAGCAGAAGTATGTTCAGTTTTAATAAGGTGCACTGACTGTGAATATATATGTGCACTATAAAAACATAGTCATAAATAAAATCTTCCAAACACTGGGATTTATGCACTGGCAGGGGTTCAGAGATAAAGTTGTAACAATTCTTTCTCTGCCTTCTTAATGAATTATTCTGTTGTTATGCTAACTAAAAACATTTGAGAGGCAGAGGCATGTTGTAGATTTCTCTGTCAGTCAGCAGCCGATGGAATCCTTTCTGAGCTCCACAACTGAGAAAAGTTTTCTGATTGTTTCAGTTGAAGGTGATATTTCAACGTTTAGAGACATTCAAAGTGTTAATCCTGTTAAGTCAAGCCATAAAGAACTAATACCTCTTTTCTGTTAGTTTAATCTGGGAGGCACAATTTCACTGTAGATGCTCGAAATGTTGGAAATCAAGTTGGCTGCATGTGTCACTTTAGAAGCAAATATATCATTTGCCAGCAGCTAATTCCACTAGAATCTGTTGAATTTTTTAGATCTGGTGTTACTCTGATATTCCTCATATGTAATCTTGTTGTTATCCCAGCTGATGATACTGATAGACATGTGGGTTGCAGAATGAAATCTGGATTTGTAGATATTTTTTCTTAGATAACATTATGGTCAGTCATTGAAACATAGCCAAAGCATACACAAAGCTGTAGAACAGAACTTAAGTTTATTACATAAAATATGAAAACATAAAAAAAAACATTTAGAACAGTTTGAATGATCTTTAAAATATATGGCAAAACATTGTCTCACCTAGTTTCTCAACCTGCTTTTTTCTACATTTTACAGAGACTCAACTCCAGGAAAATTTTGCTTCAATATCAAATATTTGAGTTTGACTTAATCGATTCCTCCCCAGTACTTTTTCTTGAACTGCAAAGTCTTCTAATAGGAATGCTCACAAAAATGTTAAACTCTCTCATAACTTTTTCATTCTTTCAGTAATCAGCCAATTTCTAACTAAGCACTCTTGATCTGGAAGTTTCACAATCTAAACTTTTACATTGAGGTAACTGTGCTTTCCCTGAACTGTCCTATACACTTTTCTAGGTGATGAACTATATTTATTTCTGACCCCAGCCAGGCCTCCTCTGGATTCATTTCAAAAACCATTTCTGGGTTTTCTAAGCTAAATCAACTCTTGATGATCCTGAACCAAACCAACCCGTTAGACTTCAACATTCACTCAACTTGCTGTAGACCACTATTGTCAACACAAACTTTCATTACTACTCCAGGGGGTTCCTGCTGTGTGACATAGACTGGATTAGGTCACTAAACTGGAGGGACTGCCTGATCTAGTCTTCTTTTAAAACCTTACTAAAAAGAAAGCAACATCATATGCCATTATTTTAAAATCCATACTTCACACAAAGATCAGGTAACGTTAATCACAATCCAAATTTAATTCGAAACTCTAGAAATGATAATTACTTTTGCAGTTAGAAAGAGATCAGAATTTCAATACTGCATTTTTAGCCTCTGTCATATTTGTGCTTGTGTAGCCCAGGTTTAATGATTAACTCTTACACTGGAACATACATAAGTAGAGGTTGGTCAGTTGGCTGGATGACTGGTTTGCAATGTAAAGTGATGCCAATAGCATGGGTTTAATTCTTACATTGTCTGAGGTTATTATGATGGACTCTCTTTCTCAACCTTTTCCCTCATGTAAGGGATGGCGAACATTTGATGAAACCACCATGCATCATGTCTTTCTAATAAGAGAGCAGCTCCATGGTCTGGAAGAACAGTGGCAACTTTACTTATGATGCTTACCATGTTCCCTCATCACGTCATAGTCATAGAGTCATAGGGCCATATAGCATTGAAACAGACCCTTTGGTCTAATTCTTCTGCAGTGGCCAGACATTTTAATTTGACCTAGTCCCATTTGCCAGAATTTTGCCCATAGCCTCTAAACCCTTCCTATTCATATACCCATCCAGATGCTTTTTAAATGTTGTAATTGTATCTGTTTCCACCACCTTCTCTAGCAGTTCATTCCATACTCACACTACCCTCTGCATGAAAATGTTATCTCTCAGATCCTTTTTAAATCTTTTCCCTCTCACCTTAAATCTATGCCCTCTAGTTTAATACTGCATCTCTAGATCATTGTACTGGCGCAGGTTGGCTCAGTGGGGCAGTACGGTGGCTCAGTGGTTAGCACTGCTGCCTCACAATGCCAGGGATCTGGGTTCAATTCCAGTCTTGAGCAACTATCTGTGTGGAGTTTGCACATTCACCCCATATCTGTATGGGTTTCTTTTGGGTGCTCTGGTTTCTTCCCACAGTCCAAAGATGGGCAGGTTAGGTGAATTGGCTAAGCTAAATTGCCCACAGGGTACAGGGATGTGTAGGTTAGGTGCATTAGTTAGGGGAATGGATCTGGGTTTGATACTCTTTGAAGGATCGATGTGGACTTGTTGGACCAAAATGTAACACAATAAATAGAAGTGTAATGATATGTATAACATATTGGACAGTAACTGAACTGTAATCAATGACTTCATACAATTATAATTCCAAAGCTCTTCCAACTTCACATGACAAGTTCTTAAAAAATAAATTTTATATGGTAAATATGCAAGACTTTACAAACAGAACTCTATTCATCCATTCCTGTGTAAAGCATGGGGCAAACTGTGGATTATAAGATTATTTTCCCTTTGAAGTTTAAACAGCCTTCTTGAAGGTGCTATTGCCCTTCAACATGATTGTACTAACTCATAATGATGGTACCAAAGCTAAACTGCACTTTACCATAAATTTTGAATTGCTTTGCTACCATGGGAACAAATGAGTCTAGTAGATAATTCACAGCTGCTAGCAACCCTTGGTTATCTGTGTGGCCGACTACAGAATTATTCAGCATAGGTGAGGTCATTCTACCCAACTTGTTCATACTGGTATTCAATTAGTTCAATACCCTTACATTTCCCACAAAGCATAACAAACTTACCCAAACAGGTGGCAGATTTTTCCTGGCATTAAGTGGGTGCTTTTCAAGCATCGTCATCGCAGAAGAACCAACTGCAGCTAGTTTGCACTCAAAAGAAGATTCTTCGAGCTTCTATTTTAAACATGTCTTAGCACCCTATCCAACATTTTAGATCTATGTTGGTCACACAATGTATGAGAAAACAGACTTACATTCATACCTTCTAAAAATGTTCTGAGTAATATTATTTTTTGAAGGGTTTTGCTGTTTTGGGAGGGGAGACTTATGAGTGCTGATAGTTTGATCCTCTCTGTGATTTTCAGGTTGAATGCCTTTAGACACATTTTATTGTCCAGAAAGCCTGCAGCATCTTGTGAATTATTTCATAAGTAAAAATAACCTTGGAGTATTTTACCATTTTTCCAGTGTTAACAAAGAGCCATGTCACACAATGTTATAATATACTGTAATTATATATGGAGCAAGCTATGCTGAATAATGATAACTTACAAGGTTGCATCATATGTCCCCAGTAAGGTTTTTTTTTTGTGACTGGAAGCTCAGAAGTGAAAACCTTTACTTACCTCTGCCAGATATTTCTTTGCTTGATTCAACTATTTGCAATGCAGTAGGAAACTAGTGCAATTGACCATAGTATAATTATAAAAATGTCAGCTGAGTCAGTTTGCACAATGAATGTCAGAGGAAAAAAACCCACTTAGACTTGACCACTACAACTGGACAGCTCAAAGCAACTTATAAACATTGAAGCACATCAATAGAAGAAATGCAGCATCCGATATGTGAACAGCAAGATCTCGCCAATTAGCAGTGTTGATCTACTTTAATAATGTGAATTAAGGGATAAATTTTAGCTATGATGTCAGAAGAACTCCTCTACTTAATTTCAAAAAGCCATGGGACTGTTTTATTCCACCATCTGAGGAGGCAGATGGGCCTTTAGTTTTGCACATCATATCAAAAGCAGTACCTTCAACAATGCAGCACACTCTCAGTGCTGTACTCCAATACCTACCTGGATTATGTGCCCAAGTATCTGGAGTGACACACAAAATTGTTGTTATCTGCTGACAACAGCAGCACAGATGTCCCACAGATAGCAAAAAAGGTAAACAATGCTACAATGTAAATTTCCTGTCTACAGAGAAGGACTGGACGACTCAATGAAAAAAATCAAGTTCAGATGAGAGACTGACCGTGCGAGTGCATGGATCTCCAGGTAGCAAAGCCATGGGTGACAAGGAGTCAATGTACTTATGATGGAATAGAGTCATTGAAGCAGATGAAGGTTTATGGTCCTAGGACACTACCCTGAGGAATTCCTGTGGAGATGTCCCTTTACTGAGGTGATTAACCTCAAACAATTACAACCATCTTCCTTTGTACCAAGTAAGACTCCAACCAGCAGAGAGTTTTCCCCCAATTCCCATTGACTTCACTTTTGCTAGAGTTACTTGATGCCAATGGAGTCTTGATGTCTGTGGCAGTCACTCTTGTCTCACTTAGCGGTTCTATGATAACCAAGGCTGTAATGAGATTAGGAGCTCAGGGGCCCTGGAGGAACCCAAACTGAGCTTCAGTGAGCAGGTTAACAAAGTGTAAAATGCTTGATAATGCTGTTGAAAACCTCTTCCACCACTTTGCTGATGATTGAGAGTAGTCTGAAAGGGTGGTAATTAGCTGAGATGTTTGTCCTGCTATTTGTACACAGGAAATATTTCACATTGTTGGATTGACAGCTATGTTGCAGTTGTACTGGAACAGCCTATCTCCAGATGTAGCTAGTTCTGGACCAGAAGTCTTCAGTACTATTGCTGGAAGGTTGGCAAGGTCCATAATTTTTTCAGTATCCAGTGCCTTCACCCATTACTTAGTATCACACTGAGTGCATTCATTGGGCTGTAGACTGGTGAATGTAATGCTGGAGACTCCAACAAGCGGTCGAGCTGGGCCATCTATTTGGCAATCTGACTGAAGATTGTTGCAAACATTCAACCTTGCCTTTTGCATTTCTTGCTGGGCTTCCCCATCGTTGTGGATGGAAGTACTTGGAAGCTTCTATTTGATGTTGGTTGCTAAATAACAATCAGCATTCACAAGTGGATTTGACAGGACTGCAGATCTTTGATTTCATTTCTCAGTTGTGGTATCTTTCTCAGGTCTGGAGGGAAAGTTGAGGACCCCCAAGGGCAACTATCTCCCAACATGAGCATCAATGTAGCATTACCCCTGGTTGGTCTGACCTACCAGTTGGACATACCACACCCAAGTGGTGAGGGTGGCATCTGGTATATTTGTTGTGAAGTGTGTTTTGTGAGTATTACTTTGTCAGGTTGTTGCTTGACTGATCTATATGTCAGTTTTCCCAATTATTGCACAAGTCCGGGTGTTGGTACCAAAGATTTTGCCAGATCAACATTTGCCATTGTTGTTTATGTTGCTTAAGCTGATGACAGGCATTCTGATCAGATTTATTCCTTTTCAATTGTTCCTGAATGATTTGATATCACCATTTGGTAGGCCATGTCAGAGCACAGTTAAAGAGTGAATCACATTGTTGTGGGTCTGTAGGAACAAGTAGACCAAATTTCCATCCCTGATGTTTGTGTGAACCAAGTGTGTCTTGACAACAATTGATGATAGATTCATGTTACTATTATTGAGTGTTCAATTTTAGACTGGAGGTGAGTTTAACCAGAGAGCTAGCACACCCCAGGTGAGGAACAAGGTTGACAAGGCAGGACCTCCATGGTGAGCTCAGCCAGTAGAGGAATTGAACCCACGCTGATAGTGTTACTCTGCATTGCAAACCATGCAACGCAACTAACTGACCCCCATATAACTACTACTCAATAAACTAAAATACCAGTTGAAGAAGATACTGCAAAATACAGTTTGGTAGAAATTATTAATGATAGTGACAGAATAAAAATTCAACACATTCATGCCAGTGCAAGATGAACTATCCAGACAGTATGTTGTTCAGATATACAAAAGACTACAGAGAATAATCATGCACTAGTCAAGTGGGAACTCAGCACAGCAAAAATCACAACAAAACTGCAAAAGTCCAGTGTGGAAATAGAAAAATACAAAGAAGAATTTGTAAAATAATAAATTATGACACATAAATTAAGGTGTAAAATAATAGTGAAACCAAAGTAACTAGTAATCTGGAAATGACTGAATAGTGATAGAGTTACCAGGGTAATTAACTGAAGAGGGCAGGAGAGAATAGAATGGTAGTACAGCAAAAGCAATTATAGGTTTACTTTAATGCATGGGAAAAGGCACTAGGGCCAAAATCTGGTTTTGGTGCACTCTTGTGGAACCCAGACAATGTCAGTGCTGAAGTTGCTAATGGGATCATCTTGATGCTTGTGCTGAGATCAAAGAAGCATGAACTTTTAGTGTGACCATGTTCATGTGAAAAAACACAGATAAACTGCAGAATCTAGGCTATGTTATCTTGCTGAGAATATGAATATCATAGGGAAAACATTTATTTTGAAAAGTGCCAAGAACGAAATGGAGCCAGGAATTGGCGTGGAGCCGAGGGGTCAGACATCACACAGAGCCGTGGTGATAGGGGACTCCATAGTGAGAGGAACTGAATGGGGTTTCTGTGGGAACAGGCGGGATTTAAGGATGGCGTGTTGCCTTCCTGGTGCCAGGATTAAGGACATCGCAGACAGAATGCAGGAAATCCTCAAGGGTGAAGGTGAAGAGCCAGAGGTGGTGGTACATGTCGGCACAAATGATGTCGGGAAGAAGTGGAGGAACATGTTACAGCGGGACTTCGGAGAACTAGGAAGAAGGCTGAAAAGCAGAACGTCCAGAGTGGTTATCTCCAGTTTGCTTCCAGTTCCTCGGGCTGGAGAGGCCAGGATCAGGGAGATAATGGACTTGAATGTGTGGCTGGGGAACTGGTGCAGGAAGCAAGGATTTAAATTCTTGGATCACTGGGGTATGTTTTGTGGTAAGAATAAATTATACAAAAGAGACGGTTTGCACCTTAATAGGTTAGGGACCAGCATTCTGGCAGGCAGATTCACTACTAAATAGCGAGGGGGAGGGGACAAACTGGATGTTTAAGAAGGAAATTGAAGGGAAAGTTAGAACAAGGGAAGTCAAGAAAGACAACGGTATCAATGAAGCAGAAAACTCAAAAAGGGATCATGCCGTAAGGTTGAGTGAAATAGGGGTTGAGAGGAAGGGTGAGGGCAGTAACAAATTAAAAATACTGTATATGAATGCACGAAGCATTAGAAATAAGATGGATGAGCTTGAGCCTCTTTTGGAAATTGGCAGCTACAATATTGTGGGGCTAACTGAGACGTGGCTTCAAGTGGACAGGGCCTGAGAAATGAATATTCAAGACTATACGTGCTATCGTAAGGACAGACTGACGGGCAGAGGGGGTGGGGTGGCCCTGTTGGTAAGGGATGATATTCAGTCACTTGCGCGGGGAGACCTAGAATCAGGGGATGTAGAGTCAGTATGGATAGAGCTGAGAAATTCTAAGGGTAGAAAGACCCTCTTGGGAGTTATCTACAGGCCCCCAAAAAGTAGTATGGATGTAGGATGTAAGTTGAATAAGGAGCTGAAATTGGCCTGTGGCAAAGATGTTACTACAGTTGTTATGGGGGATTTCAACATGCAGGTAGACTGGGAGAATCAGGATGGTATTGGACCTCAAGAAAGAGACTTTGTGGAGTTCCTCCGAGATGGATTCTTAGAACAGCTGGTGCTGGAGCCTATCAGGGAGAAGGAAATTCTGGATCTGGTATTGTGCAACGAACCAGAATTGATCAGGAGCCTCGAAGTGAAGGAGCCATTAGGAGGTAGTGACCATAATTGCTTCAATCTGCAATTTGAAAGGGAGAGGGTACAATCGGTAGTGACAATATTTCAGTTGAATAAAGGGAACTATGGAGCAATGAGGGAGGAGCTGGCCAAAGTTCAATGGTGCAATACCTTAGCAGGGATGACAGTGAAGGAACAATATTCCAAAAGTGGCCTAACCAATGACCTGCACAGCTGCAACATGACCTCCCAACTCCTGTACTCAATACTCTGACCAATAAAGGAAAGCAAATCAAATGCCTTCTTCACTATCCTATCTACCTGCAACTCCACTTTCAAGGAGCTATGAACCTGCACTCCAAGGTGTCCTTGTTCAGCTAAACACCCTAGGACTTTACCATTAAGTGTATACGTTCAGCTAAGGTTTGCTTTCCCAAAATGCAGCACCTCGCAGTTATCTGAATTAAACTCCATCTGCCACTTCTCAGCCCATTGGCCTATTTGGTCCAGATCCTGTTGTAATCTGAGGTCACCTTCTTCACTGTCCAGAGCTGAAAATGTGTTGCCGGAAAAGCGCAGCAGGTCAGGCAGCATCCAAGGAACAGGAGAATCGACATTTCGGGCATAAGCCCTTCTTCAGGAATTATGCCCGAAAGGTCGATTCTCCTGTTCCTTGGATGCTGCCTGACCTGCTGCGCTTTTCCGGCAACACATTTTCAGCTCTGATCTCCAGCATCTACAGTCCTCACTTTCTCCTTCTTCACTGTCCACTACACCTCCAATTTTGGTGTCATCTGCAAACTTACTAACTATATGCCTTAAGCTCGCATCCAAATCATTCATGTAAATGACAAAAAGTAGAGGACCCAGTATCAATCCTTGTGGCACTCCACTGGTCACAGGCCTCCAGTCTGAAAAATAACCCTCCACCACCACCCTGTCTTCTACCTTTGAGCCAGTTCTGTATCCAAATGGTTAGTTCTCTCTGTATTCCATAAGATGTAACCTTGCTAACCAATCTCCCATGGGAAACCTTGTCGAAAGCCTTACTGAAGTCCATATAGATCACATCTACCAGTCTGCCCTCATCAATCTTCTTTGTTACTTCTTCAAAAAACTCAATCAAGTTTGTGAGACATGATATCCCACTCACAAAGCTATGTTGACTATCCCGAATCAGTCCTTGCCTTTCCAAATACATGTACATCCTGTCCCTCAGGAATCCCTCCAACAACTTGCTCGTCACCGACGTCAGGCTCACTGGTCTATAGTTCCCTGACTTGTCCTTACCACCCTTCTTAAACAGTGGCACCACGTTAGCCAACCTCCAAACGTCCGGAACCACACCTGTGACTATTGATGATACATGTTTCTCAGCAAAAGGCCCAGCAATCACTTCTCTAGCTTCCCAGTGAGTTCTAGGGTACACCTGATCAGGTCCTTGGGACTTATCCACCTTTATGCATTTCAAGACATCCAGAACTTCCTCCTCTATAATATAGACATTTTTCAAGGTGTCACCATCTATTTCCCTACATTCTATATCTTCCATGTCCTTTTCCACAGTAAATACTGATGCAAAATACTTGTTTAGTATCTCCCCCAGTTTCTGTGGCTCCTTACAAAGGCCGCCTTGCTGATCTTTGAGAGGTGAAAATGTGTTGCTGGAAAAGCGCAGGGAACAGGAGAATCGAC
Organism: Chiloscyllium plagiosum; assembly: GCF_037043375.1. Classification (NCBI taxonomy): domain Eukaryota; kingdom Metazoa; phylum Chordata; class Chondrichthyes; order Orectolobiformes; family Hemiscylliidae; genus Chiloscyllium; species Chiloscyllium plagiosum. The sequence continues at coordinate 63,430,071 of NW_028270142.1, forward strand.
GTTTCGGGCATAAGCCCTTCTTCAGGAATGATCTTTGAGAGGCCCTATTCTCTCCCTAGTTACCCTTTTGTAAAAACCCTTTGGATTCTCCTAAACTCTATTTGCCAAAGCTATCCCATGTCCCCTTTTTGCCTTCCTGTTTTTCCTCTTAAGTATACTCCTACTGCCTTTATACTCTTCTAAGGATTCACTCGATCGATCCTGTCTATACCTGGCATATGTTTCCTTCTTTTTCTTATCCAACCCCTCAATTTCTTTAGTCATCCAGCATTCCCTATACCTACCAGCCTTTCCTTTCACCCTGACCAGAATATACTTTCTCTGGATTCTCATTATCTCATTTCTGAAGGCTTCCCATGTTCCAGCCGTTCCTTTACCTGCGAACATCTGCCTCCAATCAGCTTTTGAAAGTTCTTGCCTAATAGCGTCAAAATTGACATTCCTCCAATTTAGAACTACAGCTTTTAGATCTGGTCTATCCTTTTCCATCACTATTTTAAATCCAATAGAATTATGGTCATTGGCCCCAAAGTGCTCCCCCACTGACACCTCAGTCACCTGCCCTGCCTTATTTCCCAAGAGTAGGTCAAGTTTTGCACCTTCTCTCGTAGGTACATCCACATACTGAATCAGAAAATTGTCTTGTACGCAATTAACAAATTCCTCTCCATCTAAACCCTTAACACTATGGCAGTCCCAGTCTATGTTATGTCTACCATAACCACCCTATTATTTTTATAGATAGCTGAGATCTCCTTCCATGTTCGTTTCTCAATTTCCCTCTGACTATTAGGGGGTCTATAATACAATCCCAATAAGGTGATCATCCCTTTCTTATTTCTCAGTTCCACCCAAATAACTTCCCTGGATGTATTTCTGGGAATATCCTCAGTACAGCTGTAATGCTGTCCCTTATCAAAAACGCCACTCCCCCTCCTCTTTTGCCTCCCTTTGTATCTGGAACATTAAGCTGCCAGTCCTGCCCATCCCTGAGCCATGTTTCTGTAATTGCTATGATATCCCAGTCCCATGTTCCTAACTATGCCTTGAGTTCTTCTGTCTTACTTGTTAGGCCCCTTGCATTGAAATAAATGCAGTTTAATTTATTAGTCTTACCTTGTCCCTGCCTGTCCTGACTGTTTGACTCGCTTCTGTTCTCAACTGTACCAGTCTCAGATTGATCTCTTTCCTCACTATCTCCGTGGGTCCCACCAACACCACCACCACCTGTTTGTTGCCTCTCAGCTCTTCATTATGAACTTCATTCAATGCAAATGCATCTGGAGATTCCTGAAATATCTTCAATCACAAGTTGACATATGGTAGAAAATTTCAGAAAATAGGGCACAAAGTGAACCTGTTGAGCTTGAGAAGAACTGAAAGATTTGCCACCTCTCCAACCATAACAAGGATAGAACCCCCCCGGTGCTCACCTTCCACCCTACCAACCGTCGCATAAACCATATCATCCGACGACATTTCCGCCACCTCCAAACGGACCTCACCACCAGGGATATATTTCCCTCCCTACGCATTTCCGCTTTCTGCAAAGACCATTCCCTCCGTGACTATCTGGTCAGGTCCACACCCCCCAACAGCCCACCCTCCCTTCCTGGCACCCTCGCCTGCCACCACAGGAATTGCAAAACCTGCGCCCACACGTCTTCCCTCACCTCCACCCAAGGCCCCAAAGGAGCCTTCCACATCCATCAAAGTTTCACCTGCACATCCACCAATATCATTTATTGTATCTGTTGCTCCCGATGCAATCTCCTCTACATTGGTGAGACTGGATGCCTCCAAGCAGAGCGCTTTAGGGAACATCTCTGGAACACCCGTACCAATCAACCCCACCGCCCTATGGCCCAACATCTCAACTCCCCTCCCACTCTGTCGAGGACATGTAGATCCTGGGCCTCCACCACCGCCGCTCTCTCACCACCCGACACCTGGAGGAAGAACGACTCATCTTCCGCCTCGGAACACTTCAACCCCATGGAATCAATATGGATTTCACCAGTTTCCTCATTTCTCCTTCCCTCACCTCACCCCAGCTTCAGCCTTCCAGCTCAGCACCGCCCTCATGACCTGCCCTACCTGCCTATCTTCCTTTCTACCTATCCACTCCAACCTCCTCTCTGACCTATCACCTTTATCCCCACCCCCCATTCACCCATTGTACACTTTGCTACCTTCCCCCACCCCCACCCCTCTCTCATTTATCTCTCCACTCTGCAGGCACCCTGCCTCTATTCCTGATGAAGAGCTTTTGCCTGAAATGTCGATTTTCCTGCTCCTCGGGTGCTGCCTGACCTGCTGTGCTTTTCCAGCACCACTTTAATCTAGACTTTGATTTCCAGCATCTGCAGTCCTTGTTTTTACCCTGAAAGATTTGATGGGCTAGCTAACTCGTTAATGAGAACTTAAGAAAGTCTTTCTTCTAACAATTAATTCTATGCTATCACAAGATGCAAAAACTGAGTGCAACTTCTTCTTTTCTGTCTTTTACACTGCAACTGCCACAACCCTTCGCCAGCCTTATATACAATAGAACTAGTAATTTAGAAACCACCCTTTCACGACTAGTCACAAGAGCTTCGTATGCCATCTCTCATCACTAGCACTCTGCTGCTCCTTGCTTCTCATACTGTTTCTATTAATGCCTTTTCCTCAGATGGTGTCAGCTGTAGAATCTGTAGCCCTATACATGAATCGTCTTCATTTCACAACCAAGCCACTTATGTCCAGTTTAATGGCTCCCTGTTCTCCTGAGCACAAGAGTCTGCAGCCATCTGCTTCAGAGTCACATGTGACTTGATAACATCTCATTTATGGTTCTTATTTTTTTTCCCTTTTGGGATCCCATTATCATGAAAAAAGGCTATTTAAAAAGTCAGGAAAAGTAAGAACTGTGTTTATCTTAGACTAGATATTATGCTGTTCTTTTGGTGTCAAATGATTATTTTAATGAAAAACAACACTGTTCTAAAGATATCTTTAAGACAGTATAGCTACACCTTGTGTTTAGATTATGTTTTTGAATTGAGGAACAGGTTTTACAATTAGGACCATTATTATTTTCGTTAGCTCAGTTGGCTGGATGGTTAATTTTCGATGCAGACTAATGTCAACAATGTAGATTCAATTCCTGCACCAGCTGAGTTTATTTTTGTTGTGTGTTTTGTCAAAGTCTATTTAACCCGTGCCTTTTTCTACCCAAGTGTCCATCTCAGTTCTGGTGCTTAAGAAGGAGCAGTATGACGAATGCTTCCTCATCTAACATCCTTCTCCAAGAGGAAGGGTGAGGGCAGTAACAAATTAAAAATACTGTATATGAATGCACGAAGCATTAGAAATAAGATGGATGAGCTTGAGCCTCTTTTGGAAATTGGCAGCTACAATATTGTGGGGCTAACTGAGACGTGGCTTCAAGTGGACAGGGCCTGAGAAATGAATATTCAAGACTATACGTGCTATCGTAAGGACAGACTGACGGGCAGAGGGGGTGGGGTGGCCCTGTTGGTAAGGGATGATATTCAGTCACTTGCGCGGGGAGACCTAGAATCAGGGGATGTAGAGTCAGTATGGATAGAGCTGAGAAATTCTAAGGGTAGAAAGACCCTCTTGGGAGTTATCTACAGGCCCCCAAAAAGTAGTATGGATGTAGGATGTAAGTTGAATAAGGAGCTGAAATTGGCCTGTGGCAAAGATGTTACTACAGTTGTTATGGGGGATTTCAACATGCAGGTAGACTGGGAGAATCAGGATGGTATTGGACCTCAAGAAAGAGACTTTGTGGAGTTCCTCCGAGATGGATTCTTAGAACAGCTGGTGCTGGAGCCTATCAGGGAGAAGGAAATTCTGGATCTGGTATTGTGCAACGAACCAGAATTGATCAGGAGCCTCGAAGTGAAGGAGCCATTAGGAGGTAGTGACCATAATTGCTTCAATCTGCAATTTGAAAGGGAGAGGGTACAATCGGTAGTGACAATATTTCAGTTGAATAAAGGGAACTATGGAGCAATGAGGGAGGAGCTGGCCAAAGTTCAATGGTGCAATACCTTAGCAGGGATGACAGTGAAGGAACAATATTCCAAAAGTGGCCTAACCAATGACCTGCACAGCTGCAACATGACCTCCCAACTCCTGTACTCAATACTCTGACCAATAAAGGAAAGCAAATCAAATGCCTTCTTCACTATCCTATCTACCTGCAACTCCACTTTCAAGGAGCTATGAACCTGCACTCCAAGGTGTCCTTGTTCAGCTAAACACCCTAGGACTTTACCATTAAGTGTATACGTTCAGCTAAGGTTTGCTTTCCCAAAATGCAGCACCTCGCAGTTATCTGAATTAAACTCCATCTGCCACTTCTCAGCCCATTGGCCTATTTGGTCCAGATCCTGTTGTAATCTGAGGTCACCTTCTTCACTGTCCAGAGCTGAAAATGTGTTGCCGGAAAAGCGCAGCAGGTCAGGCAGCATCCAAGGAACAGGAGAATCGACATTTCGGGCATAAGCCCTTCTTCAGGAATTATGCCCGAAAGGTCGATTCTCCTGTTCCTTGGATGCTGCCTGACCTGCTGCGCTTTTCCGGCAACACATTTTCAGCTCTGATCTCCAGCATCTACAGTCCTCACTTTCTCCTTCTTCACTGTCCACTACACCTCCAATTTTGGTGTCATCTGCAAACTTACTAACTATATGCCTTAAGCTCGCATCCAAATCATTCATGTAAATGACAAAAAGTAGAGGACCCAGTATCAATCCTTGTGGCACTCCACTGGTCACAGGCCTCCAGTCTGAAAAATAACCCTCCACCACCACCCTGTCTTCTACCTTTGAGCCAGTTCTGTATCCAAATGGTTAGTTCTCTCTGTATTCCATAAGATGTAACCTTGCTAACCAATCTCCCATGGGAAACCTTGTCGAAAGCCTTACTGAAGTCCATATAGATCACATCTACCAGTCTGCCCTCATCAATCTTCTTTGTTACTTCTTCAAAAAACTCAATCAAGTTTGTGAGACATGATATCCCACTCACAAAGCTATGTTGACTATCCCGAATCAGTCCTTGCCTTTCCAAATACATGTACATCCTGTCCCTCCGGAATCCCTCCAACAACTTGCTCGTCACCGACGTCAGGCTCACTGGTCTATAGTTCCCTGACTTGTCCTTACCACCCTTCTTAAACAGTGGCACCACGTTAGCCAACCTCCAAACGTCCGGAACCACACCTGTGACTATTGATGATACATGTTTCTCAGCAAAAGGCCCAGCAATCACTTCTCTAGCTTCCCAGTGAGTTCTAGGGTACACCTGATCAGGTCCTTGGGACTTATCCACCTTTATGCATTTCAAGACATCCAGAACTTCCTCCTCTATAATATAGACATTTTTCAAGGTGTCACCATCTATTTCCCTACATTCTATATCTTCCATGTCCTTTTCCACAGTAAATACTGATGCAAAATACTTGTTTAGTATCTCCCCCAGTTTCTGTGGCTCCTTACAAAGGCCGCCTTGCTGATCTTTGAGAGGTGAAAATGTGTTGCTGGAAAAGCGCAGGGAACAGGAGAATCGACGTTTCGGGCATAAGCCCTTCTTCAGGAATGATCTTTGAGAGGCCCTATTCTCTCCCTAGTTACCCTTTTGTAAAAACCCTTTGGATTCTCCTAAACTCTATTTGCCAAAGCTATCCCATGTCCCCTTTTTGCCTTCCTGTTTTTCCTCTTAAGTATACTCCTACTGCCTTTATACTCTTCTAAGGATTCACTCGATCGATCCTGTCTATACCTGGCATATGTTTCCTTCTTTTTCTTATCCAACCCCTCAATTTCTTTAGTCATCCAGCATTCCCTATACCTACCAGCCTTTCCTTTCACCCTGACCAGAATATACTTTCTCTGGATTCTCATTATCTCATTTCTGAAGGCTTCCCATGTTCCAGCCGTTCCTTTACCTGCGAACATCTGCCTCCAATCAGCTTTTGAAAGTTCTTGCCTAATAGCGTCAAAATTGACATTCCTCCAATTTAGAACTACAGCTTTTAGATCTGGTCTATCCTTTTCCATCACTATTTTAAATCCAATAGAATTATGGTCATTGGCCCCAAAGTGCTCCCCCACTGACACCTCAGTCACCTGCCCTGCCTTATTTCCCAAGAGTAGGTCAAGTTTTGCACCTTCTCTCGTAGGTACATCCACATACTGAATCAGAAAATTGTCTTGTACGCAATTAACAAATTCCTCTCCATCTAAACCCTTAACACTATGGCAGTCCCAGTCTATGTTATGTCTACCATAACCACCCTATTATTTTTATAGATAGCTGAGATCTCCTTCCATGTTCGTTTCTCAATTTCCCTCTGACTATTAGGGGGTCTATAATACAATCCCAATAAGGTGATCATCCCTTTCTTATTTCTCAGTTCCACCCAAATAACTTCCCTGGATGTATTTCTGGGAATATCCTCAGTACAGCTGTAATGCTGTCCCTTATCAAAAACGCCACTCCCCCTCCTCTTTTGCCTCCCTTTGTATCTGGAACATTAAGCTGCCAGTCCTGCCCATCCCTGAGCCATGTTTCTGTAATTGCTATGATATCCCAGTCCCATGTTCCTAACTATGCCTTGAGTTCTTCTGTCTTACTTGTTAGGCCCCTTGCATTGAAATAAATGCAGTTTAATTTATTAGTCTTACCTTGTCCCTGCCTGTCCTGACTGTTTGACTCGCTTCTGTTCTCAACTGTACCAGTCTCAGATTGATCTCTTTCCTCACTATCTCCGTGGGTCCCACCAACACCACCACCACCTGTTTGTTGCCTCTCAGCTCTTCATTATGAACTTCATTCAATGCAAATGCATCTGGAGATTCCTGAAATATCTTCAATCACAAGTTGACATATGGTAGAAAATTTCAGAAAATAGGGCACAAAGTGAACCTGTTGAGCTTGAGAAGAACTGAAAGATTTGCCACCTCTCCAACCATAACAAGGATAGAACCCCCCCGGTGCTCACCTTCCACCCTACCAACCGTCGCATAAACCATATCATCCGACGACATTTCCGCCACCTCCAAACGGACCTCACCACCAGGGATATATTTCCCTCCCTACGCATTTCCGCTTTCTGCAAAGACCATTCCCTCCGTGACTATCTGGTCAGGTCCACACCCCCCAACAGCCCACCCTCCCTTCCTGGCACCCTCGCCTGCCACCACAGGAATTGCAAAACCTGCGCCCACACGTCTTCCCTCACCTCCACCCAAGGCCCCAAAGGAGCCTTCCACATCCATCAAAGTTTCACCTGCACATCCACCAATATCATTTATTGTATCTGTTGCTCCCGATGCAATCTCCTCTACATTGGTGAGACTGGATGCCTCCAAGCAGAGCGCTTTAGGGAACATCTCTGGAACACCCGTACCAATCAACCCCACCGCCCTATGGCCCAACATCTCAACTCCCCTCCCACTCTGTCGAGGACATGTAGATCCTGGGCCTCCACCACCGCCGCTCTCTCACCACCCGACACCTGGAGGAAGAACGACTCATCTTCCGCCTCGGAACACTTCAACCCCATGGAATCAATATGGATTTCACCAGTTTCCTCATTTCTCCTTCCCTCACCTCACCCCAGCTTCAGCCTTCCAGCTCAGCACCGCCCTCATGACCTGCCCTACCTGCCTATCTTCCTTTCTACCTATCCACTCCAACCTCCTCTCTGACCTATCACCTTTATCCCCACCCCCCATTCACCCATTGTACACTTTGCTACCTTCCCCCACCCCCACCCCTCTCTCATTTATCTCTCCACTCTGCAGGCACCCTGCCTCTATTCCTGATGAAGAGCTTTTGCCTGAAATGTCGATTTTCCTGCTCCTCGGGTGCTGCCTGACCTGCTGTGCTTTTCCAGCACCACTTTAATCTAGACTTTGATTTCCAGCATCTGCAGTCCTTGTTTTTACCCTGAAAGATTTGATGGGCTAGCTAACTCGTTAATGAGAACTTAAGAAAGTCTTTCTTCTAACAATTAATTCTATGCTATCACAAGATGCAAAAACTGAGTGCAACTTCTTCTTTTCTGTCTTTTACACTGCAACTGCCACAACCCTTCGCCAGCCTTATATACAATAGAACTAGTAATTTAGAAACCACCCTTTCACGACTAGTCACAAGAGCTTCGTATGCCATCTCTCATCACTAGCACTCTGCTGCTCCTTGCTTCTCATACTGTTTCTATTAATGCCTTTTCCTCAGATGGTGTCAGCTGTAGAATCTGTAGCCCTATACATGAATCGTCTTCATTTCACAACCAAGCCACTTATGTCCAGTTTAATGGCTCCCTGTTCTCCTGAGCACAAGAGTCTGCAGCCATCTGCTTCAGAGTCACATGTGACTTGATAACATCTCATTTATGGTTCTTATTTTTTTTCCCTTTTGGGATCCCATTATCATGAAAAAAGGCTATTTAAAAAGTCAGGAAAAGTAAGAACTGTGTTTATCTTAGACTAGATATTATGCTGTTCTTTTGGTGTCAAATGATTATTTTAATGAAAAACAACACTGTTCTAAAGATATCTTTAAGACAGTATAGCTACACCTTGTGTTTAGATTATGTTTTTGAATTGAGGAACAGGTTTTACAATTAGGACCATTATTATTTTCGTTAGCTCAGTTGGCTGGATGGTTAATTTTCGATGCAGACTAATGTCAACAATGTAGATTCAATTCCTGCACCAGCTGAGTTTATTTTTGTTGTGTGTTTTGTCAAAGTCTATTTAACCCGTGCCTTTTTCTACCCAAGTGTCCATCTCAGTTCTGGTGCTTAAGAAGGAGCAGTATGACGAATGCTTCCTCATCTAACATCCTTCTCCAAGTTACCTTTTGCAAGTGATCTTCCCTGCTGAGAAGGATTTCGTCAAAATGGACAAGATGTGTATATCTGAAAAGAATGAGACTCTGAGCAGTATACGATAATAGACGTTATTGGTGGAAATTTAGAAGTTATGGGAACATGAAATTGCTTGTGGTACTTGAGAAGGGGAGGTCTCTGTGATAAACAGTAACCCTGATCAGAGAAGCCATTTGCCTCTCCATCCCTAACTGCTAGCTTATGCCATCTCCTGCATTGATATTCAATTGTGTCAGGGTGCACCCTACCTTATCTTTTACATTTTTCTCCTGATTAGGATGGTCTGCTCCTGTAAAGGAGGAGAAGGAAGTTGAGCAGATACTGAGATGGCAATTGAACAAGTGAGTAAGCTGAGAGAAATGAGAAGCAGGTTGTGAGGGTGAGGTTGACAACCTTTCTTAGCTGAAAAGTCTTTTTTTTTAAAATCATGTGTTTGAAATAAAAACAATTTGGAGCCACGAAATGGAAATTCAGCATTTCTAAACCTAATAATTGGCAAGTTAAATTTTAAAGAACACATTCGGAATAATGTAGATACTCAGCTACATTAAAAACAATAGGTAAGAAACATCATCATAGTCTTATGAGAGCACAGGACTGCTCATTCATACGAGAGAGATGACTGGTGGTGGTTTAAGCTGAGGGTTACCATACCTCAGGAAAAGGGAGAGATTGAGAAGGAGAGTTGTTCATGGTAAATAGTCAGCTCTCTTTCTCTGTCTCTCTCTCTCTCTCTAATAGGAAAGCAACTCTATAGTGTGTTAAGACTATAGCAACTTTACTCCTGATTTCACATAAATACAGGGAGCTAATAGGCAGTGGGATGTGAGTTTTATGGAGTGTGCTCAACTAACACTGCGGAGTTAGACACTGTTTAGAAACGGGCATGGTGGATCAGTAGTTAGCACTGTTGCCTCACAGTGCCAACGACCCAAGTTCAATTCCAGTCTTGGATGACTGTCTCTGTGGAGTTTGCACATTCTCCCTGTGTCTGTGTGGGGTGCACTGGTTTCCTCCCACAGTTCAAAGATGTGCAGGTTAGGTGAATTGGCCATGCTAAATTGCCCATCGTGTTCAGGAATGTGTAGTCCAGGTGCATTAGTTAGGGGAATGGGTCTGGGTGGGATACTCTTCGGAGGGTTGGTGTGGACTTGTTGGGCCAAATGTCCTGTATCCACATTCTAGGGATCCTATGATTTATCTCTAGTATGCAACAGTGTTCTCTTACATTTTATTTCCATTGAGTAGATTACCTTCAAGAATGACCACTGCAGCCAAACCTTCATTGTATATATGGACCGTCCAGTGAAAGATCAAATGCTGCCACCAAGAATTTGGGATGCAATGTTCGCTTCACCATGTACAGTGTTGGAGCATTGATGGGCCAGGTGGACAGAGACTCAAGGCATTCAGTAGTTTTCTCTCTGATTAAAATGATGAGTCACATCCTCACAGGAGTGATAGTGGCACCAACATAAAAAAACCCACAGAAAGTTAACCAAATTTGAAGTGTGTGTGCGTAAATATGCAGAAACATGGGAATTATGGTTGGTCAGCTGCAGAGTCACTTTTCCATGGGGAACTGTAAGAACAAAGGAAACTGCAGCAGGAGTAGGTCAAATGGCACATTGAGCATGTTTTGCCATTCAATAGGATTATCAAGTCCATTTTCCTGTCCTATTCTCCCTTATCCCTTGATTCCTACAGCCAATAAAGCTATGAATTTCAGTCTTGACATAATCATGACTTAGAATTCACAGCTCTCTTGGCAAGAGAACAGCAACAATTTACAACCCTCTGAATGAAAATATTTATCCATATCTTAATCTTAAATGACTGACTTCATATTGTGAGGCTATATTTGTGTAATGTCTCACAGTATGTAACATACCTTTAGCAGACATATTCATAATATTGTCACTGTCATAGCATATGACCTGAGAGGGTAAAGATCTCAGAATCCATCCTAGCTTCAGTCAAATGACACACAAATGGAAGCATGCTGTTGTTTGTAACTGAACAGCTTAAACTTAGCCTCGACATTGAAATGCCTGTAAAAGTATTATTTATACCTCATAGTGAGAAACAACAAACATCCATTGGATCTTTCAGTACATGGTAGTCGAGGAATGTCATCATGACTTCCAGTTCAATTTTTACATGCCTTTGTAATTATTTGTTATGTCTCCACCTTAATTTATTGGTATTTCTATCAGCTTTCCTCCAGCTAAAAGCTATTAACTGAACTGCGATGAACTTTCTCTTAATTTTACTTTCTTTATTATGTGTGTCTTTTGTCATTAATATAGGCATTGTGGTAGGGTGACTTAGAAAAACTTTCACTGTAGCTTTCATGTAAATATACAAGCGGCAATAAATTTCTCTTCTATTTTGTTCAATGTAGGACACTGTGAATCTCTAACTACCAACATTAATTCAACTCATACGACTTTAAAAAAGTGTGTGGGCATGTCTATAGACACTGCAGCCAAGCCAGAAGTTGGGATCAGTACATTTTGCAGTTTTGGTGGAAACTTGAAGATGAGGGTGTGGAGTTTGCTAGTTATGGAAAAAATAAGTTAGGAATGAGGACTGAGTGATAGACATTGTGGAAAGACTATTGATGGCAAAGTAGTAGATTGAGCAGTAGCTCATGTGCAAGGCTCAATTGGTAAGATAAGGCATTTGAAGATGCATTCTCCAATCTTCACAGCTCGTGTAAAGTCATTAAACATGTTGTTGCCCTGCATATAAGTTCTCGGGGGTAGACTCTTGGTATTGTCCTTTTTGATTGCAAGTTCCAAACCTACAAATCACAGCTTGTGCATTCTATTCTACTGTAGGCATGTCACTCAAAAAGACTGAACACCATTCATGTATACAATTCACTATCTCTTGGAAGGCAAGGTGGTGCACAACTAGAGACAGTAAGGAGTAACAACTGTGATGACATGTAAGTGTTCGTGTTGGACTGGGGTGGGCAAACTCAGAAGTCACATGACACCACATTATGATCCAACAGGTTTATTTGAAATCACAAGCTTTTGGAGCACTGCTCCTTTGTCAGGTGAAGTCATTTCACCTGACAAAGGATAAATAATCCCATTGGACTACAACCTAGTGTTGTGTGACTTGTGACTTTAACAGCAGTGAGGAAAATTCTTTTTGTCCTTACAGCTTCATGTTGAAAATAGTGTTGTTCATTACCAGACATTCCATTGGTGGAATTGGCCTCATGCTATTGAGAATGGTGGTATACAGTATAATGAACTTCTCCTCATATTCCACTGCACTTTGACATGATGTCTAGAGGACCTCCTGCAGACATCTCTCCTTCTTTTCACATCATTCACCAACACCTCCAATCTGGAGAAAATCTGGATAACTGTTCTATTCCATGCAGACTTTGATTCTCATTCTTCATGATACACGACACCTACACCATTTACAATACTTCTCCCTTTTCAGTAGCACAAGTTATTTTTTAGCAAAGCTTGCAAATATTGAGTGTGAGTTCCTGCAAATGCATTCTTTAATCAACAGCATGTTTATCACTGGCTACCTGAAGAAATGAAAAGTAAGCGAACAGCTCTTTCCCTTAATTAGCTTGTCTTAACCCAATCCATTACTCAGCTCTGCAGTTGTGACTTTTCTTTTCTAAATTTACCCTCTCTGCCCCTTCTTAGTTTAAAGTCCTTTCTATTTGATTTTTCAGGACATTGGAATTGTGCAGCTTCTTCTTTCTCCAGTACTCTGCCAGTGTCACATAAATTGAGACCCCAACTTCCAAAACCAATTTTAAGACATTTAAATATCTAATGTTTGCCCTGAGTTAATTCGTGTGTATACATTTGAGGTTCTGTGATGTTATTTATACAATATCTTCTCAAATTCCAACAGCAGAATTGTTTTCCTACCTCTATCTACCTGGTTATCTTGTCAATTTTAATTGCTTTACCTCTCCATATCTTTGCTTTCCTTTGTTCAGTCACTCTTTAAAACCAATCACTTTGTTCAAGTTTTTGGTCATCTGACCTAATAGCTCCTTATGTGACCATTGTTGTACTTTCTTTTATAATGCTTTTTTAAAGTGTGTTGGGATGTTTTGTTATGTTAAAGGCACCTTATAAATATATGCTTCTCTTGCTATTTTGAACTATGCAGACATCAACAACTGAATTCATACCCTCTTCCTCTGAGTTCTACTCCATCTACAAGGAGACATCCTTAATCCTGGGCAGGCAACACAGTTTCAGAGTTCTGGTTATGGCTGTAACCCCCAACTATATGATCTGTTATCACATTAATTTTTTTTTGCCGTAACCTCCCCCCTCTCCCCGTTGATATCATGGCACAGAACTAAATGTGTTCATCTTTCCTTTGTGTAATTATGATGGCATCTGATGTAGTTAAATTACTTGGTTTATTTTAGTTTTTAAAAATTTAGTTGTTCCAACAATTTAACATTATTACAATAATATATTAGTTATTGCTTTCTAGTTTTGAGTCACTTGTTGCCTCAAGGTTATACAAATCAATTAAAAATCACACAACACCAGGTTATAGTGCAACAGGTGTATTTGAAAAGTACAAGCTTGCAAATAAACCTTTTGGACTAAGGCCTGATGCTGTCTGATTTTAACCTTATTTTAACCTTGTCCACCTCAGTCCAACACTGGCGTCTCCACATCATACAAATCCAGGTTATAGTTCAACAGGTTCATTTGGAAGTACAAGCTTTCGGACCACTGCTCCTTCATCACGTAGCTAGTCACACTCGCTACCTGACGAAAGAGCAGTGCTCCAAAAGCTTGTACTTTCAAATAAACCTGGTGTTGTGTGGTTTATAACTTTGTCCAGCCCAGTTCAACACTGGCATCTCTACATCAACGCACAAATCGGTAAAAGAGTTAAAAGTATTGACTTCCCATTTTCATTACATTCTCGACTTTTTACTCTGTTTACAGTGCACTCCATTCACCTTACAATCTGTGATTGTGATCTTGTCTTAACGGACATCACTTATTTATAATGCATTTCATCAGCCACACCCAGGTTACATTGCAACAGCTTTAGTTCAACCTATTTCTTCTGAAGGAGGAAATCATCTATAGCTATCACTATTAAAAAGGGAAAAAAAGGAAAAACAAAATCACTTATGCTTACTGCTTAACTGGTGATAGCTTTGGAAGTCTTAAAGTTCTCAATTAAATTACAAATATTAAGGCTACATTTCAGTTTATCAGTGACCCAGTCATCAAATACTTCCCATCCTGCTGACAATGCAGTCTTGCTCATGTTGTGATCTGTGACATGTTGTGCCTTAGCAGATACATTCTGAACTTTATCCAGGCTAAAAGTTTCAGTCAGCTTCCAATGTTGCAGTAGAATATCCAGCTCTAAGAAGGGGAGAATTAGGAATTTAATATTCCCATCTTCAAGTTTTTCAGCAAAGATAGGGGAGGGAGAGAAAAGAAGAATGGGTGGCAGAACTAATTTTTAAAAATGACAACTGGGAAGGGCCTTTTTCCTTTACTCCACACTCAGGCCGGTTTCTGGGGTTCGCTGGTTACTGTTTCCACTAATTTATCACCAAGACAGTGTCAAGCATTTGTGGCCCTCAGTGAGAAAAAATTCACATTAGTAACATGGGGAGAGATGGATAGATCAGGAACAGAGGGAGAAAGGGACTGATATGGAAGATATGGAGAAAGATCAAACAGGAAGGAGAGACATAGATTGATGATGAATGGGGTGGAGGCAGAGATCGATCAGGACGAGAGAGGGAGAATCTTTCTGGAAAGGCGGGGGACAGATCAATCATGAACAGAGAATGAGGGAGACAGATTAATCAGAGAGGATAAGATTTGATCAGGAAGGGAGCAAAATCAATCAGGCACAGAGAAGGAGGGAAACAGATCAGGAACAGAGAGAGTGAGAGAGAGAGATTGTAGAGATAGAGAGATCAGTGACAGAGAGTGACCAGTAAAGCAAAAAAGCAGTAGGATGGAAGAGAAAATGGTCCATAAGAGGCAGAGAGACAGATCAGTGAGGGATGAGAAATCACTAGGAGGAACAGAGATCTGAAAGAGGAAGAGAGAGCTCACTGAGATGGAGACAGTAGAACTAGTGAGACGTGAAGAGTGAGACTGGTAATGAGAGCACGATCAGCAACACAGGGAGAGGGAGAGTGGGATAGTGACAGGAAGAGAGGCATCAATAAGAGGGAGAGTAAATAAGAGAGAGAGGAGAGATGAGTTAGGTGAGAGAGAGAGGGACAGCAGTCCGAGAGAGCTGGAGATTAGAAAGACGGAGGAGATACACAAGAGATTGGTGAGGGAATGAGAAACAGAGAAATCAGTGAGAGGAAGGGAGAGAGGGATCAATTAGAGGTAAAGGCAGGGGAAGATCAATCAAAGAGAGGAAGGAAGCTATGAGTAAGAGAGTGAGATGGAATACTAATAGGAATAGAGTTTACTAGTTAGAAGAGAGATCAGTAGCAAAGGAGAGAGAGAGATCAAAAGCAGGTAGCTCAGGAAGATCATTGGAGAGATTCGGTAGTTAGGGCAGAAAGATCAAATAGTGGGAGATATATGGTTCAGTTAAAAGGACATCAGAAAGAGACAGAAACATAGAAAATAGGAGGAAGAGTAGGCCAATCAGCCCTGGGAGCCTGTTCTGTCATTCAACAGGATCATGGCTGATCATCTCACACAGTACTCCATTACTGATTTATTTCCTCACCGTTGATCCTGATAGCTAGAAGAACTATATCTAACTCTTTGAAAACATTAAATGTTATGGCCTCAACTGCTTTCTGCGGCAGAGAATTGCACAGGCTCTCTGTGGGTTGAGATCAGTTAGAGAAAGAGATCAGTTAGACAGGGTGAGGTAATTCAGAGGGAGATAGCTAGAAAGATCAGTTAGAGATAGAAATCAGTAAGAGAAATCAATAAGACAAAGATCAGTCACAATGAGAGATCAGGTAGAGAGAGATCAGTAATAAAGCAATCAGTAAGAAAGAGATCAGTAAGAGAGATCAATAAGATAGAAAACAGTTACGAGAGATCAGTCAGAAATAAACCAGTGACTGAGAAGGTTACAGTTAGTGAGGGTGATCAGTTAGAGAGAGTGTGAGGAAGGGTCGGAAAGTGATCAGTGCTTGGGCAATCAGTTGGGATCTCACTGAGCGGAGGCGGGAGGGGTGACCGGGGCGGGGAGCAGGCGGCTGGAGTCTGTCCCTCCCCCCCCCGCCCTGCCCGATCCAGCCCTCCCCTCCTTCCCGCCCCTCGGGGCCCGGGCCGGCCGGCAGGCGCTGATGGCATGAAGGTTGTAGTGGAGCCTGGGCGGACTGCAGCCGGAGGTAAGGCGACGGTGATGTGGAGGTAGCAGGAAAGGACGAGGCTGGCGGTGGGGCCTTCGGTCTTTGCGGGCGCGGCCCTGCTCTGCTCTGGCCGGAGCTTCGGCGGAGAGCCGGCGGTCTCTCGAACTGCGCGAGCGCCCCAGGGCCTTGGAAGGTTCCGGGTGGTTCCAGAAACTTCCAGGCGTGCGGTCGCTGCAGCTGGCGGACCCGGGCTTCACGACTCTCCTCCACCTCGAGACGAAGCCCAACCTCAGGCCTGACACAGGCCCCGGGGATACAAGTTGTGAAAGTGCCCCCTCCCCCGGGTGGAGCCTCTCTGAGTCAGGCTGGGCCTCCTGCCCTCACCTCCACCTCCACCTCCCTCTTTGTCTGGGCGAGAAGTTGTGGAAACTCTTTCCCCTTTAAATACCCCCGATTGTAAAATCCGGAGTCTCGTCAAACTGGACCTTCCTGCCCCCCACCACCAAATCTTGCTGTCCCCCCACCACCAAATCTTGTTGTCCCCCACACCACCAATCTTGCTGTTCCCCCACCCTCCAATACCAAATCTTCCTGTCCCCACCCCCACCAAATCTTCCAGTTCCCTCCCCCTCCCCACCACCAAATCTTCCAGTTGCCCCCCCCTCCCCACCACCAAATCTTCCAGTTCCCCAACACCAAATCTTCCTGTCCCCCCCCCTCCCCAAATCTTCCTGTCCCCCGCCCCCCAACACCAAATCTTCCTGTCCCCCGCCCCCCCAACACCAAATCTTCCTATCCCCTGCCCCCCCAACACTAAATCTTCCTATCCCCCGCCCCCAAAACCAAATCTTCCTGCCCCCCACCAAATCTTGCTGTTCCCTCCCCCACCCCAGCACCAAATCTTGCTGTTCCCTCCCCCACCCCAGCACCAAATCTTGCTGTTCCCCCCTCCCCCCAGCACCAAATCTTGCTGTTCCCCCCTCCCCCCAGCACCAAATCTTGCTGTTCCCCCCTCCCCCAGCACCAAATCTTGCTGTTCCCCCCTCCCCCAGCACCAAATCTTGCTGTTCCCCCCTCCCCCACCACCAAATCTTGCTGTTCCCCCACCCCCACCAAATCTTGCTGTTCCCCCACCCCCACCAAATCTTGCTGTTCCCCCACCCCCACCAAATCTTGCTGTTCCCTCCCCCTCCCCACCACCAAATCTTGCTGTTCCCCCCTCCCCACCACCAAATCTTGCTGTTCCCCCCTCCCCACCACCAAATCTTGCTGTTCCCCCCTCCCCACCACCAAATCTTGCTGTTCCCCCCTCCCCACCACCAAATCTTGCTGTTGCCCCACCCCAATACCAAATCTTCCTGTTCCCTCACCCCCAATACCAAATCTTCCTGTTCCTTCTACCCTACCACCAAATTTTACTGTTCCCCCACCCCCACATCTTGCTGTTCCCCCCACCCCCACATCTTGCTGTTCCCCCCACCCCCACATCTTGCTGTTCCCCCCACCCCCACATCTTGCTGTTCCCCCACCCCCACATCTTGCTGTTTCCCCACCCCCACATCTTGCTGTTCCCCCCCACCAAATCCTGCTGTTCCCCCCCCACCAAATCCTGTTGTTCCCCCCCCACCAAATCCTGTTGTTCCCCCCCCCACCAAATCCTGTTGTTCCCCCCCCACCAAATCCTGTTGTTCCCCCCCACCAAATCCTGTTGTTCCCCCCCCCACCAAATCCTGCTGTTCCCCCCCACCAAATCCTGCTGTCCCCCCCCACCAAATCCTCCTGATCCCCCCCCCACCAAATCCTCCTGTTCTCCCCCCCCACCAAATCCTCCTGTTCCCCCCCCACCAAATCCTCCTGTTCCCCCCCCCACCAAATCCTCCTGTTCCCCCCCCCACCAAATCCTCCTGTTCCCCCCCCACCAAATCCTCCTGTTCCCCCCCCACCAAATCCTCCTGTTCCCCCCCACCAAATCCTCCTGTTCCCCCCCCCACCAAATCCTCCTGTTCCCCCCCCCACCAAATCCTCCTGTTCCCCCCCCACCAAATCCTCCTGTTCCCCCCCACCAAATCTTCCTGTTCCCCCACCACCAAATCTTCCTGTTCCCCCCCACCACCAAATCTTCCTGTTCCCCCACACCCCATCACCAAATCCTGTTGTCCCCCTCACCCTCAAATCTTCCTATCCCCCCATTGCTAAATCTTCCTGTCCCCCCATACCCCCCCACCCAATCTTCCTGCCCCCCCATGCCCCCCACACCCCCCCACCCAATCTTCCTGCCCCCCCATACCCCCCCACCCAATCTTCCTGCCCCCCCCATACCCCCCCACCCAATCTTCCTGCCCCCCCCATACCCCCCCACCCAATCTTCCTCTCCTCCCAGCCCCATCCACCAAATCTTCCTCTCCTCCTCCACCCCAACCACCAAACCTCCTCTCCCCTCCACCCCAACCACCAAATCTTCCTCTCCTCTCCCCCCCCATCATCCTCTCCCCCCCCATCATCCTCTCCCCCCCATCATCCTCTCCCCCCCATCATCCTCTCCCCCCCATCATCCTCTCCCCCCCCATCATCCTCCCCCCCCATCATCCTCCCCCCCCATCATCCTCCCCCCCCCATCATCCTCCCCTCCCCCCCATCATCCTCCCCTCCCCCATCATCCTCACCCCCCTTCCCACCAATCTTCATTCCTCTTA
The DNA here is from genome assembly GCF_037043375.1 of Chiloscyllium plagiosum. Taxonomy (NCBI): domain Eukaryota; kingdom Metazoa; phylum Chordata; class Chondrichthyes; order Orectolobiformes; family Hemiscylliidae; genus Chiloscyllium; species Chiloscyllium plagiosum. The sequence goes on from NW_028270142.1 coordinate 63,449,002, forward strand.
ATCCTGCCAGTTTCCATACACTTCACCCCCAGTCCCCAAATTTTCTATAACCTTCAAGCCCAAATCTTTCATAAAACTCCCTTCTCCTAGTCTTCTAATGCCTACCACTCCATCCTCCATAAATCTGTCTATGTATTCGACAAAGTGGTAAGACTAATTCCCCAACCTCTTTCAATGTCTCTATGGTAAACAGAAACTACACTTTTTAGGGCTTTCTATCCTTAATTGATTTTTTTCTTCCTTAACGGGTAATTTGGGGTCCAGTGAAATGCTATGACTGTTTTTCTATAGCAAGCAAGTCTTTCTGAAGATATCTTTGAACTGAAGAGGTCATAGTTATACAGTATGGAAACAAACCCAACTCATCTGCGCCAACCAGATATCCTAAACTGATAATCTCATTGCCAGCATTTGGCCCATATCCCTCTAAAGATTTCCTATTGATGTACCCATTCAGATGTTTCTCAAATTTTGTAAATATACCTGACTCCATCATCTCTTTGGCAACTTGTTTCATACAAACACCATCATCTGAATGAAAAATTTTCCCCTCAGGTTCCCCTTAAATCTTTTCCCTCCCACTTAAATCTTTGCCCTGTAGTTTTTGACTCCCCTACCCTGGGGAAAAAAAAGATCTTGGCTAGCCATCCTATCCATGCCCCTCATGATTTTATAAATCTCTATGAGGTCACCCCTCAGCCTTTGATGTTCCAGAGAAAAAATGTCCCAGCCTATTCAGCCTCTCCCAAAAGCTCAAACCCTCCAATACTTGGTTCATCATTCCCTCTTTATGAAAGGGAACTTGAACAGTCAAAACAAAATCCAATTTAGACTGACCACCTGTATTTCAGAAAGCTATCAGTCTGATTCTGTGTCTGTTTCGCATTGCCATTTTTGTGCTTTGTTTACGTGTCAAGGCACTTTCCAGAGCACTGTTTAACAAAAAAACTTTGAAAATTGTTGCAATCATCTTGTTTTAAATATCTTCTTTCCCTCCACCCTATCCTCAGCCCAGTGTAGTGACTCAGATCATAAATCTGTTTCAGTGTACCTGCCAAACCGAGCCTGATTAATTTTTACAGTCAGCGTTGTTTTTGCTTGTTTCTGTTCTAACAATGACACTAGCAAATGTTGAGACCTTATTAGTTGGAGAAAGTTTTGGTGAATTTTATTCTCTTTCTGCATATCATTTCTAAGCAAAGTCAACTTGAATAGTGTAAGTTTTTTGTTAATAGCTTTCTTTTGAAATTTTTAAAATGTATTTTGGACCATTCTTTGGTTTGTAATGAAATAAATACTGACCTAGGAATGATTAATGATTTGAAAAAGGTGAGGAATTCAGATAGACACTTCAGTAAGGTGTTTGCACATCGTTGCAAAAAAATCTGAAAGCATTTACAAATTAAGTATATGACATCTATAGTATTCACAAAAATTATGATCTAGTTAATAAACCTCAAGTAGTGTTTAGTGAAATAGTGTCTTGGAGGTGCTGGTGTTGGACTGGGGTGAACAAATTTAAAAATCTCTCAATACCAGGTTATAGTCCAACAGGTTTATTTGGCAGCGTTGGCTTTCGGATCGCTGCTCCTTTATCAGGTGGTTGTGGAGGTTAAGATCATGCTCACAGAATGTATAGCCAAAGGAGTCTAGTGTCATGAAGATGTGACATAGCAAACAATCTTAGATTAAAACTTTCATCTTTTATAATGGGATATGCTGGTTTCTGTTCTTTGATATGTAAATCCCAGAACTACTTTTAAATTATATTTTATTTTGCTCAAAAACTACATGAATCCATATCCAACTCTGTAAAACTATACAGAGGGTTTGTCAGTCTGGCATAGAATTGGTAACAGACAGACTTCACACCTATTGTTTAAAAATCTGAGCTATCTTGAGAATGTAATTTAAAAGAAATTCTGGGATTTATGTATCAAAGAACAGAAACCAGTTTATAAAAGATGAAAGTTTTAATGGAAGATTGTTTACTGTATCACATCTTCATGACACTGGACTCTGGCTATAAATTCTGTGAGTATGATCTTAATCTCCACAACCACCTGAAGAAGGAGCAGTGCTGCAAAAGCTAGTGCATCCAAATAAACACGTACTATAACCTGGTGTTGTGTGATTTTTTTAACTCTGTGAAATGATGTATATGTGATGTTTATTTCGGCCTTTGAGTTTAGGGTGTTCATCTGGAGTTAGTTTTGCACAAGACTGTGATCTTTTAAAATAGATAAATGGATGTCTCCTTTTAAAATGCTGGATACTTGATAAACTTGCGATTTCTCTGATTAGATTAAAAGCATATTAGTGCAATACATAGGAGAAATCTTGATCATTTTTCATTTGCATCTTCCCTTACAGTCGATGGTCATAGGAGATTCCACAGTTCCTTAGTCTCAATATAAATAAACAGTACCAGTACTCAGAGGAAAATTTTAAAACAAACTTTTTCTCCTGAAACTAATTGGCCCCAGATTGAGATATGCATGCAAATAGAAATTGTATGCATCGTAATTCATTTTGGCTCTTGCAGTTTGCATATGGTTATAAGTTTATTATTAGCACACCAGCAAAGGGTTAATCTAGAAGTTCAGTATCCATCATTGCTTTCATATTGTATTGTCTTCATTTTTATTCGCTGGATCCAGCGAATATGACAACAAAATTCCACTTCCTTATCCTGGCTGTCGAGTCATAATTCCACGTTTCTTGGGCTGTTTAATTCTGCTGTAATGATAAGGAAGCAGATTTAATGCCATAAATGTAAAGAGTTAGATAACGTATGCTACTTTTTCCAAAACCTGAAGTAAATTAGCACCTGTATAAAAGTAACTCAGAATTGGACATATTTCTCTAAAATATGTGTTCCATCAGTGCAATTGCTTCAACTATCTCTGAATTCTGAGGTGTGTACCATACATTATCATGTAATAATTATCTAGTGCAGTCATAAAATAGGTGTGAATTCTAGTCAGCTTTCTGTTTTAGTCGAAATTTATACTTTAGCCTAAGAAGGAGAGTACCTACATTCTAGAACAACACTCATGTTATTTAACATGCAGTGATCAGAGGAACTTGAGTAGTATAAGTATGTGAAAAATATGATGCAACACGAAAGTTGTGGTCCAAAATATCTAATCCCAACAGTTTGAGATGATATTTTGCTTTGGAATCATATTGAAACTTGACTAGAGTTATAACATTGTTCTTGCCTAGTTTTAAAATGCAACAGTATAGCTGCACCTTAAATGATTTATTTTGCTGATGTGAATAATAGTCATTTACTTTAAAATATCTTAGCTAGTGAAACCATCTCTCTCCCTGATGGCTGACACTGACCTAGACAGTTCCGAACCTTCAAACCATATTTGACCCTGAGCTGAGCTTCTGGTTGGGTACCTACATCATCACTAAGGTACTTGGTTTCACCTATGTATTATTGCCTTACACTTCTCTAACTTAGCTTATGTGATGAAACTTCTATTCATTGCTTTGTTCCCTCTAGATTTAGCTATTTTTAGTGTACTCCATTCATGCTACATAACCCTGAGCTCATCAAACCTTCTTTTCCATGTATTCTAATTTGCACCATGTAGTGTTCCTCATCACCCCGATGCTTGATGACCTACATTGTCTCCTGATCGAGGAGTGAATCAATTTAAAACTTATGTCTTTGTTTTCAAATCCCTTTGTGCTTTGCCATACTTTGTAATCTCCTCCAGATCTACACTAGTCCAAGATCCCTGCATTCCTCCAAGGCTGACATCTTCAATTCCTGATTCTAATTGTTCAATCATTAGTCAGTCTCTGACTTTGGAATTTTCTCCCTAAATGCCTGTGCATTTCAGTATTTCTTTAAGATGTTCTGTAACACCTGCTGCTGTGACCAAGCTTCTGGTTATCTGTCCTCTACTTTCTATTGGCTTTTGCCTATTTATGGCTCCTGTAAAGTGCTATAATTCCTGTGAATATTTTTGCTATGTTAAAGATTCAGTAAAGTGTAAGCTTTTATTTAAGGCATTATGCTCCTGCTAGAGTGAAGGGTAAGGTTGGTAAGAATAGTGAACAATGGATGAATGAAAGTATTGAGATTCTAGTCAAGAATAAGACCCAGTCATATTCTAGAAAGAAGGAAAGAAACAGTGGCTAGAGAACTCTGGGAAATAAATGTTGATATTTTGAAAACAGTTTACATTACAGAAGAGGAAGTGCTGGTGTTCTGATAAAACATAAAGGTGGATAAATCTCCAGGACCTGATCAAGTGTATCCCAGGATGTGGGAAGATAAGGAATAATTGCATGGCTCCTAGCAGAATTGTTTGTATCATTTATAAAATCTTAAAAATGAGGTGCTGAAAGACTGGAGAGTGCCTAATTTGCCTTTATTTAAGAGAGGCTTTAAGAGGAGCTCTCGACCTGTGAGTCTGACACTAATGATTGGTAAGATTTTGGAGGTGATTCTGAATGATAGGATTTATTTGCATTCGGGATAGTTTTGTGTGACTGAAATCGTGTCCCAAACTTAATTGAACTTTTTGAGGAAGTAACCAAGAAGGTGGTTGAGGGTAGAGTAGTAGATGTTGTTTACGTGGACTTCAGTAAAGCCTTTGACAAGGTTCTATGTGGTAGACTAATTATAAAGTTAGATCACATGAGACTCTGAGTTTGCCAACTGAATACAAAATTGGCTTGATAGTAGAAGACAGAGGGTAGTGGTGAAGAGTTAATTTCAGACAAGAGGCTTGTGTCTAAAGGGATCAGTACTGGGTCCACTTTTGTTTGTCATTTATATAAATGATTTGGATGAGAATATAGGAGGCATGGTTAGTAAGTTTGTGAATAACACTAAAATTGGTGGTATAGTGGACAGTGAAGAAGATTATCTAAAATTACAAAGCGATCTTGAACAATTGAGTCAATGGGCTGAGGAGGGGCAGATGGAGTTTAATTTAGATAAATGTGAGGAATTGCATTTTGGTAAAGTGACCAAGGGCAGATCTTATACAATTAATGGTCAGGCCCTGGGTATGTTGTTGAACAGAGATCTAGAGGTTCAGGTACATAATTCTTCTGAAATTTGCATTGCAAGTAGACTGTAGTTAAGACATTTAGCGCACTTGACTTCATTGCTCAGACCTTGGAGTATTGGAGTTGGAAAGTGATATTGAGGTTGTACAGGATGCTGGTGGGGCCTCTTTTGGAGTACTGTATGGGGTTCTGTACGTCCTGCTATAGGAAGGATATTATTACATTGGAGAAGGTTCAGAAAGATTTACCAGGATGTTGCCAGGAATGGAGGGTCTGAGTCATAAAAATAGGCTGGATTGGCTGGGATGTTTTTCACAGGAGCATGGGAGGTTGACTGGTGACCTTACAAAATCATGTGTGTAGATAAGGTGAATCACAAGGGTCTCTTTCCTAGGGTGGGGGAATTCAAAACTAGGGGCCATATTTTTAAGGTGAGAGCAGAAAGTTTTAGAAAGGACCTAATGGCATTTTGAAACAAGTGTTTCGTGTTTGGAATGAATGTCAGAGGAAATGGTCGATTCAGGAACAGTTACAACATTTAGATAGATAAATATATGAATGAGAAGTAGAGGGATGTGTGCCAACTGCAGGCAAATGGGACTATTTCAGTTTGGGAATATGGTTGTTATGGATTTGTTGGGCTGAAGGATCTGCTTCTATGCTATGTGACTCAATGCGCTCTTATATTCACTAATGGGTTGTCAGTTCTGAACCTTTGTTTCAGCATGAAACAAAGTTTTGAAAGTTTTCATAGCATTTCATTAACATTGCCAGTTATAAACTATATGATGTTATGCAGATACATTAGATAAAGGTTTGTATACAAGAAGGTCTCACTGTCAATAGCTTAAGGGAGGGGGGGGGAGGAAGGGCATGTCTAAGAGAGATGCTTTTCATACTTTCAGTAGATCTCAAAGTGCTTCACAAGTTACTACTGCAGGATGTGTTTTTTGATGTGGCGTTGTTGCATTCAGCGGAATCTGTGAAAGCCCATGATCTGTACTTGTTTCTGTCGTTTGAGAGAGGAATGTAAAAAAGAAAAACTGAGCAAACTTCCTGCATTTCAGATACAGGCTTGTAAGCATTTTAGTTCACTTGAGAAGTCAGTTGTGGCTTGAGTTCAGTGTCTCATTTGAAAGACAACGCCTCCAACAATGCAAAGCTATAATGATGTTGCTGTTACAGTATTAGGTGGTTGAGAATTTATATTGTATCGTTGGCAAGTATGGAAATTGAATTTATAAATTTTGATTTTCTTACGAACCCAGCTTGTTGCTAATGTTCTTCAGGGAAGTGAAATTAGTTTGTATTGCTCATGTGTAACTGATTCAACTTTAGTGATTGAATCTAAAGTGCTGTCTGATGTGTAAAAACACCAGACAGTACAATCACTAACACAGTGAGGGATGATCAGTGAAACCAGCTTAATGTCCCATATCCAAGATGAAATAAAAATATGCACAGTGCTATTTGAGTGCTTAATGCATTGTCATCGTGGAATAAGTACTCAAGTTCTACCATGGGTTTTGAACTCCAAAATCCCTGATTCAGAGGGCTTGAATTTGATTAGTTCATTAGGTGGCCTTCATTAGACATGAGGAAGCAAGTGAGGTTTTGGAACTCTATTATTCATGAATGGCCTTGAATTTTTAATGCTGCAGGACTTTAGAGAGTTGAATTTGGAAGTGTTCTGATAGTGTGACAAAGGAACCTGAACTAATGTTTATCTCTCTTGAGTACTCATGAGCTCCAACCATGTCTATACATCAAATAAAAACAAATTCTGACGTACTTGACAGGGATGGTACAATGATTGAAGAGAATGATTCTGAGTTAAGGTTTCAGGTCGCTGATCTTTTTACATGTGCTGCGTGGCATGCTGAGTATTTCAGCATCTTCTGCTTTTATTTCTGATTTCCAGAATTATAGGATTTTGCTTTTGCTTGGCTGTGCATTACGAGTTTTAGTTGGCCAGTGTGCGTCAAATGCTTCAGTCATCTTTATTGAAAGCGATATTAGCTTGAGATCTAAAAGGCATTTACAAGTTGGTGGAATGGGTGGATAGGTGGCAGATTAATATCACAGCGAAGAAGTGAGAGAGGATGCATTTTGGTGGAAAGAGGGTGGAGCACTGTATAAAATGCAGGGTGTTACTATGAAGCATGGAGCAAGGAAACCCGAATCTGTATTTGCATAAGTTATTTAAGGTGGCAGGACAGATAGAGAGAGCAGTTAATAAAGCACACAGTATCTTAGAGTTTATTCATAGGATACAAAGCACAAGATCAAGGAATTTGTGCTGAACTGGTATAGAATGGAGGGAGAAAGAACGATCGCCCCTGGGCACAGAGACATGAGTTCTCGGTCTTCTCTTGAATAGCAGATTCTTAAGGAATTATATAGTTACTTAAAGGAGTAAGCATCCAAGTAAGGCAACATCTATATTGATTGGGTGACTGTTACAATCAGCGAGCATCAACAGTAAAGATTAAGCCATTTGGCATGAGACAATGGATTTTCTTAACCTTGTTAACTGGCATTACATAATGAATGCTTTTTCACCTCATTAACCCACTACCCTTGCCTGCAGCAGCTCGTTGTTTACTGCAAGTTCTTATTTGGTCAAAGTCATGCTAGCTAAGCCTTCGTGTTTGTAGATGGAAAGTATTCTACCTGGAGGACAGTGTTGAGTGGGGTCCCACAGGGCTCTGTACTTGGGCCTCTGCTCTTTGTAGTTTTTATAAATGACTTGGATGAGGAGGTTGAGGAGTGGGTTAGTAAATTTGCAGATGACACAAAGGTTGGAGGTGTCGTGGATAGTATAGGCTGCAGTGTGACATAGACTGAATGCATTGCTGAGCTGACAAATGGTAGATGGAGTTCAACCTGGATAAATGCGAAGTGATGCATTTTGGAAGGTCGAACACGAATGCTGAATATAGGATTGAAGACAGGATTCTTGGCAGTGTGGAGGAACAGAGGGATCTGGGTGTGCAAGTACATAGATCCCTCAAAGTTGCCACCCAAGTTGATAGGGTTGTTAAGAAAGCATATGGTGTTTTGGCTTTCATCAACAGAGGGATAGAGTTTAAGAGCAGTGAGGTTTTGCTGCAGCTCTACAAGTCCCGGGTGAGGCCACACTTGGAATATTGTGTCCAGTTCTGGTCGCCCTACTATGGGAAAGATACAGAGGCTTTGGAGAGGGTGCAAAGAAGGTTTACCAGGATGCTGCCTGGACTGGAGGGCTTGCCTTACGAAGAAAGGTTGAATAGGCTCGGACTTGTCTCTCTGGAGAGAAGGAGGAAGAGAGGAGACCTGATTGAGGTGTACAAAATAATGAGAGGAATAGATAGAGTCAATAGCCAGAGTCTTTTCCCCAGGGCAGGATTGACTGGTACGAGAGAAGTCATAGTTTGAAGATACAAAGGAGACATCAGAGGTAGGTTTTTTACACAGAGAGTTGTGAATGCATGGATGCGTTACCAGCGGTGGTGGTGGAAGCAGAGTCATTGGGGACATTTAAGCGACTGCTGGACATGTACATGGAGAGCAGTGAGTTGAGAGGCGTGTAGGTATTTTACATTAGGATTAAATCTCGGCACAACATCGTGGGCCAAAGGGCCTGTTCTGTGCTGCACTTTTCTATGTTCTATTAACTCTTTCCTTACCTGCTCATACCTTATACACTTTCTCATGAGGTCATGATATCCAGCATCTATCCTCCATTGGTAGTGCATTTTCACATAGCAATCCATTTGAAATTCATTGTGCATTTATGTTTTCAAATGCTGTGAAGGGCATTGTAAAGTATCCTGGATGAACTGTTCTGTTGGAGTGTGTGGATCAGTTTACGGAATTTGGGAGAATATGGCCAGTTCTTTGCATGTAGTATTGGAGTGTAACATTCCGATAGTAATGTTGTTGTGCAGTATGGAATTTACAAACAGACTGTTGGGACCACTTTTGATATGATACTGTGTTCTGAAGTTACTTTGAATGCAATCTGACAAACTGCAAATGTGCTGCTCTTGGGTGCGACTGGTGGGTATAACAGCCTTTTTTAGTACTGCTTCAGACACTGAGTCTGTGGAGTTCCTCCACTTCTTGAAATGTCTGTAGTTGGGGAGACTTCTTTTTTGTTATGTAGCATCGTATTTAGGGGAGAAAAAAGGGATTTATAGATTGGAAGAGGTTAGTGAAAAGCCAAGAACACACTGTAAGCTAAGGGCAAGGAATTCTAAATTGAGCATCTTTATTTGAAGAAGTTGCTATTGATATAGACTGCAGGCAACAATTGTCTTTTGGAAACCATTACAGAATATTGTTGTTATTGACCTATTGTTAAATGTAGTGTTACTTTCCATTGTGTTGCATATCCTCAAACTGTTCATTGTCTACATTTGTGCATTTGAAATGTCAATAATGAATGGTTTTGAGAAAATAATTAAAATAGTTAACCAACTTGTGAAATGTGAAACCATCCTGGTAGAAGGTGGCATCATAAGAACAGGTGTAATAGAGACAGAGAAACTGGGTGAAGGAGTGGAATGTTGAGATAAGAATTGCATGAGAAAGTGTAAAGGAAACTATGGGAGTTTGTGGGTTCTTTTAATAGATGTTAGTGCACAGCCTTTCCCCAGAAATGGAAACAGTGAAGTTTGAGAAGGGAAGGGTGAGAGAAGGATGGAAATTGATAGCAAATTTGATACACTTTTTCAGTTCCAGACAAGGTCAAGAAGCAGCACTGATGTCATTGTTGATATATTAGAGAAAGAATTATGTGGGAGCCATCAAGTAGGACTGGATTAAGGATTGTTCCACATACTCCACAAAGGCACAGGCATAGTTTGGACCCATTCAGGTACCCATTGCCACATGCGATTTGGAGAAATTAGATGAGTTAAAGTAAAAGTTGTTCAAAATGATAACAAGGTCATGCGAGACGAAGGACGGTATTGGTGGGTGGGGATTTTCAGGCCTTTTCAAAGAAAAAACAGAAAGCCTTCAGATCATCCTGATGGGGAATGGACATGTCGAAGGATTCCACAATTTTGGTGAAGGGGAGATGGCTACGACCAGGAAAGAGAAACAATATAAAGCAACAAGTTGATGTCTTAAAGAATGCTACTTTTTATGATAGACCAAATCTTGCTGAAGCAAAGAATCTCACAAGGCACACTTTTAGTTGGCCCAGTTCTGAAGAAAATTGGACTGAAAATTAATTCTTCTGGGATGCTATCCCACATGCTGAGTTTCTCCAATATTTTTTGTTTTTGTTTTCAGATTTCCAGCAACTGCAGTATTTTGAATTTATGCGGTGGATGTCCTTTTCCTGTACTCTTCAGCTCATTGAATTTCTTTTGCAGCCTAACATATTGGTACTGCAAGCTAGTAATAGTGTGGCAAGGGAACTGGACACTTTTATCTTACGTACGGTAGTAGAAACAATCCATCTTGGTAGCCAATGAGATCTTAGGATTAAGAAAGAAATAAGAAAGAACCAAAGAGTGCTGAATTGGAATAGGGACAGAATAAAAAATGAAGAGAGCAAGATGCCATCTGGTTTGAGAGAGAAGAAAAGACAGGAAAAATAAGATTAAACTTTGATCATCAACAACAATTGACTACATGCAAAATTAATACAGACTACCTGAAATGTTTTAATTTCTGTACCAGAGGTCGATTAACATTGCGTTAACAATTGTTGCTTCAGTAAAAGGCTATTGTATCCCCAAGGTCCCGTACTTCCCGCTGGAGCCTCTGCCCCCCAACCTGCGTCCCCTCCGGAATTTTAATTTTGTTCCCTTTCAGGACGTAAAACGGTGGGCCCTGTATCGACTGCTGCTGCACACTGTCCACCTCTTCTCCTTCATCCACCGTCCGGACACGCCTTGGCGTGCCCATTTGCCACCCATTCCCTGGTGGGGATCCCCAGTGGAGGGCTCTCTACGTGGGCGTCCTCCCCCTTTCTCTCGGGGACCTGGGTGGAGGGTGCTGTATGCAGCGGTCCCCTGCAACCGCAAATTGCGGTGGTTCACGGACTCCCAGCCCAACTGCTTGTTCTGTGGCGCTGTGGAGTCCGTGGAACACGTGTATATTGGGTGTGGGCGTTTGCACTCCCTTTTTGATTTTCTTAAAAACCTCCTCCTCTGCTTTTGGTTGCACTTCAGTCCCACGCTCCTGATCTTCGGGCACCTGGTACGGAGGAGGGAGGGCAGGTCTGAAGACCTCCTCGTGGGTCTGCTCCTGGGCCTGGCCAAACTGGCCATAAACAGGTCCAGGCAGCGGACCGTGGAGGGGATCGTTAGGGCCGACTGCCTGCCCCTCTTCTGTGGTTATGTTAGAGCCCGGGTGTCCTTGGAGAAGGAGCACGCAGTCTCCACCAACACCCTGGAGTTGTTCTGGGAGAGGTGGGTGCCGCAGGGAATAGAGTGCATTATCTCCCCCTCCAACTCTATTTTGATTTAATCTCTGCCCTCCCCCTCACTGTTTGATCACACAGCATTGCCCTTTGTGAAGGGCACTGCTTGTCACTCGCCACTCGGGTGTTTCCTTTCTTCCTGGTGGTGGAAATTGAATAAAGATTTGTACACATTGTGTCTCTCACTGTGTCTCACACCTGCACACACACAACATGGGTGCTGGGGAAAAAATAAGCACTACCACAGTTAGGCGGTAGTGTGGGCGTTAAACAAAAAAAAAGCTATTGTATTCTTAGTTATCAGACCTAACTTGTTGGAGTGTTAAATGACCCGTTAATGTACAAACCTAGCAAGATCTCAAAACAGGCAAGATAGTGTTTATGCCCAACCAGCTAACTCAGAAGAAAACTGGTAAAAGAGGTAGGGCAAAATAAAGTTGGGGTGGGGGGTGGGAATGGAGAAAGACTGAGAGTATGCAAGATGTTTTTAAAAAATGAAATTAGTTTGAATATAGCTAAGTGTTTAACAGTTTTCTATGTATAACTACTGTAGTCTCTGAGTATGATAGCAGCTCCATGAATCATACAGTCTGTCATTGATTCTAAAATCCAGTAACTCTGTGTTTAACCTCAGAGTCATGGAAGTAGCATGCTGCACTTATGCAAACATGACAATTTTCATGGGCATTTTTTAAAGATTGTTTTTAAAAAAAAAATATTGAATCCACTTGTTTTATGGGATGCTAGATTTTAAATGTCTAGTAAGCAATTGTCCTTAAGGTCTGAGAGGTGGAGTTGAACCCAGCCCCAATAAATAAATGGATCAAATTTCTTCTGCTGCCTTAGAGTCTTGGGTGAAACAAATTTGAGTAGGTTGAATTCAGTTCAGTATAAATTGGCAATTGCACGTAGAAATTCTGTAAAGGTGACTTGCTTGATTAACAGAATTGTGTTTTGGAGGAAGAATGAGTGAATTTCCTCAGATTCATGTATGACCTATTTTAAAAAAGATTTTCAGTGAGATTATAGTTTAAAACATTTAACAGTTTCTACAAATATAAATTTATTATTCAATGGGATTTCTGGGATATGTGAGAAAGTAAGATAATATCATAGCTCTTCCTAATCCAAGAAGTGACATTGTAGAAAACCTCAATGATGTTAAACTTTTTCAAGTAGTTGGATAATATTTTACAATGGCTTTATTGAATAGATACGATGTGCAGGTGCCTGTGTTGGCTTGAGGTGGACAAAGATAAAAATCACACAACACCAGATTATAGTTCAGTAGGTTTATTTGGAAGCACTAGCTGTGGAGCAGGATTGTAAGCCATAATTTATAGCAACAGATCACAGTGTCATGCATGCAACTGATACGAAATGATTAGATTAGATTCCCTACAATGTGGAAACAGGCCCTTCGGCCCAACAAGTCCACACCGACCCGCCGAAGATTAACCCACCCAGTCCCATTTCCCTCTGACTAATGCACCTACCACTATGGGCAATTTAGACTAGATTCCGTACAGAGTGGAAACAGGCCCTTCGGCCCAGCAAGTCCACACCGACCCTCCGAAGAGCAACCCACCCATACCCATTCCCCTAATTTTACCCCTGCACCTAACACTACGGACAATTTAGCATAGCCAATTCACCTAACCTGCACATCTTTGGACTGTGGGAGGAAACCAGAGCACCCAGAGGAAACCCACGCAGACACTGGGAGAATGTGCAAACTCCACACAGACAGTTGCCAGAGGCTGGAATATATTGAACAAACCTAGATTGCTGTTAAGTCTTTCATATTTTAGAATGGGTTGCAGGTTTTGGTTTAAATGCAACTCATTCTAAAAGACGAAAAACTTAACAGCAATTTAGATTTGGTCAATATATTATATCAGTTGCATGCATGACACTGTGATCTTTGCTATAAATTCTGTGTCTAATGATCCTACTCCACAGCTACCTGAAGAAGGAGCAGTGCTCCCAAAGCTAATACAGAGGAACCTTGATTATTCGAAGGACACGAACGGATAGTATTTTGTTCTGATAATTGAATGCCGGATAACGCTGTTTGGCCAAGCATTGGGACCCTGCGATCTTGTTCACATAATTCGAAATTCGGATAATTGAATGCTGGATAATCGAGGGTCCTCTGTACTTCCAAATACACCTGTCGGACTATAACCTGGTATTGTGTGATTTTTAACTTTATTGAATAGAAGTATATGTTCTTTACTTTAGTCTAGGTCTAAATGTTAATACAAGATGTGAATTTGAGGAATCAACTGAGTGCCACTACCCTTGACACCAAAGCAGTGTACAATTGAAATAAAAAACAGCATGCTGGAACACTTCAGTATGTCTGGCAACATCTTTGGAGATATCAAGAGAGTACCTACCGTAAGAGTTATCTTTAGAACTGAAGAGAGGTGCAAATGTGACTGGGTTTTGAATTTTGGAAAAGAAGTGGCCAGATAGGTTATAGGTAAAGATCATAATAGGTTAGAGAATGCGAAGGATTAAATGACAAAGATGGCGTGGAACAAAAGGCAAGAGGAGTGTTAATTATTGTGGTGAAGAAACAAAGCATTGGTCTGGAGTGATATTGGCAAAATAAAGGACAGTTATGTCAGAAAGTAAAGGTAAACTCATGAAATCAAGATATGGGCTGACGTTTAGCAAAATAGAGAGTCGAAATGAAAGTCAAAGTTGTTGAACTCAATGTTTTGTTAAGTATGCTGTAAAGTGCTTAATTAGAACCTGAGGTATCATTCCTCATATTCACCTTGGCCTTCACGAATCGTTGCAGCAGGCTGAGGACAGAAATGCAAGTGTGAGGACAATGTGGTGAATTAAGATGGCGAACAACAGATGCTCATGTTAGGCTTGAGGACTGCGTGGAAGTGCTCTGCAGAGCAGTCACCTTATTTCCATTTAGTCTCTCCAGTGTGAAGATCACAAACATTGGCAGCAATGTGTACATTTAATATCTAAAAGAAAGGTGGCTGTATTGTAAACAGGCTAAAGAGGTTAGGACTCTACTCAAGTTTAGAAGAATGAGAGGTGATAGGATTATTAAGGGGTGTGTCAGGGTAAATGCTCAGAGGATGGTTCCCTTGATGTTAGATTCGAGGACTCGAGAGAATAGTCTCAGAATAAAGGGGCAGTAATTTAAGACTGAGATGAGGAATAAAGAACAGTAAAGCACAGGAATGGGCCTGTTGTCTCACCAAGATTGAAATGACACATGATGTCTTTGTAAACAAAAACCCTTTTGCCTGTATATGGTCTGTATCCCTGTATCCCCTGCCTATTCAGACATTGTTAAAAATCACACAACACCAGGTTATAATCCAACAAGTTTAATTGGAAACACTAGCTTTCGGAGCGCCGCTCCTTCGTCAGGTGGTTGTGTAAAACAAAAAGAGTGTGTTCTTTGATTGGATCAGCTAATAGTTGCCTGTAGTGTTCCTGGTTGTTCAGTTGTTGGTACACTTCCTTACAGGAATCTGTTCTATTCTGAATGACAATGGCTCCTCCTTTATCTGCTGGTTTGATAACAATGTTGTGATTAATTTTGAGAGTCTGGATGGTGTTACATTATGCTCTACCTTGTGGGTATGGCTGATGAATCTGGCATTTATGTATTTCCTGATTGTTTGAGCATACATGTCAAGCCAGGGCAGCGGTCCTCCGGTGGGGTCCAAGTTGACACCTTTTTTGGTCACTCCTCTACAGATCCCTGTGATGACTGTTCCAGTTCATCAGTGGGCTCCGTGGGATCACTGCTGGCATCTTGAAAGAATTCCTGGAGTCTCATTCGTCTGATGAACTCCTCCGTGTCTGCTGCAAGAACCAATGGGTTCATTTTGGTGGTGGGGCAGAAGTTAAGACCACTGCTCAGGACTTCAATCTCTTCCGGTTGAAGGGTGTGGTCCGATAAGTTGATAATAGACTTCTCCGCAGTGATACTGTTATCGACTGTGGTGCCTGGGTGGGCTTTGCTATTACTGGTGAGAATGCCAAGTTTCTCCAGTTTTTTGTTCTTGGTGTGCATGTATGTGGTGTAGTTTTGTCTCCTTGTCTGTTTGGCAATGTCGCGTAATTGTACTGCCTTTATCCTGAGCGCAGGATTAGAGTGTGGACACCATCTGAATTTCAAGGTTGTGGCACCTGCTATAGAATTGGTACACGAGATGATTGAGGAGTTTGCGAGAGGTGCGGTGGCAAAGTTTCTCTGCGTAGTCTGTGTTGTAGGTTGACTTAAGTGGGTTCGTGATCCGTAATCTTTTTGGGATCTTTCCTGCTTGCCTGCATTTCTGTAGAAACTTGATGTCTGTGTCAATATGTGCGATCTTCTTGGAGATGTTCTTAGTGGTGTTGATAGTAGTCATGATTTGGAGATGCCGGTGTTGGACTGGGGTGTACAAAGTTAAAAATCACGACACCAGGTTATAGTCCAACAAGTTTAATTGGAAGCACTAGCTTTCGGAGCGCCGCTCCTTCATCAGGTGGTTGTTCGTGTATAGTATGGTTATTCATACATCTGTCAAGATGCCTCTTAAATGCTGCTATTGTGTCCACTTCCACCATCTGTGGCAATTTTTTTCCAGAGAGAATTTCTACTCCGTCTTTAGAACTCCGTGCCATAGAGAGCTGAGAGTCAGAGTCCTTATGTATAGTTAAGGCTGAGATAAATTCTTGATCAGTAGAGAAAATCAGAGGTATGGGGGAAAAGTGGATGTAGGAATGTCAGAATAGCCATGATCCAATTGAACAGTGGGGCAGACTCCAAGAGGTCAAACTGCCTAGTCCTGTTCCTATTTCTTATGGCAAAATGTCAGTTATGTCAATCCAAGTATATTACTGCAGAACTTCCATGGAGCAGCATTTTAAGGCCAATTATCTATAGCTGCTGCTTCAACAGCCCACCCTACATTGTGAGGTCAGAAGTGAATCTCTTCACTTATGAGTCTGATGATGAGCTCCATTCACATTTCTTCAGAACATGAAGCAGTCATAGAATTGTAGTGATACACAGTACAAAAACAGACCCTTCTGTCCAACTTGTCCGTGCTGACCAGATATCCTGAATAAATCTAGTCCCATTTGCCAGAATTTTGCCCATATTCCTCTAAACCCTTCCTAATAATATACCCATTCAGATGCTTTTTAAATGTTGTAATTGTACCAGTCTCCACCACTTCATCTGGCAGATTATTCCATTCACACACCGCCCTCTGGGGGGGGGGGGGGGGGGGGGGAGAGAAAAAGTTGCCCCCTAGGTCCCTTCTAAATATTTCTCCTCTCACCTTAAACCTATGCCCTCTAATTTTTGACTCTCCCACCCCAGGGAAAAGACCTTGTCTATTTCCCCTATCTATGCATCTCACAATTTTATAAACCTCTATAAGGTCAATCCTTAGCCTCCAACACTCCAGGAAAATTAGACGCAGTCTATTCAGCCTCTCCCTGTAACTCAAATCCTTCCAATAGGAGGGAGACTAGAATTGCACACAATATTCCAAAAGTGGCCTAACCAATGTCCTGTACAGATGCAACATGACCGCCCAATCCTTATGCCCAATGCACTGACCAGTAACTGCAAGCATACTAAATGCCGCCTTCACTATCCCGTCTACCTGTGACTCCACTATGAACCTGCACTCTGAGGTCTCTTTGTTCAGCACCACTCCCTCAGACCTTACCATTAAGTGCATAAGTCCTGCCCTGATTAGCCTTTCGGCAGCATGGTGCCTCAGTTTTTAGCACTGCTGCCACACAGCGCTGAGGACTCTGGTTCGATTCCACTCTTGGGGGACAGTCTGTGTCGAGGATGTTCTCCCGTGTCTGTGTGGGTTTCTGCTGAGTGCTTTAGTTTCTTCCTACAGTCCAAAGATGTACAAGTTAGCTGGATTGGCCATGCCTAAATTGCCCGTAGTATTCAGGGATGTGTAGGTTAGCCATGGGGAATGCAGGGGTGAGGGATGGGTCTGGGTGGGATGATCTTCATTGGATCAGTGTGGACCTGTTGGGCCGAATGACCTATTTCCACACTGTAGGGATTCTATTCTTTAAAGAAATGCAGCATCTCACTTTCATCTAAATTAAATTCCATCTGCCACTCCTTGGCTCATTGGCCCATCTGATCAAGATCCCATTTTATTCTGAGGTAACCTTCTTCACTGTTCACTGCACCTTCAATTTTGGTGTCATCTGCAAACTTACTGAAAATATGTCCTATGTTCATGTCCAAATCATTTATATAAATGACAAAAAGCAGTGGACCAGCATCAGTCCTTGAGGCACACTGCTGATCACAGGCCTCCAGTCTGAAAACAGCCTTTCACCACCATTCTTTATTTTCTGCGTTCAAGCCAGTTCTGCATCCACATGGCAAGTTCTCCCTGTACTCTGTGTGATCTAACCTTGCTAACTAGTCTACCATAAGTAACTTCATAGAATGCCATACTGAAGTCCATATAGATCACACCGACTGCTCTGCCCTCATCAATCTTTTTTTGTTATTTCTTCAAAAAGCTCAGTCATATTAGGGAGACACAATTTCCCACACACACAGCCACAATGACTATCCCTAATCAGTCCTTGTCTTTCCAAATACATGTAATCTTGTTCATCAGGATTCTCAGCAACAACTTGTCTACCACCGATGTCAAACTCTGGTCTATAGTTCCCTGTATTTTCCTTACCACCTGTCTTAAAATGTGGCACCACGTTAGCTCTTCTGGCACCTTTTCTGTAGCTATCGATGGTACACATTGTTCAATAAGGGGCCCAGCAATCACTTCCAGCTTCCCACAGAGTTCTATGGTACACCTGATCAGGCTATAGGGATTTATCCAACTTTATGCATTTTAAGACATCCAGCACCACCGCCTCTGTAATATGGACATTTTTCAAGATAACGCTACCTATTTCCCCGCTATTTCTTCCGTATCCTTCACAGTAAACGCTGATGCAAAATACTCGTTTAGTATCTCCCACATCTCCTGTGGTTTTACACATAGGTGGCCTTGCTGATATTTCAAGGGCCTATTCTCTTTCTAGTTACCCTTTTGTTCTTAATATATTTGTAGAATCCCTTTGGATTCTTCTTAACCATATCTGCCAAAGCTGATGGCACCTTTTTTTGCTCTCTTGACTTCCCTTTTAAGTCTATTCCTACTGCCTTTATACTCTTCAAGGGATTCACTCGATCTCTGTTGTTTATACTTAACATATACTTCCTCCTTATTCTTAACCAAAGCTTCAAATTTTCTAGTCACCCGACATTCCCTACACCTACCAGCCTTGCTCGTCACCCTAACAGGTACATACTGTCTCTGGACTCTTGTTATCTCATTTTTGAAGGCTTACCATTTTCCAGTGGTCCCTTTATCTGCAAACATGTACCCCTAATCTCCCTTTGAAAGTTCTTGGCTAATGCAGTCGAAATTGCCATCTTTCTTCACCATCTCCCTGCACAACTCCATTGCGCGCGCACACACTCCCACATGCATGCACCCTCCCCCGCACGTACACACACCACCTCCGCCTCTTCTCTCTCCCCCACCCACCGAAAAAAAACTGGTTTAAATCCTCCTAAGCAACTCGATCAAATCTCCCTGCCAGTAAACCTGTTCCCATCCAATTCAGGTGCAATCCACCCATCTACCACAGGAGAGATTCCAATGATCCAAACTTGTGAATCCTTCTCCCCGGACCAGCTCCTTAGCTGCACATTCATCTGCTGTGACCTTGTTTTCCTACCCTGACTAGCTTGTGGCACCGGGAATAATCCAGATACATTAGATCTCGCCTTGATAACAGTAATCTGCCTGTCAGTGCCACATTCCCATGAGAGTCCATTTCCTCCCACCCCCTACATTTACCAGAACAGCATACGTGTTTGCACTATCTGCCCCTGTCTTATCTTTCCTGGGGGTCACCCATCTTCCTGACTGTACCTTTGGTTTATTTCCCTCCCTCCCTCTGGGATAATGGGAGATACAGTCAGGTAGATGCGTGATCCTCAGGAAAAGTAGGAGAGGGAGGCAGACTCCAGGCTTGCTTAGCACCTATGTTTTTCACATTTTTTAAAGTTTAAAAAAGAAGCCATTCTACTCACTACTGTAGATTTTACAAAAAACAGCTTACACTTTAAAATGAATCACTTAGATGCTCTCTTGCTGTGAGCTCTCCCACACAGATTTCTCCAAGGTCAGCTGTGAGTTTTGCTGTTTGTTTATTTTTCTTAGAAGGAACTCAGATGTCCAGAGACACTTGAAACCAAATCGGAAAGGCAACAGCTGTGTAAATTCATTACTGGGTCAGACAGCAGTGCATGTTTCTTTCTTTGTTTGAATCACTTCTCATGTGGTCACTGCCTTTCTCTCCCTTCCTCATTTTTAAAATGCTGTTGTTTTGATCATTTTTGTACTAAAGTTTGTGGACAACATCCAGTCTTGAGCTGAGAAGTGGCAAGTAATGGTGAAGCTGCATAAACATTGACTAACAGACATCTCTAAGCATCAATATTCCGATATCACCATGAGCCAGAAACTCAACTGGTCAACTAGGTAAATGCTGTAGTCACTAGAGCAGGCTAAAGTCGGATACTCTGAAGTAAGTAGCTCCCCAAAGCATCTTGCTTCATTGACAAGACATATGCAGTGTAATGGGATATTATTGTTCACTGTTGTCTGCACATTTTGGGATGAAGCAGTCTGCTTGATTGGCACTTCATCCCCTTTCTAAAACATCCACTTTCTTTACCATTGATGTACCATGGCTGCAATGCTGACAAAGCTTCAATGGCAGAATATTCTTGACCCATCATCTTGAACAATTCTAAATCAACGCGAAGTTCAATATAATTATATAAAATTGTTTAATTTTTGAGGACATTTTTCAAAGTTATCAATACAGGTTGTACATGCCAATGGAAAAGACAAATCTTCACAAGTGTTGTACTTGACCTGCATTATTACCATAAGCCACTTCATCTGTTTTGGATACTGGGAACTGGAATGGCTTTCAAACAGGTCTCTAAAATGCTGTAAGATTTTTCTAGAAATTAGGTACAGAATGTATCAGATTTTGAGCCACCTGCTCTTGAATGTGTGATTGTTGTCTAATTGACAAATTACTAATGTTTGGCTCACGTTTGCATGCCCAATAATTATGACATTACAACCGTGAATTAGAGATGTCCATCACTTTATTTGAATGTGCATTTTGGGCTGTTCATGCAAAACGAATAACTGTTGATGAAGCTAGTCAAACATACCTAAATTGAAGAAATTAGCTTCTGGTTTAATTGGAAACATCCTAGATTTAGGCACCAAAAGGTTGTTTTATAATTGGCTGCAACACATCGACAGTAAATGTGATACAAATAACAGAATTTCACAATCATTGCAGTAAGAGTTAGCAAAAGGAACTAAAATATGCAATCACGATAGTGCCAGATTGCTTAATGTGAGGTACAATATGATAGAAATGTAGCAGCCCTTCTGATTTTCAAAGGCCTGCACTATGGAGGTACACATTTTGTTTGTGAATAATCTGATTTACCTGACACTGATGCCTTGCTCCTACAAGCATGAAATTGGATTTGTACTTATGATTGCACATGTGCTGATTTCCTGATATCTGTTAAGAGGAGTAACGTTCTGTCAGAGATCCAAAGAAGTTGAATAGGAAGGTAACTTTCGAATTGTTGCCACAAATCTTGCAAAAGAAACAAATTTAGAGAGTTTCAGGAGATGTCCCCCTCGATCCTTTTGAAGACACAATACCAGATAACCTCGAAGAAGCGTAAAACCAAAGACACAGAGACAAAGAATAAATTGCAGTAACTGCAAGGAGGATACATGAGGAAATGTTATGGTTGCATATTTTAGTTCCTTTTGCTAACACTTACTGCAATGATTGTGAACGTCTGATATTTGTATTTCATTTATTGTTGATGTGTTGCAGTAACTCAGGTTTGGAGATCATGTCTTTTTTAATCACTTCTTCTGCTGCATTTTTATAATCAGTTTTGTTTTATGTTTTCCATTTCTGTCTCCTTTTCTATGTGTAATCCCTGGCTGACAAACCAACCAATGGATCCAGTCTCCATGCTATGCATTCCATAATGTATCCCATCATGATTGAACAAATGTCTCCACCAGGTCGGGAATTACCTAGCCTTCACTTGTATCTCCTCTATTCCTGAGCCTGTATTCTTATTTGTACTGCAGGGTTTGTACCAGAGAATTTGAGACATTTTTCCTATCCAATTTTTTTTTGGTTCCCTGAAGGAACGTCACTGCTGTCAGCTGAGACTAGGAGTCTTTGTATGAGTGATCCAGGACTAAAATCCCACTTCAGGCTTATAATGCCAATATGTGTTTGAGTTTCTGGGCAGTCGTTTGAGAAGTTGATGGGTTTAATTTAATCTGTTAGCTTTCAGGCAATCTAATTGAAAACCTCCACACCTGTGACATTTATGGTCATGTCACTGCAGAACTACAATTACACCAAGGCAGCATAAGTTAGGGGAATGTCTTCTGAACCCAACTAAATTTACCTGCGGAGGTAATGATGAACTTTTGAGAACTGGTGGTGTGACGTTGATGGGTGTCAGCATAGATGTGAAAATTGATGTGTATTTGGGTGATGTTGCCGAGAGGTAGCCTGTAGATGAGAAACGAGTCTGACTGGAAATAAGCCTTCTGCAGGATTCCGATATAATGGTGTGAGAGTGGACAGGTGTGCCATTGCAGGAGAATTTATGGCTACGGCCAAGAAGGTAACATTGGAGCTTGTGAGGGTAGTTGCAGTTGGTGGGTTCAGTTTGCTGAACTCTAAAGACTGCAGAGAGGACATAAAGGATGAGGAGGGATAATACATCTTGGCTGCAGTCACATGGAATTGCATTTAGTGCTGAAGTGCTATGACAGCAACCTGATCGGAGAAATTCAGAAATTCATTCGTGGGAAATGTCACAAATTTGGCATAACTTGTTAAGCATTATTGATAATTAATAATGTAGGCAGCTATTTACTGCGAAAATCACAATTAACTTTTATTTTGGAAATCTTAGTTTGTGTATTATTGATGTGCAAAGGGTCACCACTTAAATTTTACACTTTTTTATTAAGTGATGCAATTGTGGAATAGATTGAGCTTGAGCAGAAAGCCTTAGCCAGTCTTAAATTATCTGTTGGTTGAAGGATTGAGTGCTTTTAGCTCCTGAACCACAGAAGGAAAACTGATAATATTAGCAAGATGGTATTCTCCTGCCTAGAACATTACTGTGCTGAATGTATTTGCCACTTAATCTTGTACTTACTGTCAGCTATCCCATCTGAAAGTGACTCTTTCTGTTGTATGTTAGTGCCTTTTGGCATTTGTTGATATTGCTATGGGTCAAAACTAAAATGCTTTGACTTAGTTAAAAAATGTGATTTATAACTGCAGAGACCTATACTTAATTCTTCAGTAATGACATTTGGAAGGCTGTTACACAATGTACATTTGACTAATACAGACAGGGCACTCTTTTAGCTTTGATACTTTCTTTTTCCATTTACAGTGCTGGACAGCAAATGACATGTTACATCCATTTTGTTAAATGCAGTCTAAACTGCAGTTATGCCCAACTTTATGGGGATCATTCTATGATCTACAGTCCACACAATCTGTTTGGCTTGTGCACGTGTCTTTGGTTCTGGCTACTTGTAGCTGAAAGTCTCGAATCACGCATCACTAAATATTTTAGAAATTGATTTTTAATCTAATCAAGTCAAATATTTTATTCAGCCTTCTCATGTACAAAATGTTAAAATGACATGCAATGACACCCTTTTCACAGAGTGGTCATTATTATATCAAATTGTCTCCATTTTTGGAATTGTTTCATTGTATCAATTTGATGCTTCTGTATAGAAATGGGATGTATCAAAGATGCTTTCTTGTATATTGAACTGTTTTGATTTTGATATTTAAGCATACTTTGAATCATCAGTGCAGAGGCAGACACTTTTGAGCTACCCTGTTTATGTTGGCATTTGCTGTCCATATCAGCTTCCTCTCATCCCTCTTGATTTCTTTCACTCAGCATTACATTCAATTTGTTTCTTCTCCATGTGCATATTGTTATCTGCTTAAATGTATCTGCTATTTGCTTCAGCTACTCCTTATGGTCTCACATTCTGCATTTTTATGACTTTGGGTGAAGAAATGTTTCCTGTATTCCCTGTTAGATTTATCATTTTATATTCATGACCTCTTGTATTGGTCTCCCTGGGAAGTGGAAACAATATTCTCCATTTCTACTCTTCCAGCATTTTCAAAACACAATTTTGATTACACTTTAGCCTCTCTTTTCTAGAGACTGAAACTGGTGCTACCATATGGCTTAGAGACAAATGAGACATGCCTTTTACCCATCCATGGTACAGACATTAGATTATTAACATATGCAAATAATGGACACCATCAGTTTTTAGTACATATTATCATCATTTTCAAACAATAGTTACAAGACCACGGTCAGAGCTTAGGAATCCTGCTGTGAGTGACTCTCACCCTGGCTCCCCAATGCCTGTTCTTCTCCAAAGCACAAGTCAGAGTGTAATGTAATAATTCCCACTTGCCTGGATAGGTGTTGTTTCCACATCACTCAAGAAGCTTGACATCACCAAACAGCCTTCTTGAATTGCACATCCAGAAACACTTGTACCTCTTCACATCGAATGCTGAGTAGCAGCAGTATGTATCATCTACAAGATGTGCTGCATAAATTTACCAAGGCTCCTTGGACAGATCCCTCCTAACCCATGACCATTATCATCCAGAAGGGCAAGAACAGCAGATTTTTGGGAACACCACCATCTGCAAATTACCTTCCAAACCATTCATCATCTTTACTTGCAAATATACATTTTGTTGATTTTTTTGATAGGAAGGATATTTGAAATATATTAAAATAGAAGGCACAATTCTAAGGTGGGACTTGGGGTTCAGGAACAGCGGGACTGGAAGTATATGTGCAAAGATTATTGAAAGTTGCAGGACAGGGAGATAAAGCATGTAGTATTGTTGGCTTTATTAATAGGGGCATAGAGTATGAGACCAAAGAAGTGATGTTGAAGTTATTAGACCTCAACTGGAGTATTGTATAGAGTTCTGAACACTACATTATAGGTAGGAAGTGAGCGCATTGGAATGCAAGAATGGTTCCAGGAATGAGAAGCTCAGATTTTACAATTTTCTATATGCACTTTTCTCTATGACCATAAGATTTTATCGTTCTCATTTATTATTTAGTGAGTGTAATGTCTAAAGTCAAGTGATCACAGCATTGTTTGCTCCGTTTTAGGTGATTAGTTCACCACTTAGTCTGTACTGCACACCTTGGTAATGTACAGCTTTGTTTGCGTCTCGTCATAAGAGGTTTTCAAGGTTTTCAACCTTGGGTTAGTTACTACCCACTTTTCAAAAGGTTAAATTTGAATGTTAAATGTGGAAAAATAAAAATTGATTTGACCCACTCTTTTTGTTTTTATTATTTCACCTCCATGTTCACATAGGAATACAAATTGGTCATTCACAGAATCATACAAATTGTCAAATCACAGAGGGGCGCCATTTGGCTCGTGATGCCGGCACCATTGCTGTTGCCTGCCTTTTCCCTCTCTCTCGCTCTCTACCTCTGTCTCGCTTTCCATTCTCTCGCTGTCTCGCTCTCCATTCTCTCGCTGTCTCTCTGTCTAATTCTCTCGCTGTCTCGCTTTCCACTCTCTCGCTGTCTCTCTATCTAACTCTCTCACTGTCTTGCTCTTGGTCTTCTGTATCCAAGGGAATACCAGTAAAGTCTCTGGAGCCAGTCTGTTCACTTTAACCCGCACAGGCTGGTATTCTGCTGTATCTACGTTTCCTTCCTCCTCCCGTACAAGCAATAATCCTCTGGCTGTTACACTCGGATCCTATTTTGACAGGAAATTCCTGTTGGGAGCTGTTCTTTTTTGTGCAAACGCCCTGCTGCTTAATCAAAGGTGACTCAGTGTGTTGAAATTGAGAATTTACCTTAGCTGAAAGCTGGGCTTTAAATCTGATCCAAGGAGTTGTGTAAGGGTAAATTTCAACTATATTTCCAGTAATATGGTTCATACTTGGATATAAGAACTCAAATTTCATCTGCATATTCTTTGAAAATAAGTACTGTATAATATAAATAAGTTTATCATAAACATGAATCATGAATGAGTTAATAAGAGAGCCTAGGTTTGCTGTGGTGTGATAGTGTTTTGTGAAAGAAGACCTATTACTTGGATGTACTGTAATGTCTTCAGAGAGAAGTTGATGCTGCAGCAGCAAGTTTAAACAAAAATCTCTACGTTAAGTCCCAACTCTCTGGCCTAAAACTTAACTGTTAACAAAAGTAGAAAACAAGTGATACTTTATTTGGTGATTCATGGTTATTTTTGATATTTGATAAAGTGGAGATTTGTGCACTTATGGTAGAGATTGTGTCTTTGTGCTTGGATGTATAAACCTTTTGCTTTCATTGGATTCTATTTTTCTCTTAGTGGCTGCTCATGAGGGTTATTCAAGCAGAATTTTCAAAACTGCTTGCTTTGATCTACCACACTTTAGCCCTCCAAATCTACTGTCTACTTTTTGTCCAATTCTGATCTTTATTTTTGTCTTAAAATAATTGGTGTGTTCCCATTATCCTTACTATTAATTTATCTGTTATTTCCCTTTTTTTGACCATCTGTTGCTGTCCTGCAGATAGCCAAGGAATGTTTCTATAAATCTGATATGATGGATAAAACGAATAACCAATATCCTGCTCCAGAAACTTCTGCAATGCTCTCCCATTTATTTATGTAATTTTCAGGGAGATTGGTGAAAAAGGCTGTTTCTCTGGGTTTTGAAAAAATCTGAAGTTAGGAGGCAGACACTGGTCATAGCTCATGGGCTACTACACAGTCAATTCAAATTGCTAATAATTTGTTTATACAGTAACTGGTTTTATTGAAACTGATTATCAAGCCTTGACATTATTATTTTTAAAAACTAGCAAAACAGCTTTTTCTGTTTTCACTGTAGTTCTGAGAACAGGGCTAGAATTGTGCATATCTAACTGTGGCTCCTGACAAGCAGGTGGCAATTAGAAAATAGTGGTAGTCTTCCTCCTTAAAAGGTAGAGCAAGCACCACTGTGCAAATTACAGTATGTTAAGCCTGTATCCTGCGTGTGTTCATGCTCTGCAATGAAACTGGAATGCTCCTTCCAGGATATAAGTCTGAGCAAAACGAAAGAGACCTTAGAATGTCCTACTGTCCGGGTATCCCTTTCATTCTCCCCAGTTCACTCTGAAGAACTGCCAATGGCTCAGTTACAGGCTGAAAAAGTGAAACGTTTTGACATCAGTGCACCTTTGAGCTCCATTCCCGAATTTGTCAGGGTTTACTCCCTTCATTTCCAAACATTAGAGCAATTCAGCCATTGCTGAGAGTTCAATGCCTGAGTGTTTGCGTAGATCTACATGTTGGTTCGTCTGCACATTGCATGTCTGGTGGATAGAGTTCCTCCTCTGATCTTTTAGCCTGGAGCTGTCTTGAGGCATAGCTGAGGACTTGCTGGTGAAAAGTCTGTGCACTGACATGGACAGAGTTACACTTAACATACAACTTCAAACACCTTACTTTTTCCCCAAAACTTTTACCAACTTTTCACTAAGCTGGTACAGAACAATTCTACTTTATCCTCAGCTATTTGTATTTTTCAGTGGTGCTTTATACATTAGAATTTCTTATTGTGCTACAGATGAACTGTTTGCTTTCAGGATCTGGTATGTTTCTTATTACTTGGATGTACTGTAATGTCTTTGGAGAGAAATTGATTCTGCATCAGCAAGTTTAAAAAAAATCTTTACGTTAAGTCCCAACTCTGTGGCCTAAAACTTAACGGTTAACAAAAGTAGAAAACAAGTGATACTTTATTTGGTGATTCATTACTATTTTTGATATTTGACAAAGTGGAGATTGCACACTTGTGGTAGAGATTATGTCTTTGTGCTTGGATGTATAAACCTTTTGCTTTCATTGGATTATAACATTTTTTCTCTTAGTGGCTGCTCATGAGGGTTATTCAAAAATAATTTTCAAAACTTGTGCTTGCTTTGATCTACCACAAAGTGAAGTTTGTTTTTCTGTTATCTGTTTTATTGAAACCATAGGCCGAAGTTCTGTGCAGCAAGCATACTTTCTGTAAATAATTCATAATATTTACAAAGCATAAAAATAATCCCTGTAGTTTTAAAATGAAACTATTTTGATTATTCTTTTGTACGAGCCAAGTGCGGTGACGTATTATTTAAATCTCTACGGCATGTTTTCTTGAAAACGAGGTTATCGTTGTGGTTAGGTAAAAAGCAGTGACACTTAGTTCATGTTTGGAGACTTGTGCTGAAAACAGAGCCCATGAATAAAGTGCTGCTCAATTTAATATTTTTAAAATTCTGATTCCTGATGGAGAAATAGCAAGTTTGGTGGATTATCATGTTAATGTTTATGCTTTAGTTTTACATTTGTCATTGTTGGAACTTTTAGTAATTGTTGAAACTTGATAGGGATTTGACTGTAAATTTTGAGAATTATTTGGAGTACAAGTCAAGTACTCTGATAAAAAGTGAACTGATTTTAGGCAAAACATGAATCAAAATTTATTGAATAAATCTGAAATGAAATTATAAATAAGATTCAACTTATTTTAGTTTTCACTTAAACCCACATCAGAACCAATGCAAATTACACATGAATTAACAATAAAATGATGTTTCAAAATGAAAAGTAAATTTCACCTGAAAAATTGAATACAAAAAAGATAAAATGTTATACAACCTTAAATATTTACTTCACTTCTTACACCTCCATAAGGTGTTACACAGTTCCATAATTTGTTGTTCTTTATTCTCACAGGGTGGGTTGGAGGTCCTATCTGACAGCATTACAGTTTCACATATGCAGTTAGCATTAACAAGGCATGCATCTTTGTCTTGGATTACAGTAGTCCTTATGCAGCTTTCCAGAGTTCTTTTCCAAGTGATTAAAGAACAAGTTCCTAGTCGTATTTTGACCATTTGTCCCTAAAACACTGCTGTTTAGCATCCCTGAGCTATTCAAACAGCTTTTCAGGTTTTAGCCAGCTTGCACAGTTATTCTGTGACACCTATCTTTATTTCTGCCAAACGGATAAATTGGCTTCACAATGAATGATTTGCTGCTGCTTCTCACACAACTTCTTTCTTTTTGTATCTACTTCTGAACATTATTTGCTTAGACACTTGAGCTATCTATTTGTACCTCTCCTTTGTGTCCGGAGCTTTCCTCTGTGTCTTCCAGATACAGGTCATCTTTCTGAACTAATTCCTGTCAGTATTCCTTCCTGGTTAAGGCTTGCCAAGTCTCTCAGACTGGTTTTCTTTCGATCAGAGAAAATTAGAATTTATACTTCAAACCATTAAAAGACTTTTTCAGTCATTCCTAAAAATAATGATAGATTCCACATACCAAGGCTCACATGAAGGAGATGGGAAAATTCACTCTTGAAACCTTAAAATTGCCTTGGAAAAGTCACGGGTGACCAATCAGAGGTTGACCCGTATAATGGGAGAAATCAGTGATAAACTGTTGCTTTGGCTGTTTTTAATTCGCAGTTTGTTTCCCTACAGCATTTGATGCCAATAGAGTCACTTGTGGTTCTAGTCAGCAGTGAATATGAATGATAACTACTTTGTGATTGGAGGGGCAAGAAGCAACTGGGAAAGGAAGTGCCGGCAGTGAACAAGGTGGCAATCAAAAACCAAAACAGAGCCTTTGGTGTTTACATTAATACAAGTGTCTCATTGGTTCCTGTCATTGCCATTTGGCCTGTTATATCTTTTTCTGTCAAAACCCTTTGTAATTTTGAGCACCGTTATCCAATTGCACCGTAACCACCTTCGTTCTAATGACAGCAACTATAGGTTCTCTTGCCTTTCTGCATAACAAGAGTTGAAAAGTGTGGCGCTGGCAAAGCACAGCAGGTCAGGCAGCATACAAAGAGCAGGAGAAACGCGTTTCAGGCATAAGCCCTAATTTCTTTCACTTTTCATGGGATGTGGGTGGATGTTGCTGGCAAGGCATTTTTGTTTCTCTTAATTGTCCTCAAACTGAGTAGTTGCTAGAATATTTATTGTTTTTCTTTGGGATCTAAATATTGCCAACAAAGCCAGTATTTGTTGTCCATTCCTAATTGCCTTTGAACTGATTGGCTGCTTAGCCATTTCTGAGGCAGTTAAGAGTTAACCACATTACAGTCAGTCTGGAAGGACTTCTAAGCCAGACCAGGGAAGAATGGCAGATTTCCTTCCCCAAAGAAACAACTGTGAAAAGTTAGTTAGTGAGTCACATGTATTTTTATGACAATCAGTAATAGTTTCAAGGTTACTACTATTGAGAATAGCTTTTAATTAATTGAATGCAAACTCTACTGGCTGTCATGGTGGAGTCTGAACCTT
This sequence comes from Chiloscyllium plagiosum, assembly GCF_037043375.1. NCBI lineage: Eukaryota > Metazoa > Chordata > Chondrichthyes > Orectolobiformes > Hemiscylliidae > Chiloscyllium > Chiloscyllium plagiosum. The sequence continues at coordinate 63,479,028 of NW_028270142.1, forward strand.
CATTCCCAGAACATCTGGATTACTAGGCTAGGGACAGTACTACTATACCATTATCTCTCCGAACTGTGGTATCCAGAATGAAACATGCTAAATTGTTAGTGACTTATAAATGTTTAGTGAAACTTTTATACTGTACATCCCAGGATCCTGCATACTGAATGAGTTGTTTCGCCACTGACAAAGATTTGTCCATCTACTTTACAAGATATCTTTGTTCCTGTACATCCTTTTTCAGTTGTTTCATTACATTTATACCGTGGCGGCACGGTGGCACAGTGGTTAGCACTGTTGCCTCACAGCACCAGAGACCCGGGTTCAATTCCCGCCTCAAGCGACTGACTGTGTGGAGTTTGCACATTCTCCACGTGTCTGCGTGGGTTTCCTCCGGGTACTCCGGTTTCCTCCCACAGTCCAAAAATGTGCAGGTCAGGTGAATTGGCCATGCTAAATTGCCCGTAGTGTTAGGTGCAGGGGTAAATGTAGGGGAATGGGTCTGGGTGGGTTGCGCTTCGGCGGGTCAGTGTGGACTTGTTGGGCCGAAGGGCCTGTTTCCACACTGTAAGTAATCTAATCTATCTAATCTAATCTAATTTATATTTCCTCTTCAAAATACATTATGTTCCATTTCTCTGCATTAAATTGCATTCTGAGATATGTCTACCCACTTCATCTGTCTCTCCTCCTGATGTCAGTTAACCATCTGTCACTGTTTACGACATTTCATTTTTTTCTTTTTATACTATAATAACATTTCCACAATTTACAAAAGTGGGATATTTAATCTCTGCTCAATGTCACCTTGTTGAGGTTTACATTATTTAAGTTATTAATGAGTTCATGTGATGTAAACATTTCATGATTCATACCCTCCTGAACATAAATGGGAACCAATGTACAAATGTTCGTCCACCTATGGCAAAGCTTAATGATTGAACATGTGTTAAATCATTGTTTGTGCTAATAAAGCAAATGTATTCCTACTAAAAAGTTTATACTTCATATCATGTTGGTCTGTGAAAGTGTTGAGAATTGAGTAATTTTTGGTTACATCCTGAGTGTGTTAATAATTATTCAAGTCTTGGCAACTCTAGTAATGCAGAGCCTGAATTGTTCTGTGAGAGTTTCACAACATTTTGACGTGTTGAAATAGCTTGCTTATTATTACTAGGAAATCTCTTTAGATGGTTGTAAAATCGTTGTAGAGTTAAGCAGAAAAACCATGCAGAACTATGTGAAAACAATGAACTAAAGATTTTTATAGTCTGCTTGAGTCTAAATTCACAGCACACAACGTATTTAAATATAATTACAATGTCAGAGAAAAGTTTATAACAATTTTAATCTCTTCAGGAATATAACATTTGATAAAGTGCTTTTGTTCAAATGTTGAAGTTTGAAAATTTTAGTGTGTTCATGAAAATCAAGGAATTTAAGATTAAGCTCTTAAAAATTGATCAAAGCATCTTATAACCAAAGAGAGAAAAGACCGTCAGAATCAGTCATTACCTTTTGAATACTTTTCACATCTTAATATTTTGTAACAAATGAAAGCAAAACATGCTAACTGATTCCCAGGAATCATCAAATTGGGTAGTCTTCCTTCATCTTTGTATCAGGGAAGGCAGTTCAGCTCCTCTATGTACTCTTGCAAGCTGGAAGATTGTGGTGCAGAGCTGTTTACAGGCTATAAACAATGACTTTGAAACTGGAAACAGCCCAGTGCTCTCCTGAAGATTGAGGGTGATTTTTGCTACAACAAAGCAGAATTTTACCTGGGCAAGAGATGTGCTTATATTTACAAAGCAAAGAACAACACTGTGATTCCTGGTAGTAAACCAAACAAGACTCATGTTAGTTGGGGTAAAGTGTCCTTGATTGTGGAAACAATGGTGTGGTGCATGCAAAGTTCAGCAGTAACCTGCCCACTAAAGTTATTGGGTACAAAATTTGTGTGATGCTACACCCATTAATGATCTGTAGCACAGCAATACATAAGTTTAAAAAAAAAGCTTGTTGGCATTATAGTTAATGATGGAAGACAGTGGATACATGCAAATGAGAGCGCTATGCTGGGAACCTTTGGTGTTTTGAATTTCCTGAACTAATGTCAATTCAAAAACTCTAAAGTAGCAGTATTGCAGATTGTACTGAAATGCCACAGTTGCTTGAATCAAGTCAATGCTCACAAGTTATAGAATGAGTTAAAAAAAAGACTTGCATGGATATTATACCTTTCATCACCACCAAATACATCAAAACAATTCACAGCTGATGATGTAACTTGTGAAATGAAGTCACTTTGGAAAAAATATGCAAACATTTAAATTGCAAATTAAATTCAATGTAGATCATTCTAAATGTTGCACACAAGGAAAAATAGACTAAAATTAAAATGAAAGTATTTAATGAAAGTGTTTTCCTGGCTAACATTGAAACTGAAAGAGACCAAATCAAAATAAATTATCTTGATATCATGTTTTCACAACCTTAGGGTATCCAAACCACTTTACAATCTATGAAGTCAGAGGAACTAATTATCAAACCTATCTTTTGCTCTGATTAGACTGCACTTTTACTGTCCTGAAAATATACAGACATTCAAATCATGAAGGCACTGCAGAGAAGAGCTACACAACAGGGGGGAACGTTTGTAGAAACCTGTGCTATTCATCTGACAAGGAATAGAGAATATTATTCTAGAAATCTACAGTGTCATGAAGGGTGTGAAAAAATGTTCAAGAATGTCAATACTTTAAGACTTTGGGAGTAGAGCTAGGATTGTAGCTTCAAACTGTTTGAAGTTAGTCTTAGGACTGACATCAGGATGATAGAAAGTCATGCCCAGATAATATCCACATTAATATCTCCCTGAATATCATTTAGGAACCAACAGGATATGGTAGTGGAATTAACATTCGCTCCTCTTTTGGTGGACAATTAAAAAGATGGACTGGGATACAAGATGGCGGCGACCCAGCAAGGCTGAGTCTATATTGCTCCTCCCAAGACTTGGGCAAAGTGGGCCACCCGTCTCCACCATACCTAACAAGTCATTTAAACTAGTTTTTATTTAATATAACTAGTTGCTCTGTACTAAATTTAAACAGTCTAGTTTCATGCAAAAATGACTAAAGGGAAAGGTGCCCGCAGTTCTCAGCACACAGGAACCCCTCCCCCACCCTCCTCAGCTGCAGCAGAGGCATCCGCAACTGCCCCGGGGGACTTACCTATGGTGGTGAGCCTTGTGGAAGTAATTTCCAAACTTGACGTGAATATTGACGCCTTCATTGAAGAGTCCCGGACCAGATGGAATTCACTCTCGGTCGCACTACAAAAGCACGACTGAGACATCGAGGAAATTGAGCGCCGAATCAGAGGGGTGGAGCTAAAGGCCGAGGTCGTCCAAAAAATATTAGTTTTGGATGGGCCTTCCCGAACGGGAAGAGGAAGGCCAGCTTACAGCGTTCCTCGAGCAGTGGCTTCCACAGCTGTTAAATCTGGAGGCTGGATCAGGCCAGGTAAGGGTGGAATCGGCCTACCCAGTTGCAATGCGTGGGTCCGCGTCGAACCAGTGCCCCCGCCTGGTCCTGTTCTGGCTGCAGAGCTACAAGGAGAGGCAGATGCTCTTAGAAGCTTCCAGAAATCTTGGGAAAGATCCCCAAGCATGATTTACAAAGGATCCAGGATTATGCTACTCCAGGGCTTCTCCCCAGCTTTGGTCCGAAAGAGGAAGGCGTTTGACGAAGCGAAGAAGCGTTTAAGGGACTTAAACATTCAGTACTCCCTACGCTACCCAGCGACGCTATGCTTTAGCCATGAAGGGTCCATGTACAACTTTGGATCGCTGGTGAAGGCCAAGGAATTTCTGGACTCTCTAGAGTTAATTCGAGTGGTGAATTATGTTGTTCTGCCCTCACCACCCCACCACCCCGGTTCACTCCTTTTTTTTTCCTTTTATTACCTTACTGTTTAATATTATCTCCGGGGGGGGCGAGGTAGGGACAGTGGTTTAGTTATTTGTTCTTCACTTAGTGATTTTCTCCCCATATAGGCCGGGTGGTCTAGTTAATGTAGGTACCTTATCCTATCTTATCTCTGTCTTTAAGAGATCCCTGTTATTTTGTATTACTATAGTTAATTATTATTTGTTGAGACTATAATTTTATAGTTATATATGTTCATACATGATATTAACATCACCAAATATATCTAGGTGTTCGTTGGGGGTGGGGGGTAGGGTACTCACTGTTAACTCTAGCTTTGTCGTATATTTGAATTTTCTTTATTCTATTGTGGGGTACCTGGGTCAAGGGTGTGGCACTTTGGTAGAGGATATGATGGGCTTTTGGAAAGGAAGTGATGCCCCCTGGGAACAAGGGGGAAAATCTCCATTTAAATATGTTTTATATTTTTTCCATTTAGAAATAGTTTTTTATTATATTGATGTGAGCGTATTAAAGAACCTTTCTTTTTTGTGAATTTTATATGTTCTATGCTTCGGATGTTTTGGATGGGGCTTCTTCTCCCGAGGGGTCTTGGACTTGCCCGGACGATTATTGTTAATCAGTCGATTAAATGGTGCACCTGGAATGTCAAGGGGAGTAATTCACCAATCAAAAGGAAGAAAATATTATCAAACCTCAAGAAAGAAAGGGTTGATATAGCTCTCCTACAGGAGACACATTAATTAGATAAAGAACACTTGAAATTACGACAGAGTGGATTTGATCAGGCCTTCTTTTCTTCATTCAGCTCAAAAAGTAGGAGAGTTGTCATCCTTATTCGGAAGAATCTCCCTTTCAAAATCCTAAATCAGATAAAAGATGAATCTGGGCGATATATTCTGATTAAGGCCCTTACAAATGGAGAGGAATATGGGATCTTAAATCTGTATTGTCCCCCGGCGCACCCTTTTAAATTTATAACGGAAGCCTTCTCCAAATTGATGGCTCTCGGTGCTCGTCATACAGTTATAGGGGGAGACTTTAATTGTATTATGGATCCGGGAATAGATAGGATTCCCAAGAGTACTGCAGGAGTATCCCCCAGATCCAGACAATTGGTGGATTTGAACAAAGAATTAAGGGTACCTTCGGTCAGCACTCTTTATCATTTATTACATGAAGTATTGGAAGATATGGACAATCTGCTTAAAACATGGGATCAGGATTTGGGGCTGGAAATCTCCATATGTGGAATGACATTTGGGAAAATGCCAAAAAATCTACATCTGCAACAGAACCCAGGCCATTCAGTTGAAGATACTTCACAGGGCCCATATAGCACCGGACCGATTGGCAAAATTTAAGGCAGGAGTATCTCCAATGTGTCCCAAATGTAAAACAGAGGTGGGCACTCTTGTACACTGCTTATGGACTTGTCATAAGATCCGTAAATATTGGACTAAAGTAGCAAATGCCTCGACAGAAATCTTGGGAATGGAAATTAGAGTGGATCCAGTATCTCTCCTTTTGGGCTTTTCGAGTTTACCTTCCCCGGATGTGCACGGGAAGAGATTATTTTCCATTCTCTCTTTCTGTGCAAGGAAAAATATTTTGGTAAACTGGGTGGCTGAGGGCCCTCCTGGACTTTCGAATTGGCACAGAATGATCATGGAATATATTCCCCTTGAGTTCCTTACAAACATGGTGCACCAAAAAACCGAATTATTCTATAAAATAAGGCAGCCCTTTTTGAATTACACAGATACAGATATTTTGGGCATTCTATCAAGCGCTTTTATCTAATTGAGACAACGACCCTGGCTGGTCCGGGGCCCCTTGGGAGAGGAATCCCACACGAATACGGGTTTTGTTATGATTTGATGTTAACACACTCCGAGCATGTACTTAATTTCTGTGTTATCCATCGTTTTTTCTTGAGTAATGTAAGAGATTTAATCATACACTCTGGTTAGTTGTAGGTTACATTAGTAGTTAGTTGAGTTTTGTCTTTCTTTCTCTTCAGTATCTATTCTTTTGTTTGATTAGATTTTGGCTATTATTTATTTAATATTTAATTGTATATCAATGTTTATACTTGGGTTTTTTTATTTGTAAACTTGAAAAAACATGTTAAATTTTCAATAAAAATATATATTAAAAAAAAATGGATTGATTGGTCCCATGTTGAATTATTCTGTGGGAATTGGTAGATTTGTGTGCTGGTCCAAATGAATGAAGGAAACTATAACTTTCTGATACAAAGTTACTGCAAGAAGTGTAGACCATTCGAGTCACCGATTTCAATAAACTTCAAGCATTATTTGGGAAAAATCTTTGAAATGTGACTGCTTACATATGGTCATCTTAATATAGGAAAAAGATAAGGAATCAAAGATTCTGCACAATGGCTTGATAGTTGCTGTCTTCTGGTTCACTTTACTGTTGGTGTTATGTGTGTTTTGTGATCTCTAATAGGTTGGGTATGTGTGAAGTTTCTTTTTAAAAAAAAAAGGAGCATCTGTGTTTTGTTATGGTCTCATTGATTTGATGGGAATTGCTGTCTGTTGGACGAATTTCTTTTCTGTTTTGTACTTCATGTAGCTAAAATATATGCTTGCGCTCTCTTCTTATATTTTTGAAAACCAAGATTTAGATTGTCCAGATCTAAAGCTGATTACACCGTGTGAAGGTAGAGTGGATGTTTAAAATTACTTGTTTCAACATCATAGCTCATAGCTTGCATGAGTATTTAGAACTAGCAACTCAATGTTTCTTTACAGATTTGTTTTTCTTCTGTCCTTTGGCCTTGTACGCTCTTTCATATGTCATATCCTGATCAAAATGTTCAACATTAATATAGAGTACTTTTAAATTGTGTGAAGGAGATATTGTTTGACTACAAATTACAATATGTAGCATTTAAAACTTGTCATATCACTGAGTTCTGGAAAATCTCATGACTGCAGCATGAATCAGCTTACATGGGAACTGAAACGAATGACTCTCTGACCACAGTTAGGATGCATTTATTTTCCATCTGCAGTACATTGAGTAAACCTGACCCAAGTAGGAAAGTAAACCAGCAATATCAACAGTGGAGTTAAAATTGCAGCATAACATTCCCGTTTATCTGGTTCTGGTGGAGTGAAAAAGCAGCAGAATTGGGAGCTGACTTTTGTTACAATAGGAGACTGTCTTTCTTGTGGCATATTCCAGCGTTCGATAAGAAGAGTTAGCAGAGAAAATTAAGTTCCACTTACTCTTGGACCTTGATGATTAACCTATGAGTCTGTAGTCTAGGTTGGTTGATTTTTTTTTTGACGTTTCATCTATTGCAGTTGAGCAACAAGCTTGTATGAAGAACAAAATTGGTCATTTGTGTGTATATTCACCAGCTATGAATATTTTCATTACTATTGAAAATAATTGAAATAATTCATTTGTTCTGTAATATATGGTGTCAAATTTTGTTGTGACTTTTCTTGTATTATTGAAGATTTTGATGTATCTGGTGTAATGAATCTAAATTGGTGTTTGTAAGAAGCTTGTGACATTCAACTGTTCTTGAAACATCAAGGTTTGAATTGTTCGAGCAAAAATCAAAATATTAACTTTTTGTAGGAGAATCTGTGCTGACAACATTAAGCATAATGTTTAACAGATTTGTATCTAGGATGGCAAAAATTGGAAATGACTGGAGTATTATATCTAGTTTGCGTGACAATGTTAAATGTCATTAGATCGGTGTGCTGTTTTTACAAGTTTAAATTAGATATAATAACTTGGACTTTGGCTGACATGCACTGACATGACTTAGAGTAATTCTATTTACATTGCTTACATAGATGAACAGAATACAAACTGAAAGGTTTATGGGGCACAAATAGCTTTCTCTGAGCCAAGTCTTTTTGTTGTAAGGATCCTATTATAACGCATCAAATGCTACCAACTGGCTGCAAACATATAATGTAGTATTGTAAGTTGTTATAACTCAGATTGAAGCGAAATATTTTAGTAGTGTGCACATAATTATTCATTCAGCTTCCTTCAAAAAGTTCGGGAGAGTTAGAAGCAGATGCTATATGAATACTACTTAGGCCATCGGATTTCTTGTATAGTAGTTATATCCAATGAATGATTAAGAAGCATTTTTGTTTCTGAAGTAATTTCTAGTTTTGCTCTTGAACACAACTTCTGTATGAATTAATTCAGCTTTTATTTGGGTATGTTTTGTTCACCTGTGGGCAGTATGGTTCTATACTGCAATTTATCACTAGAAAGCTAAGCATTGTAAGAAAATTCTTCCTGCAAACATATCAACATTTTTTTAAGCCATATGCGTTTAGATATTTTTAATCAACCTGGGCTAATGTGTTGGAACAAGTGGGACTTGAACCCAGGGCTTATGGCTCAGAGGTAGGGCAGTATTACTGTGCCACAAGAGCCCTTGCAATTAATAATGCTTTGCAAATGTTGGCAGCTGGCGCCTTCGGCAGTGGGTGGATATGTTTAATTGCTTGTTGTTCTTGTTCCAATACAATGTAGTTTTAAATGATGGAGCAGTTCATTGGCTCTTTTCTTTACTACTGACCCCAACTTTCCCATCTATTTGGGGACCAGACAGGGATATCCTCCCACCTTAGATAGTTCTCTTTGAGTATCATTGCAGGCAGGAAGAGATTCAAGACTGGCAGAGTACTGTAGTCACTTCCAGTTTTTGCCTCTCTATATTCAGTCTGTTCAGTATACAATTGTCCTTTTATAATGTCAGCACACATTCCTCGACACAAAATTCATGTTTTGATTACAAGTGCTTGAATTGTTTCACTTTTTAAAGGAAACTCAGACACTCAAACTTAGGAAAGCTGACTCTAACTCAGATTTACGGAAGATGTAATTTTAAAGGTCACTCGACATTTGGGAGTGCTGTTTTAATAGTCCCAGATTGTTGGTTTATATAAGAATGCTTTGTCAGTACCTGTCATAACTCAAGCTTGAACTTTTCTGTGGTACCATTACATTTCAGAACTAGATGGCCCCCTCACCATTTTGGCTACAGTGGTATCTCAGACAGTAAATGACCAGCCACATTTCCTTGATCTTTGATAATGCCATTGCCTCTTTCCAATATGATAGCTACCGTTGAGTAAAAGATTAAATACGTGAGCCATACCAGAACTGTGGTTACAGGAGCAAAATAGATTGTATTCTCTAAGGATTTATAAGCATGTTGCCAAGGTTGAAGGATTTGAGCTATAAGGAGAGGCTGAACATGCTGGAACTGTTTTCCCTGGAGTGTTGGAGGCTGAGGGATGACATTATAGAGGTTTATAAAATCATGAAGGGCATGGATAGGATAAATAGACAAAGTATTTTTCCTGGGTTGGGGGAGTCCAGAATTGGAGGGCATAGGTTTAGGGTGAGAGGAGAAAAATATAAAAGAGACCTAAGGGGCAATGGTTTCACGCAGAGGGTAGTACGTGTATGGAATGAGCTGCCAGAGAAAGTGGCGGAGACTTGTACAATTGCAGTATTTAAAAGGCATTTGGATGGATATATGAATAGGAAGGGTTTGGTTGGATATGAGCCGGGTGCTGGCAGATGGAACTAGATTGGGTTGGGATATCTGGTTGGCATGGATGGGTTGGACCGAAGGGTCTGTTTCCATGCTGTACATCTCTATGACTATGAATGGCTCAATATCAGACTCCTAGATGTTTATTCAAGATCTAGAAGGCTCATTGTGGTTTAAGATTATGTAATAGGCAGCTGCTCCCATCTACCATTCAATAAAGCTTGACACACCTATCTAGGGAAGTTGACTTGATGGCCAACATGTCACTGAACACCATATCTACCCCACTATGCACACTGGAGCTGCAGAATGCACGAATCATAAGATGCACTGCAGAAATTCAAACTCATTCTTTCTATACTGCATAGATCTCTGTTGCCAAAAAATTAGGAATATCACCTTCAAAATCTCCTTCAGATTATATTCTTGGGCATATACTAAAGGGTGAAAATTAACCTTAATTCACATGATAAATTTCTGATTTTATACTTTAACTAAAAAAAAACCAAAACAGTGTCAAAACATAACATCACACGATTCATGTCAACATTGGAAAAGATTATCCTAATTTCTTATGTGAGACTCTTAATGCTTCTCTTATATATACCATAAATGCAGGTGCAGATATCCAAAACATGTGGCAATTAGCTGAAAGTGAGAGTTGATAAATTCACAAGAAAGGAAACATGTCATCAGAGACCTGAGTGATTAAGCAGTTGTATTTCCTCTTTGAGTTAGTTTGAAGGAATATTAAATCAGTGCGAGAACTGAGACAGTTGCCTCTGTCAGACATTGCATTTAATTTTGTGATGGAGGATAAAGATGAAAAGTAACATGGGTGGTGCGATGGAAAAAGTTTTCAGTTGTGTGTGAAATGAAAGAAAAAAAGTACTGGGAACGAAGGTGTAAGTTAGATTGGAGTAACTGTATTCAATGTCAAGTCAAGTATAGAAAGAGAAATTAGGATAGCATTTCAACCACCAAGAAAAGTTGGGTTCTCATTCTGGTAGAGATTATAAAGATTGCCTGCTTGGAAACCCAACATCATTGCACTCATTTTCACCTTCCAGCTAGCATATAGAAAATCTCCACAGAGAAATTGCACAACTGCTGCTTGACCTTGTGAAAGACTTTTGCTCAAAACACTTATTCTGAGACTGAGAGCATTTCCACTACTTTATAATTGGTCTCCAATATTTTGGAAGTTATTCTGCCTATCATGTATTTGGCTCACCTTAATCTGAACTTCACTGCTGTCAGCTTTCGCTTTAAGATAGATCTTTAAGCAACTGGAAAAGCACCACCAGCAACAGTTCTCTTCAGCTTATGCTATTCCAGGATAAGAAGTGGTGAACAGAGAGCTGCAGTTTGAAGTAAATGATATCCCCACAATAGGATATACAGACAGGATTCACTAGAGATTCAGCCTTTCAAAGCAGGTCCTTGCTGACACGTACAGCCTGAGGGTCAGGTGAGCATGCATTACCTGTGTCCATCATGGACCACAGAATTGAATGGTTTTTACCTCAGGCCTGCAAAAATTACTATGCAATAGTACATGTCCCAGGTTACTAATGTGATATTTGTCAGCTTTTGTTTTGATGCATTTAGATAAAACTATAGTTTCAGTCCAGTTTTTATTTTACTGCCCATAAGCCTCTCGGGACTTAATCTGTCTACTCCCTTAGGCAAGTCGGACACAGAGCCATCACATCTACATCTGTTGCTGAATTTCCACGTGGATCGGGGAGGTGATGGCCTAGTGGTATTATCATTATATTATCATTTATCCAGAGACCCAAGTAATGATCTGAGAAACCAGGTTCGAATCTTGTCACAGCAGATAGTGGAATTCGAGTTCAATAAAATTCTGAATTTAGAGTCTAATGATAACCATGAATCCATTGCCAATTGTTGGGAAGAAGTCCATTTGGTTCACTAATATCCTTTAGAGAAGAAAACTGCCATTCTTACCTGGTCTGACCGACATGTGACTCCAGACCCACAGCAATGTGGTTGATTCTTAACTGCCTGCTGGGCAATGAATGCTGGCCTAGCCAGTAGCACCATCATTCCACAAATGGACAAAAAGAATCATAAATTTCCATTACAGTCAAGGTGCCCTGAGCTGAATCAGCAGTCTTCGTCAATCGGAAGTGATCACATCAATGTTCAATTGGTATGTGACCACAAGAAGATTATAATGCTTGTTTATTGCTAAGATAGTGGTAAATATGGACAATCAAATGTTAACTTCTGTTATCTTAGAGTCATAATCATAGAGTTGTACAGCATGGAAATAGACCCTTCGGTCTAACCCGACCATGCTGACCAGATATTGTAAATTAATCTAGGCCCATTTGCCAGCATTTGGCCCATATCCCTCTAAACCCTTCCTATTCATATACACATTCATATGCTTTTTAAATGTTATAGTAGTACTAGCTTCCACTGGCAGTTTGATCCATGCATGCACCATCTTCTGCATGAAAATGTTTCTCCTTTGGTTCCTTTTGAACCTTTTTTCACTTTAAACCATACCCTCTAGTTTTGGACTTCCTCACCCCTGGGAAGAGACCGTAGCTATTCACCATATCTATGCCCCTTTTGATTTTTATAAACCTCTATAAAGTTACTCCTCAGCCTCCAGCACTCTAGGGAAAATAGCCCAAGCCTATTCAGCCTCTCCTTACAGCTCAAACCCTCCAAACATGGCAACATTCTCGAAAATCCTTTCTGAGCCCTTTCAAGTTTGACAACATCCTTCTTATAGTAAGGAGACCAGAACTGCATGCAGTATTCCAAAAGTGGTCTAACTAATGTCCTGTACAGCAGCAACATGATCCCCCCACTCCTATAATCAATCCATTGCCCAATAAAAGCAAGCTTACCAACTGCCTTCACTATCCTATCTACCTGCAACTCCACTTCCAAGAAACTATGAACTTGCACTCCAAGGCCTTTTTGTTCAGTAAGACTCCCCAAGATCTTGCTATTAAGTGTATAAGTCCTGCCCTGATTTGCCTTTCCAAAATGCAGCACCTCACATTTATTTAAATTAAACTCCATCTGCCACTCCTCGACCCAGAGGCATATCTGATCAAGATCCTGCTGTATTCTAAGGTAACCTTCTTTGCAGTGCACTGCACGTCCAATTTTGGTGTCATCTGCAGGCTTACTAAGCATATCTCCAATGTTCACATCCAAATCATTTAAGTAAGTGATCAAAATGGATGCAGCACCAATCCTTGTGGTACACCACTGGTGGCAGGTCTCCAGTTTGAAAAAAACCCTCCAACACCATGGCTCCATGGCTAGTTCTCCCTGTATTCCATGTGATCTATACTTGCTAACCAGTCTACTGTGAGGAACCTTGTCAAACGTCTTAAGCGAAATCATCTTGTCGTTACACCGAAGTCTTTTCATGGATGAAAATGGTTTTTAAATGAAGCACGACTACTAACCTAAAATGGCTGCTGTGATCACAGATTAAGTCTCGAGATGCTTATGGGCAGTAAAAAAAAAAACTGGACTGAAACTATAGTTTTATCTAAATGCATCAAAACCAGGCAACTGAGTCACTGCCTAGAAATTCACCTCTCCTATCTTACTTTACACGTGTAGAATGATTTCACATATTGTGAGATGAAAAACATATTTGCAACTTCCCTCTTCCCACCCCCCTTTTGATTTTTTCTCTCTCGCTTTCTCCCCCTCCCCCTCTTGCACGTGCTCTCTCTTCCTCTTTCGCTCCTGTTCTCACTTTGTTTTTCTCTGTCATAATTTTTCTCTCTGTTTCGTGCTCTCTTGCTCTGTAAATTGGAAAATGCAGTATTGAATCTTTGAAAGGAAACTGAACAGGTCTAGCAGCGTTTGTGGAGAGAGAAACTAAATTAACATTTCTCCTCCTTCAGAACAAGCCTTTATCCATGTTATTACGTACTTGAACTAGTCAGGAGTCAAAAGCAAATATCTCTAGGTCACTTTTTTTTTGTGTGACCAAGCAGAGCATGTTTCATTGAGAGATCATTTTTGAAGCAATTATTATAGTGTCAGTAGGTTGAGAGTAGTATGGAAAGTGACAGGCAATAATCAAAGCTAGAGCTTATTTAGTGGAAAATGGATACATTTTATAAGGTTCATGAGACCGGTAAATAAGATAAAGTGTTGGGGTGCTTTCCTTCATTGATTGAGGTATTCAAGAACAGGGATACAACACTGGAAATATATAATGTGTTGGTTAAGCCACATCTAGAATTTTGTGAAGAGTTCTGGTCACCACATTACAAGAGGACATAATTGCTCTAGTTAGTACAAAGAAAATATAAAAGAGTTGCCAGGGCTTCAAAATGTTGTTATGAACTATAGGCTCCTCAAGCTCCTGGGTAATTCAGAAAAGGCAGGAGGCTTGAATATATTCCTTTTATTTGCAGAGAGCATGCTCCTGTATGTGAATATATATGAATGTATAAATAAGCCTTATTGTACACATGATTGTCTTAAATCAGTTGTTAGTCCTGCTTTTAACGTGTCCAGAATTGTTCAGCGAGTGCTGCTCAATCATGGACTTGTATCTAAGAATAACATTTTCATTTTGTTTTTGCAACTGCATGCTGGTTGAGTATGAACTGTACTTGTTACGTCACTTTGTTTAATTTGATCATTGGAACTTGTGGCCCACATACCTACATTGTACTGACATTTAAACCCATATATGACATGTAATGCCTGTTACTTTTTCCATGGTAATGCCTTGGTCAGTTGGAGTCTACTTGCAAACCAATCAGTATTCTCTTCTTTCTGCAGTAAAATTATTGTGATTATTTGAAATTTGACACATCTTGATGAGTGCAAGATGAAAAGTTACTGCAACAAGTCTCTATTCAGCAATATTCATGCTCTATTTTACCAAGTAACTGTTCAGAGGAACGGTTCCAGTGACGCATTGGTAACTTAGTGATGAATTGGAGAAGGTGAAGTTGTTCTTGCTTATGAAGATAAATTAAACTTTGGTAGAGGTAATCAAAATCATGAGTAGATAGAGAACCGTTCCCATCACTAGTAGAAGGATTGAAAATTAGAACTATAGAGATTTAAAGTAATTGGCCAAAGAATGAAAGGTGACATAAGGAAAACTTTCTAATGCAGTGATTCGGATCTAAAATTCTGACTTGAGAGTCTGATAGTGACAGATTCAATTCTGGCTTTTGATATGGAATTAAGTAAGCACCTGAAAAGAGACATTTGCTTGGCTATGTATAAAGTGCTGAGATATAGGATAAGCTGAGTCTGTGTGTGGAGACCTAGTATGGGTACAGTGGGCCAAATGGCCTTAATTTCTCACTGTTCACCCTATCATTTTGAGAACTTTAATCATGTGGAGAGATGAGAGAAACTTGGATGATTCTCCTGAGGGCAATGAAGGCTAAAGGGATGTTAATGGAAATGTTAATTGTTTGATGGGGTTAGATTTTATATTGGCAGCAGGATCACAGGTTTCACCAATGTAAGATAATTGGTAACAAATCCAGCTATGAAATTTAGACTCACTGCGTTATGATCTGGAATGCAGTATATTAAATTGTGGTCAGAGCAGATTTGGTCCTTCCTTGGAAAAGGAACTGGTATTTGTACTTGAAAACAAGCAATTTGAAGGCTCTGAACAAAGATTAGGACCCAGGCATGGATGGCTCCTGTGGTGAATAATGCTGTGGTAATCAGTCGATACTCGTTCCTACATATATTGGTAACAGATCATTAACATCTATTGGTTGAAACAAGAAGAACACAACTATCTGCAGGTTCTCCTTCAAGCAACTCACCATGCTGACTTGTAAATAAATCGCCATTCCATCAGTGTTTCTGGGTCATAATCCTGGATCTCCCTCCCTAATGACATTTGGGTCAACTAATAGCACATGGACTGTAGTTGTTCAAGAGGGCAGCTTACTATCACTTTCTCAAGGGCAACTAAAAATGGACAATAACGTTGGCTCAGTTAGTGATGCTCACATTCTGTGAGTGAATCAAAATTTTTGAGAACAGGTATTTGGTAATTCTACCCCATGATAAATTTATATTTAAGTTCCAGAGAATCCTACTTGATATTCTTTCCAACACTGACAATGATATATTTGCATGAGAGTCTTGGAAGAACTTAGAATGAATGTTCACTAAACAACCTTGATTATAATGTTCACTCCTTGAATATTTATATCGGGTAAAGGTCAAGTCATATGGTCCTATCAGAACATAGGGCTGATTTCTTATTAGAAAGAGACATGGGTGGTGGTTTAACCTGAGAGTCACCGCACCTCAGATGAGAGGTTGAGAAACAGAATCCTTCAAGGTAACCTTAGCTGGTGTGGGAATTCAACTCACGCTATTGACATTACTGTGCATTGCAAACCAGTTATCCAGCCAACTGAGCAACTCTTTAGAGGCAAAGAAGAACTTGCATTGTATTGTGGTTTTCATGACCTTTTGGTGTCCTGAAGCAACTTGCAGCCAGTTAAGTCATTCTGCAGTGCAACTGGAATGGAGAAATTGGGACAGCTAACTGGCACAGAGCAAGGTCCAACAAATCACAGTATGATAACATAACACTGTTTGCTAGCGAATAAATACTGACCAGAGGAACTGGGGAGTCCTTCTGCCTTTATTTGAAATTGTATCATGGAATCTTTTGCTTTCATCTCAGGGAGCATTTCATCAGTGAATCAATACCACTATTGCTGCAACACAGCCTCCGTATTACATTGGATGGTCTGCCTTGTGTTTGTACAAGTAGCTTAGGCAACACTTGAATTTGCTGTCGTTTGACTCAGGTGACAGTGCTACCGAATGAGTTGTGGCTGACACAAATACAGTTCATTCTTTAGTTGCAAAGCTATGCTGTCTGATCTGTTGCAAATAGAAACTTCTCTGGGTATCACTTCCATTTATTGATTCACTTCACATGCTGCCACGACAATTTAGGTCAAGCCTCAGGATGAAGCTTTGTAGAAGAACCACTTGACTGTCTTGAATCCTATTGGTACCACACAGTGTCTCAGTTCATTCTTATAGGAAAATTCAAGGATATGCAAAAGAATATGGTAGTATGTATAATTGGTAAATAAACTACATTTAAGAAAATTATTTTTGATCAAAACAAAATAGACTTTCTAAAATAACTTGATGAATACTAATGCAAGATTTGCAAGTTAAGCATTTGAATATCTTTGTTTTAAATGATAAAATGCACAGTTTTTCTAAAAACATGCAACAAGAGGGAGCAAATAAGCTGTTTTTGGTTTAATCTCAAACTTGGGCACGAGAATGTGAGAAGGTAGATGTCATTGGTCTTTTGTAATTTAATGGTGAAAATGAAGCTTTGCAGCAATGGTCAATATTTTAACAAATGTTTCTGTACATCTATGCACTAAAATAGAACTGCTCAATCTATAGCTAATACATTTGAAATAAAAACCTCGCAACACCAGTAAAATCTTAGTTGGTAGAACAAGAAAGTAACTGAATGCATTCACAGTCATTTCCTGTTTTTGGCAGATGCTTTAAGTTCTGAGGGAGGATATAGTTCTGAAGTCTGTCCTGGCATGTTGGTTGTGGCATCCTTCATAAGCTGAGGCATTCTGATTAGCAAAGATACTTTTGTGAATTGTTTCTTCATTTGATGTAGGTTTGTTTGTCAGAGGAAAGGAAAGATATTTTATCATTCAAGCACACAAGCCACATTTTAACTGCAGATTTGGTGAGAATTCACCTTTTTGTGCTATTTCTAGCAGTTACTGGTCAAGGCCTTGTATTTGGCAGTTAAGGGAGGGACTTGCAAAGTTGGAATGTGTGTTGGATGATGCCATTTGAACTCAGCTACAAGAACTAGTAGGGCCCTCCTGTTCTTCGGCAGTCATGTAGCTTAATTACCAGAAACTGGTTTCTTGTTGTCTGGACTCTTTTGACATGAGAGTGTTAGGATGGTGAGGTTATGGATTTTAGAATGAAGTCATAAAATTTATCATATCAAATTCAAATTTGGCTAATGCCAGAAACATTGTATTACAACTCACTTCCTGGGATCTGTATTTTTATTGGATGATGTATGGGGAAAAATATAAAGCCCATGAGGGAGGTCAACATTTTTTTAATAAACAAGATACTTATTTCCTGCATTTCCAAGAAGGTGGCACTTTGTTGATGCTTGTAGAAAGATATCACCACTAGTATTATTCTTAAGAAAGACTAAACTCATTAGAAAAACAGTATTCTCCCCAGTACATTACACACATTACAAAATCTCCTCACACTTGCTATCACAACTAAACTAGCCACAAGTACTGGGTATTCTACAATTACTAACTGATCTCCTGCCTGCACAATCTCTGCTCCCATCCACAGGACAAAAACCAGGGGTGTGCTAGAAAACTCACTTTGATAGATGGAGCTGCATGTCCACTTAGGCAGCTCAGAACTATTTACCAGTGCCACAAGATGGCAGGTGCCAGCATAATGTGAGAAATGTAACATTGGTTACCAGTGATGAAGAGGTTAAGGGTGTAATGATGGTGTGAGGGTGTTAATCAAATAGACTGCTCTGTCATAAGGGTATAAAACATCAGCAATTCCCAGTTTAGATTTTATAAATTCTACTTATTAACAAAAGTTTCTCTAGTCCCTTACTTCTGAGGAGAGGGACAGAGGGAAAGAAATATTGTTCTGATGGTATAATTTACCTAATTGTTTATCCATTTTCCACCTATATATTGTGTACTCTGTTTTAGGGAATAATTTGAAATATGCATTTCATACTTCTGAACTGTTTAAATAGAAAGTGGAGAAAATACTTTTTTATTGTCCCACTCTATTATTATGGATTACTGCATATGCTTGTATGAATGTCAACTTTTGGAGACTAATCTTTTACGTCAAAAGTCACTTTTACGCAGTTCATATTTTCCACATGTGGTTGATTTGGATCCCAAGTGAAAATTAAAAACAGTGCTTCAATAAATTAAAATTAAAATACAACATGAGAATTGATATTAATCATAGTATATTCATTTTATGACATTATGAACTATCTTTCTTATTAATTATTATAAGATGATTAATTTTTGTGTATTTACTGATAATTATTTTCTTTCCTGTTTATAAATTCACAATTAAATTGAACCATTACAGCTCTAAGATTATTCTTTGGTTGTGAAATCCCAGGGCTTTGATCCATTTAAAACAAAAAGTTGAAACAGGTTTCTTATGAGATCAAAGTTTTTACCAGTATGTATGGTAACACCTGTTAGTCTGCTGTTCCAAGTCTATACTTGTTGATTCCTCACCTCAGTAACACTTTTGAACTGTGCCTGAATTTAGTTTCCACCTGTATTTTCCAACAAAGATCTTTGGATAGTCATGAGGAGCACAAACTTGATTTCTTCTTGCTCTTTGTTAGCCCATGATTTATGAGACTTCCTCAATGGTAACTAGGTATCTGAAAATGGATAAGATAGAGTCATAGAGTTGTACAGCATGGAAACAGACCCTTTGGTCCAACTTGTCCATGCTGATCAGATATCCTAAATTAATCTAATCCTATTTGGCACAAATTCCTCTATCCCTTCCCATTCATGTACCCATCCAGATGCCTTTTAAATATTGTAATTGCGCCAGCATCTCCCATCATCTCTAGCATCTCAATCCATACACGCAACACTCTGTGTGAAAAAGTTGTCCCTTTTATATCTTTCCCCTCTCACTTTAAACCTATGCCCACTAAGTTTTAGATTCCCCTATCTGGGGGGGAAAAGACCTTGGCTATTCCTTCTATCCGTGCCCCTTTTGATTTATAAATCTCTATATGTCACCCCTCAATTTCTGACTTTCCAGGGAAAATAGCCCCAGTCTATTCAGCCTCTCTCTATAGCTCAAATCCCCCACCCCGGCAACATCCTTGTAAATCTTTTCTGCAATGGTATCTTAATAGCTATGTTTGTATCCAAAGCCTCCCACTATTTGGAGCAAACCGTGCACAATAGCTTCTGTCGATCCATGTTCATTCACACTTCGGTGAAGCATTATTTTCAGTGTTAAAAGTGATACCTCAAATTTTTTGCTTTTTTTTGGGCAAGGGAACCTAATTAGATTCCTAATTACCATTGTAAAAGCAGGAAAACGAGCATATAAATCAAGTAACAATGTTCATGTCAGTGATTATTTGTGAATAAAACGTTTGCCTTTAGAACAAGGGCAACATTTTCTAGTTTTTATATGGTTGCATCACCTATGGTTTTCTGGCAGTTAATCTGTGAATAGGTGGTGCTTTACCACTGAAATGTAATTAATGAATCTCCTGAATTGAAAGCTTACATGGGTAGAAAATAGGAGCTAGTTTGATGTTTCAAGGGCAACTACGCATGTGCAAAGGAATCACAGCACCATATTTTCACTTAAAATGTAGACTTTGTATCTTTATTTAGTTTGTAACAGGCAATTTAATTCTGATGCTTTAGATCCCCGGTGTAAACTGATTCTTTTTTGATTGTGTCACACTTTCTTTGACCCATACGCATCTATATAGAGGAGAGATCCTGCAGGCACTCATTCTGTCTAGTAGATACAATGTACTTGTTACCAGTATACCGGAGGTCTAGGAGCAGGACTAAAGCGAGGGTAGACTTGATGCTTCGAGGCTTTCTGGAGTGGCAAGATGAAAACTAGCAATAGTAATGGGGAACCCAATAACTGGTGGGGAATGGGGACTGATAGCATCATCTTTAGCCAAGGATTAAGTTTATGAAGGATTTGATCAAGATGGCAGAAATATTAAATAATTATTTTGTTACATTGGTATTTACCAGAGATCTTGAACAGGTACATATGAAATTGGATGACAGTATGAGCAATTATGTAAATGCATATAGATTTTTTTTAAAGTATGTACTGAAACAAAAGAATGTCAAAGAGAGTGACATTTTATTCCAGGTGGATTTTTCAAAGCCCATGCCTTGTTTCCTTGGATTTGAGCTGGCCTATATTGTAAAATTAACACTCTCACTCTGGATTTGTCTCCTTTCCACTAACCATTATCATTCTCTGTTTCTTTTTTAATGTGACCCCCACGATGTCTAATCATTCTCACTCTTTAACCTTCTCTTGACTTACCCTTCTGTGCCACATGCTCTTCCTTCACACTCTTCTGCAGGAAAACCATCCCTTTTGGTTAAGAGTAATATCTGATTTAAAACATTAACACTGTGTCCACAAATACTACGAGACGTGCTGAGTTTTTTGAGCACTTTGTTTCTATACTAGCAAGTTATCATCTTTACTTGATTTCTGTATTGAAAAGCTTGATTAAATTGTAGATGTAGGATGAAAATTAATTACTGGAAATAGCCCATTATTAAGGATTACTGTGAGCCTCTTTTTCAGAGGACAGTCTGTTTTGGTATTTACTGATTTAGGCCAAGTTGCAAGGAACATTTTTAAAACAAAACTACATGCAGACATTGGGAGATGGAAAGCTCACACAACTAAACCTCTTGCTATCCCCTGCCAGTAAGCACATGTATCGGAGTACAAAGTTAAAAAAAATCACAC
The DNA here is from genome assembly GCF_037043375.1 of Chiloscyllium plagiosum. Classification (NCBI taxonomy): domain Eukaryota; kingdom Metazoa; phylum Chordata; class Chondrichthyes; order Orectolobiformes; family Hemiscylliidae; genus Chiloscyllium; species Chiloscyllium plagiosum. The sequence goes on from NW_028270142.1 coordinate 63,500,142, forward strand.
AACACCAGTTTATATTCGTTCAGGCTTATTTGGAATCACTAGCTTTCAGAGCACTGCTCCTTCGTCAGGTGGTTGTCATAGGCCCCATTATTTCTATTCAGTGATTTTCTATTAAGTGAGGTATTGCTGAAACACAGCTATGGCATTATAGGACAACTACCTGTACTGAAATGTATTTGATTTCTTTCCATGCACACCATTCTACAAGGAACAAGCTAGTAAATGTTTGGCTTTGGTTCATTTGGTATAATATTTATAGTATATAAAATGAAGCTTGTTAAAGATCTGGGGGAAAGTCTAGGGTTTGTCCCAATCTAGGATTACAGATTGGAAGTCAGCTGAATTAAGTGAGATTGAACTTGTGGCTGAGGCCCTGAAGAATGATGTTTCACATAGAGTATTGATTTCAAACATACCAGGACAGACTAGGTATTTCTACTCGATCTGTCTGCATTGAGTTGAGATAATGGGGTCTGGTTTCTTTGCAAACAAGACTTTGTTTTCTCTTTGCTTATTGAAATTCATCTGTATCCCCATAGTTGTTGATTAATCTACAGAAAAATGGGATTCCTTTACAGATTTAATTTCTGTTACCACTAAAACACTTTTTAAGAATTGAGCAGTTTGCAGTGGTTGAAATGTTAATTTAAGCATGACCTAAAGACGTTTAGTAATTTTGTTGAACCACTCTGGTCTGGTGGTAGCAAAATACCCAAAATTTAAATGCGGTTTTGCACAGTTTCTTAGGACAACAGAAAGTGCACTTTTGCGATCAAGGTCAAAGCAATATGTTTTGTAGCACATAGCAGATCTAGTTAATGCAGTACTTCCCACTCAGTTCTCTGAAAAATGGGTGGCAGGCAGCTGTCAGATTCACTTTGAAGCCTCTGCAAGCAGAACTTGGATAACTGAATGGGGGTAGCTAAGAAAAGCCCTACTCTTCAAGAGCTTTATAAAGATCAAAATATACATTATTGTGAAATTAAAAACCCAACTCAGTGTGTTTTTCATCTTGATATCCTGCCTTTTGAGATTATTTCCCATTGTTGAATGAGCTTGATAAGGATCAAGAAGATTGATCAGCTTTAATAAAGACACACTCTTAATGAAGCCTAATTTGGTTTCTTTACATGAGTACTATACTTAATCTGGCAAATAACTTCTTTTTTCTGGATTTACAAATTTCTTGTTTCTATCTGCATCTAATGTAGTGTGAAGTGGTCAATAAACCTTTTTTAAAAATCTCTTTGGGCTGATTCAACTTTGTCATGCTGGGAAACTATTGACTTTCTCTTGGCTGATTTCTCTTGAGGCATCTCAGTTGTCTGAAGACTCAGTTGTCTGAAGACTCAGCATGGGAGAAATTATTGACACGCTCATCTTCCTGGTAGTAAAAATGCTCACGCCTTTATTTTGGCTGTGTTTTGTTGCTGTTAATGAAGTTTACTGTTTGGAGTACAAAATTATGAATAACACTTTGAAGTTGAAGGAGAAAGAACTTAGTTTCTTATTAAACCTACCTATGATCCAAATCAGTTTTAACGATCATTCAGAGCTGACAAGCCATGACAAAAATCGCATTAGCTCCTGGCCAAATTTTTTCAACATAATGGAATTGAAGCCATTGTTAGCACTTACTTTGCAAATTTTTCCCTCTGTTTATTCTCAGTGGTTTATAACTGTTTGAAGAGATACAAGTCAGCTTTGCACACGCTTGCATTTTAACATTAGGAATTGACTTTTAATGATCTGTAATGTACATAGTTTGTTCTTTGTATCTTAAAATATACATGTTTAAATATTGAAAAGTTTAACCCTTTGTCTGCTTTTGCAGGAGATGGATATCTTGGTGTTTAGCTGTGTTCTGGACAAAGAAAACCACACTGGTTAGATTGGTACAAAGAACAACATTGGAGTGATTGCTGTGTGAAAAGACTTGTACATCTTTTTCAGGATGAAGAAAATCAGCCTTAAAACGATCAGAAAATCTTTTAACTTAAACAAAGGAAAAGATGAAAATGAATTTGTGGTCGTACAGCACCAGTCACTTGTCAATGATTTTGGGAAGGAAGATTCTCTCTTTAGTTGTTATGGGAAAGATTTGGCTGGTAATGATCTAAATAAATCAGATGAAGATGATAAAGGACCAAAAAATAAATCAAAAGGTGAAGGTTTGATGGGCACATTGAAAAGGAGGCTTTCTGCAAAGCAGAAACAAAAGGCAAAAGGGAATTCACCTCCTCTTAACTTGGAAGATGATCGATTTTCTTCCTCTTCAACTCCAGCAAGTATTAATGACTTAAAAACTCAAAGACCCTTAAGATCCACCTCACTTCGGGGCCATCATTATAGTCCTACACCTTGGCCTTTACGATCAGCCAGCTCTGAAGAGACCTGCATTAAGATGGAGGTTAAGGTCAAAGCATTAGTCCACAATAACAGCCCAAACCAGGCATTAAATGGCGTTCGTAAGGAGTTCCATGATATGCAAACAGATCGTGTCTTTCAGGAACAGAGCAATACAATTGAAGAAATTGAGCCCCAAAATGACAGTTCTAATTTGAATACTGATGAATCTTGTCATGTTCCTGTGGTTATTGGATTGATGCCTCAGAATTACATTCAGTACACAATGCCTTTAGAAGAGGGAATATTTCCTATGGAAGGGTCCCGTACCTGTTGTCTTGACAATCCATTGCCTATGGAAGTTTCATCAGTGCCATCCCATCTATGTAGCAGCCCACTACAGACGGATGAAGGCCATATGGTCCCAGAATTAGTGGTTGCTTCTGATATATTCTTGGACCCACCTGTAAATGGTCTTTTGATTGGTACAACTGGTGTCATCTTACCGAATTCAAATTCTAATCATGTTGATCTTCCTCCACTATCTCCACTCCTACCTCCAATTCCAAATCAAATGCAATTGACATTTCCTGGGTTTGGTGGTACAGCAGCTCATGTAGCAGAAAGAGTTCGTCATCATTTGAACTTTGATCCAAATTCTGCTCCTGGAGTAGGGAGAGTTTACGACTCTGTACAAAATAATGGTCCAATGGTGGTCACAAGTCTCACTGAAGAGCTGAAAAAACTTGCAAAGCAAGGATGGTACTGGGGTCCCATAACACGATGGGAGGCAGAGGAGAAGCTTGCCAATGTGCCTGATGGTTCTTTTCTTGTACGTGATAGTTCTGACGACCGTTATCTTTTAAGTCTGAGTTTTCGTTCACAAGGCAAAACTCTTCATACTAGAATAGAACACTCAAATGGAAGGTTTAGCTTTTATGAACAACCTGATGTGGAGGGGCACACATCTATTGTAGAGTTAATTGAACACTCAATTAAAGACTCTGAAAATGGAGCATTTTGTTATTCTCGGTCTCGTCTACCTGGCTCCGCAACTTATCCTGTAAGACTAACAAACCCAGTCTCCCGATTCATGCAAGTGCGTTCACTACAGTATCTGTGTCGTTTTGTTATTCGTCAATACACTCGAATAGACTTAATTCAAAAACTGCCTCTGCCAAACAAAATGAAGGATTATTTGCAGGAGAAGCACTACTGAAAAGTTTTGAAATCTTGCAGATTGATTGCACTTTTGGAACTGGAATGCATTGGAATTTAAAAAAAATATATAATTTATCAAAAACTAGATTTAAGAAGTTGTTGTTTATGTGCTCCTTCATTTTGTAATCACAGGCCTTTGTTCTCGTTCTCTTATCCTCCTTCCCTTCTCCCCACCATCCACCCAACACCTGTTGAACATGGTCTACTATTTGCCAAATTGTCACCCCATTTTTCACATTGAGCTGCAACATTATTTTCTCAATCACCTATGAAAGACTGCCACAACCAATCCACACCCAGTTTTTATAAATTTTAAACTGTTAACTGCAGATTTGCAAAACTGTTCTCGAGAGCTACATTGAAGACCTAGTCCCTTGATTATGGCTATGTTGTGCACAGTATTCTGTGCAGGCTGGTTTTATTCAAGAGCAAGTGACCTTCCAGCAGCAGTATGTACCAAATGAGATAACACCTGGGCAATTTGTCTTTAAAGCCAAGCCATTGAAAAAAAATCACTGGAGTAAAACAAGACAATGTATTCAGTGTCTTAGCTGGTACACGGGGTAAACAGTGTACTATTTGTTGTTTAATTGGCTGTGTGCTGACATTATCAGCAGCTGGCAACCTGGAGTGTTGTATCTTGTCACTTTTCCTCTGTAGAGAATTACTGTAATTCTGACAAACCTTCCTTAACAGACTTGTGCATGAGTCCAAAAATTCATGTTTTTTTCTATTGGAATTGCTTATCTTAACATTCTTCTTTTAAAGGGGGAATTTGTTTTTTATACTCCTTAATTCAGAATTTTCAGTTTGATTTGAAAGATAGTTTCCAATGCCTTTTTAATGTAGAGCACAACATAGATTTATTTTCACACATCTGGTTTGCACATAGGGTTCATATGCCAGTTTGTGCTTGTCTGCCCCCGGACCAATTTTGTAAAGGACCATCATGCCAGTATTTCTTTGAGTAATGGTTTGAAAACCAGTGGGAGACCACATTAAACACAGTAAATATTGAAGAGTATTATCCCTGGTTTTAAAGGGAGCTGATGAGCTTTATTTGCCAATTTCAGAATTTTTTCAAAATGGTTGTAGGATATCAACATTAATTTCTATGAGGTAATATGGAATGACTTTTTATGGATTTGTTTGTTTTCAATGGAGTAATATGAATTGTAATTTGGATATCATGGTTCAGGACTTTGAACAATTACTCAATGTCTGTGTATCCTTGTAATCACCAGGTAAAGATTGGTTAATCATACCAGTGAGGTAAATTGGATGTTTTGTGATTTTTATCAGTTGGCATATTATTACTCTAGTTCATTTGTATTTTAATAGACCAACTGACTGAAATTTAGCAATAATTTCTTTTCTTTTCCACCTTCAGTTGAAGTACTTTGTGCACTTTTAGGTTGTGTATTTTTTTGTTTCATATTTTCCTGTATTGCCATATAGAAAACTTCTGTAAGTGTACAGGCAAAACTGTTCCTATAAAATCATTTGTAATATGCCAATTATTAGTGTATGCTGTCATTCATAGCTGACACAACACCTTATTCTTGTTTGGTCTTACACAATAAGCATCACGCAAATGTTAAACTTTGACTTTTTTTACCATATTCAGGCATCAATAGGTTTTAAAATATAAGATGAAAGCTGATAACTTCCAAGCTCATACAATCTTCTGTTTTTTTGGAGCAGTCTTCATTTGAACAAACTTATTTACACTAAATGCATACAGTATTTTTTGGGTAACAGATATTTTGTATGTTTCTACGTAAGTATGTAATCGTATTAACATTGTTCCTTTAGTTTAAAAAAGAACAGAAAAGCATTACATAGTTTACACGTGTTTAATGCTTTATGACATATACAGTGTTAATATGTAATTTAAAAATGGTAAAAATGTTTTACATCTGAAGTTTACATTTTTATTTGGTGTTGAGTAGGAAAACCTTGAAGTTAAACAACCTTCCGAGCTCTCCTATATCCTGGTATTGTGGTATAGTTGATGGATACCTGCTGGATTTGTTTGTTTGCAGTGTGGTGAAAATGCAATGCTCATTATACCATGTCCACTGAAAAAAAAAATCATGATCCTGACCTGAGATGTAGGCTTATCGGTTATGGTTTTCTGTAATCTTAAAAAGAAATCCATATTCTATAACTGGTGCTAGCCAGAGATTTGAGGAATTATTGGAGAGGCCTGTGGGGAGGGATCGGATGTGCCTCCGTCAAGCAATAACTCAATATCTTAGAAGTATTCCTTTGTCAGGATGCTTCAAACCCTATTTGACATGGAGTCTGTAATTAATGGACATGAAGTAATTGAAACCCTGCTATAAAGGAAAGTAACTAAGGGGTGGGGAAAGGACCTTTATGAAACAAGGATTGTGTATTCCATTTTATAATGATGCTTTGACCTGGTATCTTAATGATCTATATCATGTATAAATGATCCTTTATATTCTGTTATATAGTGACCTATCAATAGCCTTGCCACGTAACCAGCAATGATCATCCATTGCAGAAAAATTCCCATTGGTATCCATTATACATTTTTTTATTATTGGCTCACTTTTGACCCAGCACATTTCTTGCCACTATCTTAATACTAATTTTCCACTGTATCTATCCTTATGATCTCAGAAGGAAAGTTACCATGTAAATAATGTGCACAAGAAGAGGAACTTCACAGACAATACCTGACAACTGGTTGGACTTCACTTTCATGTTTCTGTCTTGTTCTTTATCTTTGGGGAAATAGTTGCCTCTTGTCTCTAACCTTTAGACTTGGACTTGAGCATACATTCCCAGTCTGTTTAGAACTTGGATTATTGGAATTGTTTTAGTGCAGTTTCCAAGCCTCTGAAGCAATCACTTTTTTCTAAAGCATGTCAACTGATATTTGTTGTAAATCTTCCATGAAAGTAAAGGAAATATCAAATCATAAGTATTTGTTTTACTTATCTCCCCCATCCTACCTTCTGCACAAAAAACTTCCTAGCTACCATTGGTTCTGAGGAAAGGTCATGAGACCCAAAATGTTAACTCTGATTTCTCTGCCAGACTTACTGAGCTTTTCCAGCAATTTTTGTTTTGTTTGTGAATGATAACATTGGTTATGGTAGACGTTTTAGTTTGTACTTATCTTGAACATCTGGATGTAACGGATGTAAGTTTACTTGCTGAGTTGGAGAGCATCAAGGTAGCCCACAAGCCCACCAACACTTAAAACAGCAGCTAATGAACTTGAAAGACCCTATACAGATGACAAGCAAAACTAATGTCATTTAAAAAAAGTTGTAATAAACAGGCAGAAAACTAGCCACCAGGATACATGAACATCAACTAGCCACAAAAAGACATAACCCACTCTGACTACACCACATACAGATGAGGAAGGACACTGCTTTGACTGGGACAACACATCCTTCCTCGGACAAGCCAAACAGAGACACGTGCGAGGATTCTTAGAAGCATGGCATTCCAACCAGAACTCTTATCAACAAACATATTGACCTGGATCCCATTTACCACCCTCTCGAGAAGAAGAGCAGGAAATGACATCACCGACCCAAGGAAACCTAAACACATAAAAAGTGGACCATACCACCAGTGCTTCGCCGAAGGCTCACTGAAGATGTTACCTAGTATGGTATGAAATGTCTGAAAGCGAACCTTCCAGCTCAGTGAGCAAAATTTCCATCCAGAACTTCAACCAGAGCTACAAATCTTCTCAAAATTCGCTATCTGGATGTAAGTTTGCTTGCTGAACTGGAAGGTTAGTTTTCAGACGTTTCATCACATTACTAGGTAACATCATCAGTGACCCTCTGGTGAAGCACTAGTATTATGGCCCGCTTTCTACTTGTGTTTAGGTTTCCTTGGATTGGTGATGTCTTTTCATGTGATGTCATTTTTGTGTTCTTTTTCTCAGAGGGTGATAGATGGGATCCAAGTCGATATGTTTGTTGTTAGAGGTCTGGTTGGAATGCCATCCTTCTAGGAAGTCTCTGTTGGGCTTGTTCTATGTGTATGTATTTTCCCAGTCCAAGTGGAAACTTTTAACTTAAAAGTTCCTATACAGTCAAAAGCAAAACGAACATTATTTACAAAATAGCTTGCAAGAACTGTAACAAACACTCCATTGGACAAACAGACAGGAAAACTAGCCCCCAGGATACATGAACATCAACTAGCCACAAAAAGTCATGACCCATGTTCACTAGTATCCTTACATACAGATGAGGAAGGACATCAATTTGACTAGAACAACACATACATCCGAGGACAAGCCAAACAGAGAAAAGCACGAGAATTCCTAGATGCATGGCATTCCAACTGGAAATCTTATCAACATTTGGATCCCATCTATTGCCCTCTAAGAACAGGAAATGAGATCACAGGAAATGACATCACTGACCCAAGGTAACCTAAACACAAATAGCAGGCCATAACACGGCTGTTTCACCGGAGGCTTACTGATGATACCTAGTATGGTGACGAAACATCTGAAAACAAATCTTCCAGCTCAGCAAGCAAACTTACATCCAGAACCTCAAATTGAGCTACAAATCTTCTCCAAACTAGCTATCTTAAACATCTCTATATAGGCCTGGGAAACACAAATGTCTGGTGTTCTACAGCTGAGGGTCCTATTAAGTGCTACATTTCCAGATGTTGAAAGATTCTATAAGTGGGATAATCTCTATACTCTTGCACATGGGAACGGTTTATTTATTTGATTTACATGGCCTTTTAATTGTCGTGAAAACACATCTTCCTAGTTTTAGTCGCTTTAAAAGTGATTGCTAATAATAAATAATATGAGGTGCATATTAGAGGCAAATGCAGCCAACAATCAAGGTTAGGAGAGCTGAAAAATGAGTGTCAGGTTTTTAAGGGCCAGAGGAAATAATGAGACGTTGTGGTTTAAGAGATTTCCAGAGATCATCGATGTAGACTCTGTCATCCATGTTTAAATGACAGGGAGCGGAATTGCAGATGAAGCCCACTTTGAAGGCTGAAAGATATGGGCTAGGATGAGAGATTGGAGGAGCTTGCTAAGGCAAAGAGGTCAGACTTTAAGTTCAGTACGTTGAGATAAATAGTTGATGTTGCGGTTGCCATTGTAGCAGTTACTGGATTAGTGGTGCTGGAAGAGCACAGCAATTCAGGCAGCATCCGAGGACAGGTAGGTTTCCAGCATCTGCAGTCATTGTTTTTACCCCATTGTAGCAGTTACTCCTATTAACACAAAATAGCGTAGTTTTAAGAAAGACCACCCACTCATTTCACTGCAGCACCTATTTTAAAATGGATTTTGTAAAAATAGAATCCACATCTGATTGGGTATGAAATGCATATTTGGATGGAGATGGGCAACCCCAGAAATGTGGCCAAAATCTGAATGCCCTGTGGTATGAACTAAGGTGCCTTTGCTGTTAAACAGTAGTGCAAAACCACCTTTTCATAATAAAACCAGTGGGTAGCAGCATTGAATTTAATAATGATTTTCAAAGTTTTCTATCTGGTTTTGTAAATGAACAAAAACTGAAAACAACTAAACATTTGACTCCAAAAGAAGTTACAATCTTAGTTGACAGAATTTGGGGTTTTCAGTGTTAAATGTCATGTAAATTTAGCTGCTAAAACAACAGCATCTACTCTGTATGCAGCTACCCAAGATACAAATTTGTACGGGTTTGTAGTTTTGGACCAGGGAGCATCACTGTGCAGGACCCCACTACATCCTCCACCAGTTGCTGTGGGTAAGCATGCAAAGTTAAATGGTGAAGAATTAACTTAAAAACCTATTCAGATTTTTTGCCTTGACTATTATCCTTCAAACCAATGGATCTCTTTTCTAATTATCCTACCAGTGGCTGCCCTAGGCACTCTTACTTGAATCAAGATACTGAATGTTTGATGAAATGTCAGCATTCCATCTTTCTATCCCATTCTGAGAGCAAATTGAAAGTTTTTTTTGGAAAGGAAACAATCCATTGTTTTAAAAAAAAATTGTCATGGGATATGGGTGTTACTGACAAGGTCAACTTCTGTTGCTCATTCATAATTGCTTTTGCATTTGCCTTGCTCTGCCCTTTCAGAGGGCAATTACATGTCAACCACATTGTCCTGGATCTGGGGTCATATATACCAGACCAGCTAAGGATGGCTAATTTGCTTCACTTCCATTAGTGAACCAGATGGATTGTTATGACAATCAGTCAATAGTTTCATGGTTGCCATTGTCCAGTTGTTTAAAAAATTAATTCAAATTCCACCAATTGCCTTGTTCAAATCTGAACCCCAGATCAATTAGCCTGAACCTGTGGATTAATAATCTAATGCCAGTACAGCCAGGCTGCTGCTTACCCCTATGTTCTCTGTTTCCCCTCACCTAGAGTCATAGAGATGTACAGCATGGAAACAGACCTTTCGGTCCAACCCGTCCATACCTACCAGATATCGCAACCCCATCTAGTCCCGCCTGCCAGCACCCGGCCCATATACCTCCAAACCCTTCCTATTCATATATCCATCCAAATGCCTCTTAAATGTTGCAATTGTACCAGCCTGCACCACATTATCTGGCAGCTCATTACATACACGTACCACCCTCTGCGTGAAAAAGTTGCCCCTTAGGTCTCTTTTATATCTTTCCCCTCTCACCCTAAACCTATGTCCTCTAGTTCTGGACTCCCTGACCCCAGGGAAAAGACTTTGTCTATTTAACCTATCCATGCCCCTCATAATTTTGTAAACCTCTATAAGGTCACCCCTCAGCCTCTGACGCTCCAGGGAAAACAGCCCCAGCCTGTTCAGCCTCCCCCTGTAGCTCAGACCCTCCAACCCTGGCAGCATCCTTGTAAATCTTTTCTGAACCCTGTCAAGTTTCACAACATCTTTCCAATAGGAAGGAGACTAGAATTGCATGCAATATTCCAACAGTGGCCTAACCAATGTCCTGTACAGCCGCAACATGACCTCCCAACTCCTGTACTCAATACTCTGACCAATAAAGGAAAGCATACCAAATACCGCCTTCACTGTCCTATCTACCTGCGACTCCACTTTCAAGGAGCTATGAACCTGCACTCCAAGGTCTCTTTGTTCAGCAACACTCCCTAGGACCTTACCATTAAGTGTATAAGTCCTGCTAAGATTTGCTTTCCCAAAGTGCAGCACCTCGCATTTATCTGAATTTAAATCCATCTGCCACTTCTCAGCCCATTGGTCCATCTGATCCAGATCCTGTTGTAATCTGAAGTAACCCTCTTCGCTGTCCACTACACCTCCAATTTTGGTGTCATCTGCAAACTTACTAACTGTACCTCTTATGCTCGCATCCAAATCATTTATGTAAATGACAAAAAGTAGAGGGCTCAGCACCGATCCTTGTGGCACTCACTTGTCACAGGCCTCCAGTCTGAAAAACAACCTTCCACCACCACCCTCTGTCTTCTACCTTTGAGCCAATTCTGTATCCAAATGGCTAGTTCTCCCTGTATTCTGTGAGATCTAACCTTGCTAATCAGTCTCCCATGGGGAACCTTGTCGAACGCCTTACTGAAGTCCATATAGATCACATCTACTGCTCTGCCCTCATCAATCTTCTTTGTTACTTCTTCAAAAAACTCAAGCAAGTTTGTGAGACATGATTTCCCACGCACAAAGCCATGTTGACTATCCCGAATCAGTCCTTGCCTTTCCAAATACATGTACATCCTGTCCCTCAGGATTCCCTTCAACAACTTGCCCACCACCGAGGTCAGGCTCACCGGTCTATAGTTCCCTGGCTTGTCTTTACCGCCCTTCTTAAACAGTGGCACCACATTTGCCAAGCTCTAGTCTTTCGGCACCTCACCTGTGACTATCGATGATACATATATCTCAGCAAGAGGCCCAGCAATCACTTCTCCAGCTTCCCACAGAGTTCTCGGGTACACCTGATCAGGTCCTGGGGATTTATCCACCTTTAACCGTTTCAAGACATCCAGCACTTCCTCTTCTGTAATCTGGACATTTTGCAAGATGTCACCATCTGTTCCCCTACAGTCTATATCTTCCATATCCTTTTCCACAGTAAACACTGATGCAAAATATTCATTTAGTATCTTCCCCATTTTCTGTGACTCCACACATAGGCCACCTTGCTGATCTTTGAGGGGCCCTATTCTCTCCCTAGTTACCCTTCTGTCCTTAATATATTTGTAAAAACCCTTTGGATTCGCCTTAGTTCTATTTGCCAAAGCTATCTCATGTCCCCGTTTTGCCCTCCTGATTTCCCTCTTAAGTATACTCCTACTTTATACTCTCCTAAGCATTCACTCGATCTATCCTATCTATACCTGACATATGCTTCCTCCTTTTTCTTAACCAAACCCTCAATTTCTTTTGTCATCCAGCATTCTCTATACCTACCAGTCTTACCTTTCACCCTGACAGGAATATACTTTCTCTGAATTCTTGTTATCTCATTTCTGAAGGCTTCCCATTTCCCAGCCATCCCTTTACCCGCGAACATCTGCCACCAATCAGCTTTCGAGAGTTCTTGCCTAATACCGTCAAAATTGGCCTTTCTCCAATTTAGAACTTCAACTTTTAGATCTGGTCTATCCTTTTCCATCACTGTTTTAAAACGAATAGAATTATGGTCGCTGGCCCCAAATTGTTCCCGCACTGAAACCTCAGTCACCTGCCCTGCCTTATTTCCCAAGAGTAGGTCACGTTTTGCACCTTCTCTAGTAGGTGCATCCACATACTGAATCGGAAAATTGTTTTCTATGCACTTAACAAATTCCTCTCTATCTAAACCTTTAACACTATGGCAGTCCCAGTCGATGTTTGGAAAGTTAAAATCCCCTACCAGAACTACCCTATTATTCTTACAGAAAGCTGAGATCTCCTTAAAGTTTGTTTCTCAATTTCTCTCTGACTATTGGGGGATCTATAATACAATCCCAATAAGGAGACCATCCCTTTCTTATTTCTCAGTTCCACCCAAATAACTTCCCTGGATGTATTTCTAGGAATATCCTCCCTCAGCACAGTTGTAATGCTATCCCTTATCAAAAATGCCACTTTCCCTCCTCTCTTGCCTCCCTTCCTATCCTTCCTGTAGCATTTGTATCCTGGAACATTAAGCTGCCAGTCCTGCCCATCCCTGAGCTGTGTTTCTGTAATTGCTATGATATCCCAGTTCCATGTTCCTAACCATGCCCTGAGTTCATCTGCCTTCCCTGTTAGGCCCCTTGCATTGAAATAAATGCAGTTTAATTTATTAATCCTACCTTGTCCCTACCTGCCCTGACCGTTTGACACACTTCTGTTCTCAGCTGTACCCATCTCAGATCGATCTCTTTCCTCACTATCTCCCTGGGTCCCACCATCCCCCACCTTACTGGTTTAAATCCTCCCAAGCAGTTCTAGCAAATTTCCCTGCCAGTATATTAGTCCATTAAAGTCTGTATTCTCTAATCAGTCCCTTCCCCAGTTGGGACACCTTATCCCAAATGTTTTGAGTATGCTGGGACACATAAAACAGTCCATATAAATAGCCCATATCTTTCCCACGTGTGCCCCGTCTTGAAATTTGGTGCCGACATTTTCTCTTTTGGGTTTTCTTTCCTTTTGATTTTTTGGTCCTCTTCATCCCTTTTCCTTCCTTTAGACATTTTTGCCCTTGCCCTTGTCTTCTGTTCCATGCTGAAATATTCCACCCTCTCTTCTCCCCTCCTCCCTTTGCCACTTTCCATCCTCTCCTGTATGAGTTATCCCCAAACTCCAAATTTTGCTTGAATATTACATTTGGTGTTGACAATCTGCCTGCAACACAGTTTATGAATCATGGGTTTTCAATTAACAAGCAGAACAAATTCATTGCAACCTTTTGTAATTGCTGCTGTCCCTTAAGTTTGTGTCCTAACTTCCTTATCTCAAAGGGAAACAAACTAAATTATGAATGTTGGTCTTGGTTAGTGAACCTACCTTTGTGCAAAGATTAGGAGTCTGATAGAGGAAGAAGAAAGCCACATTGGTGTGTTTTGGGTGGCAATCCAAGTTATTTGCAAAGGTAATGACTTTTTGATGCTCACAACTGTGTCAACTGGTGCGCAAATAAATGTGCGCTAGAAAACATGAGAAACCTATGGGGATGGTTGGGGAAATCAAGTGAAACATTATCTGTCCTTTGACAGAAATTCAAACCTTTTACCTCATTGCTAAAGTTGTTAATCCAGCTTCCCAAATCTGGCCAGTTTCCCAGACGTTTGCATTGCTGAGTCATTACGAAATTAGAACATGTGTGCTGGCATCTGTCCAAATGAATACTTGTATCAGTTCTTCAGCCAAAACCTCCCATTAGCTTGTTTTAAATATGCACATGTTGACTTGGTGTCCCAGTGAAAAACAACATACAGGTATTTCTGAAGTTCTCATTTGTTCTCGTAGAAAAATTTGAAGTTTCAGTCGTTGCAGTTACTTTTCTCACCCATACTAAATGCAGAGCAAAAGCTGCTGTTCCATCTCTGTTATGGTTCAAAAGTGTTTGTGAAGTATAATGTACAACTGGACTGAGTTTTGATCTAGTCAGTTTTTGCAGTTATTCATATATTGCTGTAGGCTTATGATTAAATCAGCTTTCTGGTTCCTAACGGTCTTCTCAAATCCCTCTGTCCTGTGCCATACATTTTATTTTTTATTAATTTGCTTCAATTATCAAACCATCCAGCATTAATATTCTCTTCCTTCCCCTTTTTTTATTGAAATTTTCCCTCAATGTCTCTTTAAATTTGTTTACTCACAAAACGTTCCTCTTAAATGAGTCTCTGCATTCCCAGTACATTCAACAACTTGCCTTGTTCATTGACTCATCACAGAATTTGATCAATAGTTACTTTTTTTTTCTCCAGAAATTTTTTCTTCTTCTATAAGGTCCACGTCTCATCATTTCAAAACAGCACCTCAAAATAAGTCAGTTTTTGAGTTGTTTATTCTGCTTTCCAATAAGTGGCAATTGTCTCTTAATAAATATGACCTTTTCCTCATGCTATTCTTGATCTTATTTCACTTTTTTATCTTCAATCTTCAGGCATTGTACTTCCCAAACACCTGAATTTTTGTTTCTCTACTAGTCTCTCTCTCTCTCTCATACATAAAATATGTGCATATTTTATGAGGATTTTGAAATGTGCATCACTTATAGGGCTTTACAAATGCCAAGTAACTTGCAAATTTGAAAAGATGGCTAAAATTCAGAATGTTTTGAAAAAAAAAACAAAGCTTGGTATTAACATATTAAGCTTACAAGAAAAATACTCAGTCATGAGAAGTTTTGAAGTTGAATTCTGATAAGGATGGTGATCAACTTGGAAAGATTATAAATAGATTGGGTGAATATAGCAGACAAGGGCTAGGATGCAATTCAATAAAGAGGTGTGAACTGACACATTTTGGTGAATAGGGCAGTTGCAAAATAAAGGGTACAAGTGTATAGAGAATGTAAGAGTAAAGAGATCTGTGTAGTTGGAGGAAGGTTCTATATGTAGTAATCAATGAAGATAGCAGAGTTGTCGATGAAACGTATCTATACTAGTATAGTGCGCAAAAATAGGAAGTTATGATAAACCTACATAAGATCAGTTTGGCTTCAATTCTTGTTTCCACCTTACTTTAGAAAGGACAGTAATTTGGCTGGAACTAGTTCATGGTTTTAAGAGAGATGATCTGTTTAAGGATCAAGTGGCTTGGTGTTGCTCCTATTTCCTATGCTCCAGTGTGGCACATGCTGTAGAGAATGCTGAAGGGCAAGGTAGGAAAAGTTGTGAATTACCCCTGTAGTCTTGTTTTGTTTTGTTTGGTAACGCGCTGTTGCATGGTTCATGGGTTGTACATTGAATATATGAGCCGAGTGGTTTGCGGATAACCCATAAGACATTGGTTGGATTTTTCACTGTAGCTCAGATGATGCATAACTGGTGAAAAATAAAGTTATTGTAACCTTACAGGGTGTTCATTTGCTTCACATCTTTGCAAATGTGACACCTGCAAGCAATGTGTGCGCACGCACAGGGTCAGTGGCACCCTGCACCATTGGGAATCCTGTGGTGTTTGGCAGAGACCTATGCTCATTCTGCCTGTTTCTCTGTCCAGAGAATGAAGTATATTCTCTCTCTCCCAGGCGTACTGATTCTGTCACCTACCTTATGCTGCATTAGTTGGCAATTTGCATGATGCCAGAGATGGATCTGCCCCTGCATAGATGGAAACTGATGTGTAGAGATTCCTGCCATGGCTAAAGTCTCAGAAACTGGCAGTGCCATTCTTGCACTGCTCTTGAGTCTATAGGCCTGTCAGCAAGAGGTGAGAGATTTGGTGAATATTTCCTGGTAAAATGGAGATATGAAGCACTTCAGTCCTCATTGAGGTTGAGCTGAGATTTGCTCCCTGTAGATCCTGTGTACATGTGGCCTCTGCTGAGAGTAATTTCCTGCTACCTACCAGGAGGATGATGATGGTAACTCCAAAACCCATGACAGAAAGCAAGACATCAGAGAAGAATCCCTTTATTGAGAACAAAAATCTTCACCACTTGCTGTCCTACTTCCAGTTGGTTTCATCTATTTCTAAGTAGCAGTGCAAACCTCCACATACTTCTAACTCAGCAGCAACTGGTAGAAATAAATTTGCAACTATCTTGACAATTATTCATAACTCCTTGAAATATCTCTGGTAAGGGGCCTATGTTAAATGCTGTGAGGCTCAATGAGGGTGTTGAAAAATTGAGGTCGAGAATTGCATTGCTAGAGTCAAATCAGAGTCTCAATGATTTAACTACTCTGCATGATTTAACTACTCTGAATATTTTTGATGTATGCTCCTCGAATCTGCACTAATACCTTTAGCAGGGCATCTGGCACAGCCTGTACTCAATGTTCATGAATGTAGTGCACACGCCATCTTTCACACAAACTTTGCATCTGCAGGGCTGAGTAAAAAGCTATTAGAGGGTTTTATACAGCCTTAAAGTGTCATGGCCAATTTGTGCCAAAGTAATGAGGCTTCGTAGCCCAGTATAAGCTAGGGTCACACCTTTTCCATTTGCTAAAGTTTCATCGTAACATTGGCAGAAAGTGCTGTCAGAAATGTCACCATGATTATCTGTGGTTCTTTTTTATAGCCTTACAGGAATGCACTTCTGGTGTTCATAGTCATGTCAAAGTTATCTAAAGTATCTTTTCACAACTAATGAGAATAAAGAGATGCTGATGCAAGGAGGAAAGCTTATTCAGTTGGTTAATGCCTCTGGGTAAGAGAAACCGTATGGCACTTAGCACGGAAATTAAGTTACACTGGCAAAGGAAGTAGAAATGTCATGAGCAGATTATCCAAAATCTCTCTACTCAACTTCGAAGAGACCAGTTACTGTAATGGACTGATGCATGGTTGTGATTCTGTATAAGTTACAAATCCTGAAGAAGAGTTCGGTTGATGAATTTCCCTCAGTGGGGGTAAGACATCATTGAACTGATATGTAAACTTTGATTTCAAGAATGGGAAATGAAATGAATAACCCTTATTTTCATAGCTGCTTAAAAAATTAATTATCTGCCGACTGAACGTTCAACATTGCCACTACAGTACTCTGTTCTAAATGTCATGAACTTTACAAAGTTCCTATCTCTGAAAATGAACAGAAAACCCTGCTTTTTCACATAAATTCAGCTGTTTGTGAAAATTGTTTTCACAAGTAACAATCAGATTTATATTCTTCCAGTGCAGAAAAAGGAATTTCTGCATTTTGTCCTTTTTGGTAAACAAAATATTTGGCTTGACCAATCGCCATTACACTATTCCAATAATGGGGGAATTAACTGTTGAAAGGAAAATATTAAAATTCAGTGCTGTTTCAAAGAGTCAGTAATAATTACTTTTCTTGACAGATGCCCCAAAGTTTGAACTGAGATTTCTTTTAAAAGACAATTCTCATTCAGGGATTTGTTGAGTAAGAGCACCTTGTCTTATTTAAATAAAACACATCTCCAATAAATACAGCTGTTAATCTTGAAGTAATAGCAGTGACATTTCTGATTGTCAAGAGGGACAGACTTCAGTCTGTTTACTCAGGTTGAACACTACTTTTGTCATAAACAATATGTAAGCTCTTGAGTCATGAGGGGACCCTATGCAATGAACATGGGGAAGTTTGTTCTCCGTCTATGCTGAGCTATGTAATCTGAGTAGACGATCTGAAATTTATATCAGTACCAAAAGTTAAACATAATCACGCCTGAGGAGGTGGTTGTGTAGTGCAAATGTGACAGGGCTTGTAATCCAGAGTCCCAGACTTATGTTCCAGTATTGGTTTGAATTCTACCATGCTAGTTAGTAACATTTGAATTCAATAAAAGTCTGGAATTTAAAGCTGATTGAATGGTGACTACTGTTTGTTGTAAATACCCAGCTGGTTCACTAATGTTTTTTAAGGAAGGAAATCTGTCATCATCTTCTGGTCTGGACTGCAAGTGACTCCAGATCCACAGCAAAGTGGTCGACTCTCACTGCCAGCTGAAATTGAATTAAGAATGAGCAATAAATATTGGCCCAATCAATGACACCCACACACAAATGAATATGAAAAGGAAATTGGTTATAAGCCATAATGGCATGGAAAGAACATAAAACATAGGAGCAGAAATTAGGCCATGCAGCCCATTAGTATACTCAGCTCTTCAATCATGGCTGATAAGTTTCGCAACTCCATTCTCTTGCTTTCTCCCCATAATTCTTGATCCCCTTGATACTAAAGAAACTATCTATCTCAGTCTTAAAAGTCTCAATGACCTGGCCTCCACTGCCTTCTGTGGCTATGATTTCCATTGGTTCACCCCTCTGGCTGAAGAAGTTTCTCCTTATCTCTGTTCTAAAAGGCCTTCCGTTTACTTTAAGGCTATGTCCTCAGATCCTAGTATCTCCAATGGAAACATCTTCCCAACATTCACTCTGTGTAGACCATTCAGTATTCTGTATATTTCAATAAGATCACCCTCCTCCCTCCTTCTAAACTCCATCGAGTATAAACCCAGAGTCCTCGAACATTCCTCATATGTTAAGCTTTTCTTTACTGGAACCATTCTCATGAACCTCCTCTAAAAACGCTCCAGGGCCAGTACATCCTGATATAATTGTGGCCCCAAAACTGGCCACAATTATCCAAATGTGGTCCGACTAAAGCCTTACAGAACATCAGAAATAGATCCCCTATATCTAAGTCATCTCAAAATAAATGCTGTCATTGCATTTGCCTTCCTAACTACTGATTCAGCCTGCAAGTTTGCTTTGAGAGAATGCTAAACTAGAACTCCCAAGTCTCTTTACACTTCAGACTTGTGAATTTTCTCCCCATTTAGAAAATAGTCCATGCCTCCTCCTCTTTCCAAAGTGCATGACCTCACACTTTCCCATTTGTATTCCGTCTGTGACTTCTTTGCCCACTCTCGTAACCTATCCAAATATTTCTGAAGCCTTCCCGCCCCCTCAATGCTGCCTGTCCCTCTACCTTTCTTTGTATCATCTGCAAATCTAGCTAGAATGTTCTCAGTTCCTTCATCTACATCATTAGTGAATAAAGTGAAAAGTTGTAGTCCCAACACTGAGCCTTGCAGAACATCACTTGTCACTGGTTGCCATCCTGAGAAGGACCCTTTTATCCCTACTCTCTGCTTTCTGCCAGATCGCCAAGCCCTATCCATTGCCAGAACCTTATCTCTAATACCATGGGCCCTTATCCTCCTCAGTAGCCTCCTGTACAGCACCTGAAAATCAATAGCAATTGAATAGTTTTAAATTTCTTGTTGAGTTTAAAAGGAGGAGGATAGCTTGGTCAAAATACAGGATGCTAATGATGCAGTACTGAACAATGCATTAAGTAACAATCCAATTGGTGGAAAAGATGTTTTCAACAAATGACATTACTCCAAAATAAATCAAGTTGCGAATAGAACTAGAGTCAAAGGTTCACAAATCTGAATAGATGGTAATGAGAGTGGAATTCCTCACTTCATCTGATCTACTGTTGCTGGTTGATTACTTCTCATCACTTTGCATTTATCACTAGGTCACCATCAACCTCTGTTGGTTGCAGGATAATTTAGGCCTCTTTTTACTTCTGGTATATCCTGTTATATTTTGGAGAAGATTTGTTCACCACAACAGACTAAGACACATAAAAAGCAAGTGAGACAGAACACTGCTTCATCGGAGGCTCACTGATGTTACCTAGAATGGTGACAAAACATCTGAGAACAAATCTGCCAGCTCAACAAGCAAACATACAACCATATCCTTTTAGATTCTACATTGAATTGTTATTGTGTCCTTGGCTTGCTTAGTGAGCCAAGCAATGTGCCAGGCCATAAGATTAACAGATTTAGTTGCTTGACAATGATGTTGCAGCAAATAGCCTCAGAAACAGCCTGGATTGTTAGATCTGTCCAAAGTCTGCCCCATGTGATCTAGCTGAGGATGAGGTCAAATGGATTATTGTTTGCCTTTCTGCTTGATGCATATCTGTGTTTATCAGGTATAAATCACACAACATCAGGTTATAGTTCAACAGGTTTATTTGGAAGCACAAGTTTTTGGAGTGCTGCTCCTTCATCAGGGAGTTGTGGAACAAGATCATAAGGCACAGAATTTATAGCAATAGATTAGTGTCATGCAACTAAAATGATATATTGAACAAACCTAGATTGCTGTTAAGTCTTTCATCTTTTAGAATGGGTTGCAGGTTATGGTTCATTAATATGTAAATCCCAGAATTTCTTTTAAGTCACATTCTCGAGATAACTTCAGGTTGTATATAAAAAAAAGACATATCAGCTCAGACAGTGCATTAAAGGTGTCAGGTTACAGTCTGTCTGTATCCCAATCTTGAGTCTGACAGGTTCTAATTCCAATGTATGAATTTATAAAATATTACATGGATTGACTGCCTGCAGGTTGTGTGCTTTTTGAGCAAAATGAAATGTATCTGCAAATGCAAATATTGAGATACTGGAGTTGTGTAAGCTGGATGGATTGAGGTGATGATTCTCTTCCCTGGGTTTTTTACAACAATCTTTCAGCTGTTATGACTTTTTTTTCATTTAGCAGATTTATTGAATTCAATTTCTTAATCTGCCATGGCAGAATGGAATCTCATTTCTAGTTTGTTCATTCAGTGTTAGAACAATTAGGCTGCCATTTCTTGAACTCAGTGTGAGTTCAGAAAAGTATTTTGTGCCTTTATTTTAATGAGGATATTGTACAGTGTAATGAGCATAAGCGTGGCTGTAATATTGAAACACTCATACATTTGCAAAAGCTTAAATAGTTTGAAACACATTAATTTAGAGAGCATAGCCTTGAGCCCTAACTGAAGGCAGTAATAAGAAAATTATGTTATATGTATTTGGTGTGCCTATTTCAATGGTTCAGAACTGCTGACTTTGTACTAAGGCTTCTGTTAGCAGGGTGATGGTGGTATAGTGGTGAGCATAGCAGTTGACCCAGGTTTGATTCCCAGCCATCGCAGTGTTGTGGTTTCTAAATCGTTTGTGGGTGGCACAGTGGCACAGTGGTTAGCACTGCTGCCTCACAGCGCCAGAGACCTGGGTTCAATTCCCGCCTCAGGCGACTGTGTGTGGAATTTGCACATTCTCCCCGTGTCTGGATGGGTTTCCTCCGGGTGCTCCGGTTTCCTCCCACAATCCAAAAATATGCAGGTTAGGTGAAATGGCCATGCTAAATTGCCTGTAAATGTAGGGGAATGGGTCTGGGTGGGTCGCGCTTTGGCGGATCGGTGTGGACTTGTTGGGCCGAAGGACCTGTTTCCACACTGTAAGTAATCTACTCTTAGCAAGTTATTATGCTCTGGTGAGGAAGCTTAAAATGGTTCATGTGTTTTCCACTGTATTTGGATGCAACAGATTTTGTTTCTTGAAAAGAGCCTGCTTTAGAGTTAAACACTTTACAGTCACAACTTTAGAGTGTTTAACTGTTGACAAGTTGTGACTGTAAAGGGCTGAAAGAAAAGAGAATAATAATGTACTTAACACCTAGATTAAAAAAAATAACATTCTGATTCTTGTGCAGACATGAATGCGTAATAATCTCGCACATGTGTGTAAGTTACAAAGTGGGAGAGTATTGAAAAAATCTCCAGGACAGGATGTACATGTATTTGGAAAGGCAAGGACTGATTCGGGATAGTCAACATGGCTTTGTGCGTGGGAAATCATGTCTCACAAACTTGATTGAGTTTTTTGATGAAGTAACAAAGAAGATTGATGAGGGCGGAGCGGTAGATGTGATCTATGTGGACTTCAGAAAGGCATTCGACAAGGTTCCCCATGAGAGACTGATTAGCAAGGTTAGATCTCATGGAACACAGGGAGAACTAGCCATTTGGATACAGAACTGGCTCAAAGGTAGAAGACAGAGGGTGGTGGTGGAGGGTTGTTTTTCAGACTGGAGGCCTGTGACCAGTGGAGTGCCACAAGGATCGGTGCTGGGCCCGCTATTTTTTGTCATTTACATAAATGATTTGGATGCGAGCATAAGAGGTACAGTTAGTAAGTTTGCAGATGACACCAAAATTGGAGATGTAGTGGACAGTGAAGAGGGTTACCTCAGATTACAACAGGATCTGGACCAGATGGGCCAATGGGCAGAGAAGTGGCAGATGGAGTTTAATTCAGATAAATGCGAGGTGCTGCATTTTGGGAAAGCAAATCTTAGCAGGACTTATACACTTAATGGTAAGGTCCTAGGGAGTGTGGCTGAACAAAGAGACCTTGGAGTGCAGGTTCATAGCTCCTTGAAAGTGGAGTCGCAGGTAGATAGGATAATGAAGAAAGCGTTTGGTATGCTTTCCTTTATTGATCAGAGTATTGAGTACAGGAGTTGGGAGGTCATGTTGCGGCTGTACAGGACATTGGTTAGGCCACTGTTGGAATATTGCGTGCAATAGTGGGCGGCACGGTGGCACAGTGGTTGGTACTGCTGCCTCACAGCGCCAGAGACCCGGGTTCAATTCCCGCCTCAGGCGACTGACTGTGTGGAGTTTGCACGTTCTCCCCGTGTCTGCGTGGGTTTCCTCCGGGTGCTCCGGTTTCCTCCCACAGTCCAAAGATGTGCAGGTTAGGTGAATTGGCCATGCTAAATTGCCCGTAGTGTTAGGTAAGAGGTAGATGTGTAGGGGTATGGGTGGGTTGCGCTTCGGCGGGTCGGTGTCGACTTGTTGGGCTGAAGGGCCTGTTTCCACACTGTAAGTAATCTAATCTAATCTAATTCTGGTCTCCTTCCTATCGGAAAGATGTTGTGAAACTTGAAAGGGTTCAGAAAAGATTTACAAGAATGTTGCCAGGGTTGGAGGATCTGAGCTACAGGGAGAGGCTGGACTGGCTGGGGCTGTTTTCCCTGCAGCATCGGAGGCTGAGGGGTGACCTTATAGAGGTTTACAAAATTATGAAGGGCATGGATCGGATAAATAGGCAAAGTCTTTTCCCTGGGGTTGGGGAGTCCAGAACTAGAGGGCATAGGTTTAGGGTGAGAGGGGAGATATAAAAGAGACCTAAGGGGAACGTTTTCATGCAGAGAGTGGTATATGTATGGAATGAGCTGCTAGAGAATGTGGTGGAGGCTGGTACGATTGCAACATTTAAGAGACATTTGGATGGGTATATGAATAGGAATGGCTTGGAGGGATATGGGCCGGGTGCTGGCAGGTGGGACTAGGTTGGGTTGGGATATCTGGTCGGCATGGACGGGTTGGACTGAGGGATCTGTTCCCATGCTGTACATCTCTATGACTCTATGACTCTAAGTCATGATAATTGGATCTGGATGGTTTCCTCAGAAATAGTTGCAATAGCATCACAGACTAATATCACTATTCCATGAACTTTTATGTAATGTTAGCTAAATGATGCATGACCCATTCAGATTGCAGTTCAGGCAATGGAAACTTTAAAATGTAAATAATCTAAAGATGGGTGTTGAAGGATTAATGTGATGAGGCTGCAATTATTTCCTTGTGCAGCTTGTTTCATTTGTGGGATTATTCTTGAAAGATTACTGTTGATAATTGATTATTATTCCCTCTGATGCAGAGAAAAACTATTTTATAGCTTGAATGGATGAATTCTTCATGTTCTATCGATGCCGGAGAGGATCAGGTGCTTGCTTCTATTCCTGGATGGTTTCAGGCAGATGTGGATTAGTATCAAGGTGGTTTAAATATGATGTATGATTTATCTTTTCTTCTAGAGGATATAACTGCTGAGTATATTCTTAAAACCCTGCCTGTGGCATGTGGGTGGTCAAACAATGTTCACACTGGATGGAGACAACGAGAGTGAGTATGTCTACTTTAACACCACCTTCTGGTTAATGCTCTTCTGTGACCTGAGCATAAGCAGTTTCTCAGAAACACAAAGGAATGTTAGTTGGTTTATCACTTGCTCCCTAATTACTGAAACCTCATAACGTGTTGACTCCAGATCGATAGTTTTGATATGATGAGGTTATGGCTCGATGAACTGCTTTCGTGGCCATTGTCCATTATGATTGCGTTAATCATTGCATTTGAAACGTGTTCAATGTACAGGGAATGACCTGGATGTTTAGTAAAGGGAACAGAAGCCATAATTATTCACATTCCTCTCTCAGATGATTGCCCTCCAGATAGCCTGCCTCTATTTTTACTGAGTTTGGAATTTGTATGGTATTGTCATGCAAATGTTCAGCCATCTTAGAAGCTGCTGTTTTACTGAAATGCTGCTGTTCAGTCTTTTAAAAATTATGCCAGTCATCTCAGTCCAATAAATAAACTATGATAGAGCTGTGGCTGCAATATTTTGATTTGTGTGCTTCTGACATTCTTGATTGTCCTAAATACTAGCAGACCTCATATTTTACCAGAATCACCTTTCAATCTGTCATTCCAAACACTTTACCTATTCTGTTAATTATGTTCTTTTTCTTTATTATTCTCTGCCTCTTTCCCTTTCCCTTTCCCCCTCTCTCCATGTTGTGTTTGACTCTCCTTCTCTGTAGATTCCAAGTACTCTGGCACATTCTCACTAATCCAAAGGTAGTGTGACCCATGTCAAAGCAAAAGCCAACTTCTCACTTGAGGTTCCTGTGACTTAGTCCATCAAGTGACTCATCACCCGATGAAGCTCTCATTTCAGGAGCTAATCATGTCTGAAATAATTTGCTGCTGAAACCTCATCTATGGCCTTTTGTCACCTCTTGACTATTTAATTGTTCTCATGGCTGGCCTCCTTGTGTAAAACTCAGGACAACCAAAATTCTGCTGTCCATACTTTAACTCATACCAAGGGCAAGGTTTTGTGTTAGACCTTGACTTCAGGGCAAAAGGGAGTCATGACTTTGCACTGAGTCAGGGAACAGTCACCTAACGGTGGTTCTCCCTGAATTAGCCGTGTCGTGATCACTAAAGTTGGTGGTTGAGCACCCAAAGCAGGAGGGCTGAAAGCAGGCTCAGAAGGAGCAGCAGCCTATAGTTCAAGTGAGTGAAAGGAAGCCTCCATCTTGAAATGGCCTTCTCTGCAACTAAACAAATTACATTCTGTGGCTGCTGTTTTGGCCAGAGAGGTATGAAGGGCCTCAGAGCCTACCTGGAGCAGTGGTCTCCTGGTTTGCAGCTGAGTGGCCACCTCCAGGCAGCTGGGTTTGCTCCTGGTGCCTTGGTGGGAGAACCTATAAATCTCACTGGAAAATTCTGGTCTGCTTTGGAAAATAGTCTTTGATAAGGTATTAAGTCCCTGTATTTTAATCATTGGTCCAGCTTCAAGTTCTTTCCCCAGTTGGAGGTAGATATTCTGCCTCAACTCTCATTCACACATCGCCCCTGGTCTTGCTGACCTACACCAGCTACTGTTTTGGTAATTGGTACATTTTAAAACATCCATCCTTGTTTTAATATCCCTTCATGACCTCCTTCTGTCATACAATCCACTGAATAGTTTGCATTCCTCTAATCCTGACATTTTTATCACACCTTCCGAGGAGAATAAAGGAACCTATTAGGGAAAATGCTCCAATATTTTGAGCAGAGCTTACAGAAATAAAAGTCTCCCACCTCCATTAGCTTTGTACAATCTGTTAGTTTCATGATTGTGTCATGACTGCCACATCCTGCTGGAATTCAAACATATTTGCAGCTTTTCTATTGAGCTCGTTTTTCACACCCTCAAAAATTAATTCGTATTGGATTCTCTTTTTTTTGATTCCATGACAAACATTTTACAGCGAACTGTAAAAAGAAGAGGTTTTGGATGTACT
Organism: Chiloscyllium plagiosum; assembly: GCF_037043375.1. Taxonomy (NCBI): domain Eukaryota; kingdom Metazoa; phylum Chordata; class Chondrichthyes; order Orectolobiformes; family Hemiscylliidae; genus Chiloscyllium; species Chiloscyllium plagiosum. The sequence continues at coordinate 63,526,071 of NW_028270142.1, forward strand.
TTGTGGAGAGAGAAACAGAGTTAATGTTTTCAGCCATAATTCTATTTCTGTCTTTGCAGAAACTGCCAGACCTGCTGAGTTAAATTTATGTACTCCTTTTCACTTCTATCAAGGTGAAGTTATCTATTTTTAAATTAAAAGATACCTACTTCTGCCGGATTCCAAAGTGAGAGGTTTGAAGGGTGTGGGGAGGGGTGACTAATTTGTCATCAGGAGTCGGTTTGGTCACTGAAATATTTCTAGAAGCTTTATGCCTCCTTCTTGACTGTTTCGGCCCAAATCTTCTGATCAGTGTTGGGAACATGGTGCCAATGTTGATCAGTCAGAAAATTACGTACTCGTCTGGTTACATCTCAAAAGGTCTGATGTCTGCTGCATCATTCTGAAAAACCCCCTTCGTGCAGGAATTCATACAGAGACCTGCAGAGATGATCATCATTGGTGAGTCCACTTTTACTCGAAGGTTCAGTTACTCAGCCATGAATTAAGGATAAGGAGAAGAAATGGTGCTTCGTTTTGCCAGTGTATGAAATGAAAGAACCTGTGTTTATCTTAATCCTTCCAAGGCCTTAGTACGTTCCGAAGTATTTTAGCGTGCTCACTGTTATAACAGGGTAACACCAAAGCCATTTAGTGTTAATTCACAAAATCATGAATTCCTGCAATGTGGAAGCATGCCATTTGGCCCATCAAGACACTCCGAAGAGCATTCCACCAAGACCCACCTCCTTATCTATTCCTGTAACCCTGCATTTACCAAGGGTAACCCACTTAGCCTACACACTGTGAACAATTTAATGTAGCTATTTCACCTGGGCTTTATGTGGAGTCATAGAGATGTACAGCACAGACACAGACCCTTCAGTCCAACTCGTCAGCTTTCTAGGGAAGGATTTCTCTATTGATTTTAATGGAGGGATGGACCAGAACTGGGAGAGGTTGATAAAGAAGTCAAGTCTTGAGATTGAAGCTGATATCATTTTTCGATCTGTTTCTGCAAAGACATTGAGTGAGGTTTAAAGATTCTCTTCTGTGGGAGCAGAGTTGACATTGTCACCCACATACTGAAATCCCACAAGCAAGGTTGGTCCCATATTCTTCTTAGATTTCTGCCATCGCCAACACACTGTTTCGCTAAAAAGACAAGTTCAAGACTTCTTGGAGGCATCCATGATCAAAGCATTGGCACATATCCAACTATATGATCATTTAACTCTGAGACCCAAAGAACTTCCTCATTACCAAAGCAATGACCAGTGCAGATGACTGCTGGACAGACCACCAGTTCATCTGCTCCTCAATGTCCATCAAATGTCAGCAAAGCTGCTGAAGACAAAACAGTTCAGTAAAAAGTTCAACATTGAACAACTTCAAGAGACACAGGTCGTGAAACTCCAAAAATGTCTTCACGGAAATCTCCAAAGACTTAATTTTAAGTGAGTCGAGGAATTCTGACAAGAGCTGAAACCAGCCATTAATTCATGCTGTGAAGAAACCATTGCCTACAAGACCAGTGAACACCAAGACTGGTTCGTAGAGAATGACCACATCATCTGAGACCTCATTGACAAGAAGAGCAAAACTCTCCATGCTGACAAAACAAAATCACCAGTGAGTCAAAGAGGAGATCTCATCTAACAGCAAAGGTGGAGCTAGAAAGAACAAATAGGGAAATCAAGGAACAATGGTGGACTTGAATAGCTCAGGATCTGCAAGTCCTTGTGGACAAGCATGATATCTGGAGTTTCTTCAGTGCCATCAAGGCAATGTAAGGACCCAGTGCTCTTGGCCTTCAACTGGTGCAGAGTAAGGATGGCACCCCCTTGAGAGACAGAAAAATCATCAGCTTCCAATGGAGAGAATACTTCAAAGAACTCCTAAACCATAATACAGCTGTTGATGAGGACATGTTTGACAAAATCCTCCAACCTCCCATCAAAGATAATTTTGAACTCCTACCTAGTGTGGCAGAAGTTGGAGTTGTCATTAGACACATGAAGAATGGGAAATTGTGGAAGTAGAAGGAATTCCAACAGAGATTTTCAAACTTAGAGGAGCTTACCTGTCATCTCCATCAGCTATTCCTGAAAATCTGGGACAAAAAAGAAATCAAAGAAATGTAAATCCAAGGGATGCTGCAATTACCACCCTCTTCAAGGAAAGAGACAAAGTGAACTGTGGGAACCAGCAAGGAATCTCCATACTCTCCATCACTGGGAAGCTACCAATCGAATTCTTGCTAGGCACCTTCCTCCAATCTTGTAGGAAATCCTTCCTTGAACTTGATTTTAGCTACCCCTAAAACCAAAGAGAAATGACAAGAACAACACCATCCACTCCAAATAATCTTCATTGTTCTGACCAAGCTGGCTGTTCAGAAAAATTAATCACCATCCTCCATCTCCTCCATGACAAGATATCGACAATAGTCTTCACCAACAGTGTAATGACAGAGTCCTGAGTTCAATAAGGGGATATGTCATTACTTTACCCATTTCTCCGTCTTTATCATCACCATTCTGTATCTTGTCAAAAACAAGCTTCCCAGTATTGTGGACATTGTCTACAAGGTGAACAGCTGGAATCTGTGAATAGCTTTGGGCCCCCTTATTTAACTTAAGGTATAATGGCATTGGAGGCTGTCCAGAACAGCTAGTTGAGATTGATTCTTTGGAGTGCTGCCCATTCTTTGAACACTTTGACCGGTTTATGTCTTAAAAACACTTCACCCAAGCACTCTTATTGGTGAGTGGGCAAAGGGACACAGATTTTGGTTTGCAGTTCAACACTATTTTGTTAACAAAATTTTCCTTATTAAAACATTGTGAGCATTTCCTAATTTCCCACAAGATTTACTGTCGAGAGTATGTTGCCAGAAAAGCACAGCAGTTCAGGTAGCTTCCGAGGAGCAGGAGAATCAACCTTTAAGGCTGGAGCCCTTCTTCAGGAATGGGGCTGGGAGCCTCGGGGTTGGAGAGATAAATGGGAGGGGGTGGGGCTGAGTAGGAGATAGCTAAGAGTGCAATAGGTGGATGGAGGTGGGGGTAAAGGTGATAGGTCAGAGAGGAGAGTGGAGCGGATAGATGGGAAGGAAGATTGACAGGTAGGACAGGTCATGAGGACGGTGCTGAGCTGGAAGGTTGGAACTGGGCTAAGGTGGGGAAAGGGGAAATGAGGAAATTGGTGACATTCACATTGATGCCCTGGGGTTAAAGTGTCCCGAGGTGGAAGATAAGGCGTCCTTCCTCGAGGCGTCAGGTGGTGAGCGAGTGGCAATGGAGAAGGCCCAGAAGCTGTATGTCCTCAGCAGAGTGGGAGACGGAGTTGAAATGTTTGGCCACAGAGCAGTGGCTTGATTGGCGCAGGTGTCCTGGAGATGTTCTCTAAAGTGCTCTGCATGAAGGCATCCAGTCTCCCCAATGTAGGTCAGGTCCACGCCACCTAAGAAGCCACCTTCCCCTGCCACCGTAGGAATTGCAAAACTTGTGCCCACACCTCCCCCCTCACCTCCATCCAAGGCCCCAAAGGAGCCTTCCACATCCATCAAAGTTTCACCTGCACTTCCAAAAATGTCATTTATTGTATCCGTTGTGCTCACTGCGGTCTCCTTTACATTAGGGAGACTGGACACCTTCTCGCAGAGTGCTTTAGAGAACATCTCGGGACACCTGCAACAATCAACCCCACTGCCCCGTGGCCAAACATTTCAACTCCCCCTCCCACTCTGCCAAGAACATGCAGGTCCTGGGCCGCCTCCGTCGCCACTCCCTCACCACCTGATGCCAGTAGGAAGAACGCCTTATTTTCTGCCTCGGGACACTTCAACCCCAGGGCATCAATGTGGACTTCACCAGTTTCCTCATTTCCCCTTTCCCCACCTTACCCTATTTCCAACCTTCCAGCTCAGCACCATCCTCATGACCTGTTCCACCTGTCAATCTTTCTTCCCACCTGAGCGCTCCACCCTCCTTTCTGACCTATCACCTTTATCCCCACCTATTGCACTCTTAGCTACCTTCTCCTCAGCCCCACCCCTTCCCATTTATCTCTCCACCCAGGAGGCTCCCAACTTCATTCCTGATGAAGGACTCCAGCCCGAAATATCGATTCTTCTGCTCCTCGGATGCTGCCTGACCTGCTGTGTTTTTCTAGCAACACACTCATGACTCTGATCTCCAGCATCTGCCGACCTCACTTTCTCCACAAGATTTACTGTCTATCCACATGGGCTGTTGGAATCTCTTTCTTCACCAATATAGGGCTGGTTATCTTCCATGACTGTGATCTCGCGGGTCAGGGCAGACCTTCTCTTGGGTCGCCGTACAGCCCTTCTGCCACAAGTCTTGCTGGGGGTCTTTGTTGTGTATCCACTGACTGGGTGGTGTCTAAGTATTTGCCTGCCCCAGACTTTCCAGAATGGCTTTTGCGGTCGTGCCAACACATTTCACTGTTGCCATGCCGGGAGATGTAAAATGCACACACTCAGGCAGTCAAGATGCCAGAATGCCTGATTGACACTTCTCCAATACACAATCCTTGGACTGTATGTAAATGATTCTCCTTGAACCTTTGTAACTTCTTTGACCTTGGTTTCCAATGTTCTTAGTAGCTGCTGGATGATGTTTAATTTGGATTGGCAAACTATCTGTCAGGCCCGATTCTCCAGCTATGGATTAATTCAGAATGTCCAATTTTTGGCCCATGGTTGCTTGATCACAGGTTACATGCAATAAAGTTGGTTCCCCTTGTCAAAGAGTGTCTGATGTTCACAGATCCCCCACCACACAATAACCACCATGACCCCATCTTGCCAGAGATAACTTCCTCAACACCCTCTCCCTGTGACTATTCCTCCGCCTCCTATTTCTTTCACTTAAAACTGAAGATCCAGACCTGAAGATTAGTGACTCTGCCCGCTAGACCCCAGGTCATCAGTATTCTCCAGGTTTCTCCTCTCTCCAGGAGACAGATCTATTATGACTGACAGGATTTCCCTTCCTTTATTAGTCCCTGGATGCCCTCTCTCTTGTGACACCACAGCAATGAAACCAAGAATAAAGATGTAAAAACATATTGTTCTAAGGACAAAGCAGAAAGTACTTGTTCTGATGTCCAGGAATAATTAGAGGAAGGGTCACTCGATCCAAAAGTTAATGCTAATTTCTCTCCACCGATGCTAGTAGACCTGCTGAGATTTTCCAACAATTTTTGTTTTTCTTGCAGATATACAGCATACTCTGTTCTTTCACTTTTTTATAAGACAAGATTTAATTATAATTGAAAGACATATCTCATCCAAATAACAAACACAATGAACAAACTTAAATGAGTGTAACTTTGAATTTGATAACAGCTAGCCTTGTCTAATGATCAATACGCTAACCATTCTATTACTTTTTGTGCATCTCTGTATCTTACATGAACTACTTCAAGTTCATCCCTTGACTCTGATGAAAATGGATTTTTGAATAAATAATCTTTGATTATTGATGGTCACAGACAATCCTTGATGCTTGAAAAAAAAAGATGATTAAAAAAAAGAAGTTAGTCATATTTGTTTAATGTGGATGCTACCTTCTATAATTCTACCTCCCCTCCCCCATCTCCTTATTCTCTTTCCTGCCAGGTGCCAACATCTCAACTCAAATCTATGACTAACCAAGGTCTGCTTGGACATTGAGACCATCCTGAATTCCACCTCAGAGTTGGAACATCTGATCCACAAACATACCATAACCACCACTGGTAGAAATGTATGGTATGTTCTATTAGGGCAAGGTTGGATAAACATGAACAATGGGCCTTGTGTGAACATCTGATCATTTGACACTCAATTATTCATGGACTTTCCAGGACTTAAAATGCAAATTTTAACAAAGCAACAACTTCAAAGTAATTATCAATATGAACAAATTGCTAGTTTCTGAAACCACTGGATAACAGCAGTCTCTTTTTTTTAAAGTTCAAGATATGCAACTGTGACAATATAACAAATATGGACCAGAAATTAAACTACACAACCTATAAATTCAGTGCTCAATTAGAGTCATAGAGTCATTGAGATGTACAACATGGAAACAGACCCTATGCCCTCTAGTTCTCGACTCTCCCACCCCAGGGAAAAGACCTTGCCTATTTACCCTATCCATGCCCCTTATGATTTTATAAACCTCTCACAGGTCACCCCTCAGTCTCTGAAAAATGTGTTGCTGGAAAAGCGCAGCAGGTCAGGCAGCATCCAAGGAGCAGGAGAATCGATGTTTTGGGTATTTGCCCTTCTTCAGCCTCTGACCCTCCAGGGAAAACAGCCCCAGCCTACTAACCTCTCCCTATAACTCAAATCCTCCAACCCTGGCAACATCCTTGTAAATCTTTTCTGAATCCTTTCAAGTTTCACAAAATCCTTCTGATAGGAAGGAAACCAGAATTGCACACCATATTCCAAAAGTAGCCTAACCAACATCCTATACAGCTGCAACATGACCTCATAACTCCTCTACTCAATGCTCTGACCAATAAAGGAGAGCATACCAAACACCTTCTTCACTTTCCTACCTACCTGCGACCCTACTTTCAAGGCACTGCGAACCTGCACTCCAAGGTCTCTTTGTTCAGCAACACACCCCAGGACTTTACCAATAAATGTATAAGTCCTGCTAAGATTTGCTTTCCCAAAATGCAGCACCTCGCATTTATCCGAATTAAACTCCATCTGCCACTTCTCAGCCCATTGGCCCATCTGATCAAGATCCTGTTGTAATCTGAGGAAACCTTCTTTGCTGTCCACAACACCTCCAATTTTGGTGTCATCTGCAAATGTACTAACTGTACCTCATGTTCATATCCAAATCATTTATATAAATGATGAAAAGTAGTGGACCCAGCACTGATCCTTGTGGCACTCCACTGGTCATAGACCTCCAGTCTGAAAAGCAACCCTCCATACCACCCTGTCTTCTACCTTTGAGCCAATATTGAAATTACTAGTTCTCCCTGTATTCCATGAGACCTAATCTTGCTAACAAGCCCCCCATGGTGAACCATGTCGAATGCTTTACTGAAGTCCATATAGATCATGTCCACCGCTCTGTCCTCATCATTCCTCTTCAAAAAACTCAATAAAGTTTGTGAGACATGATTTATCATGCACAAAGGCATGTTGATGATCCCTAATCAGTCCTTACCTTTCCAAATACATGTACATCCTATCCCTTGGGATTTCCTCCAACAACTTGCCCAGCACTGATGTCACCAGTCTACAGTTCCCTGGCTTTTACTTACCACCCTTCTTAAACAGTGGCACCACATTAGCCAACCTCCAGTCTCCCGGAACCTCACCTGTGACCATTGATGATACAAATATCTCAGCAACGGGCCCAGCAATCACTTCCCTAGCTTCCCACAGAGTTCTTGGGTACACCTGATCAGGTCCTGCAGTTTTATCCACCTTTATGCATTTCAAAACATCCAGCACTTCCTCCTCTGTAATATGGACATTTTCAAGATGTAACCATCTATTGACCAGCTTTAACCCCCAAGTTAGTCTTTTCACACAACATTAGTTAATATTTTAAACAAAGTACTGCACACAACAATGTAAAGAATTGGCTGCAGGAAAGCTATTTCTTTTCTATTTTCCATTCCCAGCATGCTCTACATGTTTCTAGTCAAAGGTTGGCAGCCAGGAGCTTGTGGACTCAGTATTGAGCTCAAAACTAACCTTGACACTGGAGTGCTACATTATCAGAAATACTATCATGCTTGTGAGATATTTAACCAAATGTTTGTTGATTTCCATGGGCACAACTCTTTGCAAAAGAGCTGGGGGGAGTATTCCTATTTCTCAAGTTAATACTAAGTCTTCATCCAAATCATCATGATAAACAAATCATTTTGTGTTTTATCTCACTACACATTTCTGGGGAGGAATCAATTTTGGGACAGCACAATGACTCAATGGTTAACACTACTACCTAACAGTGTCAGGGACCCGGATTCCATTCTACCCTTAGGTGACTGTACAGTGTGGAATTTGCAGATTTTCCACTGTCTACATGGGCTTTCTTCGGGTGTTCCAGTTTTCACCCACAGTCACAAAGGTAAGAGATGGCTGGAAAATGGGAAGCCTTCAAAAATGAGATAACACGAGTCCAGAGACAGTATGTTCCTGTTAGGGTGAAAGGCAAGGCTGGTAGGTGTAGGGAATGCTGGATGACTAGAGAGATTGAGGTTTTGGTTAAGAAAAAGAAGGAAGCATATGTCAGGTATAGACTGAACCTTTAGAAGAGTATAAAGACAGTAGGAGTATACTAAGAGGGAAGTCAGGACAGCAAAAATGGGACATGAGATAGCAGTTGCAAATAGGGTTAAGGAGAATCCAAAAAGGATTTTATAAATTCATTAAGTACAAAAGGGTAACGAGGGAGAGAATAGGACCCCGCAAAGATCAGCAAGGCAGCTTATGTGTGGAACTGCAGGAGATGGGGTAAATATTAAACAAGTACAGAGGATCCTTGATTATCTGAATATCAATTATCTGAATTTTGGATTATCTGAACAAGATCTCAAGGTCTCATAAAAACATTACATCAAAGAGGTAAGTGCATTCAATTTACCTGTACTGAAGAAGATGTGAAATGCTGACAAAAACAAAGAAACACAAGCACCTCAAACAACAACAACTGGATATTTTTAACATAAGAGTTAGTTACACAGCCCTTTGCAAAAGTAAGTGCTTTATTCCTGTCACTTTACCGGGCCGTTCATGAAAAGAAAATGGCAAAGAAAATAAACAGATGCGAGGCGGTGTTCTATCATTCTAGCATGACACTGAGTTCGGCAGAAAATGACAAATGCTCATGTGATTGTGGAAGCTGTTCAGGACCTTGCTTAATGCTGGGATTTCATATATTTATGGGATGGTAAGGGTTTAGTCCTTCTCAGTTTAACTTGCAATTTTGCGGAATGCAAAGATTAGTTTGTTTAAATAGCAAACGCATCAAAATTATAGATTTAAACAAACTCTCCAGTGGAGCATAGCATTAGACCAGTATGGCTTCCCTTGTTTAAGGTCAAATTAATTATCCAAATAATCAATTACCCAAACAAAGTACTGTCCACCCGATACAAAGCTGGCTCGAATGTAGAAGACAGGAGATGGTGATGGAGGGTTGTTTTTCAGACTGGAAGCTTGTGACGAGTGGAGTGCCACAAGGATTGGTGCTGAGTCCACTACGCTTCGATAAATGATTTGGATGTGAACATAGGAGGTATATTTAGTAGGTTTGCAGGTAACACCAAAATTGGAGATGTAATGGACAGCGAAGAAGGTTACCTCAGAGTACAAAGGGATCTTGATCAATAGGCTGAGTAGTTTCAGATGGATTTGAATTTGGATAAATGTGAGGTGCTGCATTTTGGAAATGCAAATCAGGCAGGACTTGTAAAGGTGTAGTGGACAGAGAAGGAGTTTAATTCAGATAAATGCGAGGTGCTGCACTTTGGGAAAGCAAATCTTAGCAGGACTTATACACTTAATGGTAAGATCCTGGAGAGTGTTGCTGAACAAAGAGACCTGTGTGAAGTTGTGGTCTCCCTCCAATCAGAAGGATTTTGTGAAACTTGAAACGGTACATAAGAAGATTTACAAGGATGTTGCCAGGGTTGGAGGATTTGAGCTATAGGGAGAGGCTGAATAGGCTGGAGCTGTTTTCTCTGGAGCGTCAGAGGCTGAGGGGTGACCTCATAGAAGTTTATAAATCATGAGGGGCATGGATCGGGTAAATAGGCAAGGTCTCTTCTCTGGGGTGGGCGAGTCCAGAACTAGAGGGCATAGGTTTAAGGTGAGAACGTAAAGATTTAGAAGGAGCTTAAGGGACAATGATTTCATGCAGAGGGTGGTGTGTGTATAGAATGAGCTGCCAGAAGAAGTGGTGGAGGTTGGGAAAATTACAACATTTAAAAGATATCTGGATGGGTAGATGAATCAGAAGGGTTTAGAAGGATATGGGTCACATCCTGGCAAATGCAACTAGACTAATTTAGGATATCTGGTCAGCTTGGTTAAGTTGGACATAAGGGTCTGTTTCAGTGTTGTATATTTCTACAATTGTGATTCTAAGAGAACGTATGGAAAATGAACTGGAGAAAGGAATGCCAATGATTACAAGGTCATGGACTAATTCTATCTCCTAGCAACACCTGCCAAATGTGATGTCAGAGATGTGGCTCCAGAATTGGGCTCATCAGCCATACAAGGACCAACAGGACCAGTGACCAGTGACAGAGTTTCCGAGGTGGACAATCATGATTATTAGTTATTGATTGCAGATGATAATGACACTTCCAGCTGTAGTCTGACTCGTGCTTTGTATAGTTTTAGAAAAAGCATTCTACTTTTATACTCCATTCATTTTCAAATAAAGGCCAATGTTTTATTTGCCTTCCCTGAACTTGAAAACTAGCTTTTTGTAATTCATGGTTGAGCATTCCCATGTTCCTCTATTCTGTAGCTTTCTGCAGTCTTTATCCATTTACATAACTTTCAGTGCATCTATTCTTTCTGGCAACATGCATAACCTCACATTTTCCCAAATTATGTTTCATCTTACATATTTTTACCCACTTGCTTAACCTGTCTATTTTCCTCTCCAGAGTGTGTCATCCTTAGCACTTCCCTTCCCATCTATTTTGTGCCATCTGCAAATTTGACAGTAGTACACTCACTATCCATATTCATGTCTTTAATATATATGTTGTAAATAATTGTGGCCTGAGGACTGACTATTGTGGCACTCCACT